>NC_062545.1:227841864-228146264 GCF_016906955.1 Phacochoerus africanus
TTTTAATGTGTTAATGTGTTAATGTGTTAGATTCAGTTTGCTAAATTTTGTTGAGAGTTTTTTCATCTATATTAATCAAAGATACTGGTCTGTAATTTTCCTTTTTGGTAGTATCTTTGTCTGGTTTTGGTGATAGTGGCTTCATAAAATGTCTTTGGGAGTGTTCCATCTTTTTCAATCTTTTGAAAAAGTTTAAGAAAGATGGGTATAAGTTTTTTGTATGTTTGGTAGAATTCACCTGTGGAGCCATCTGGTCCTGGACTTTTGTTTTCAGGGAGGGTTTTTTTTTTAAATTACATATTCAATTTCATTTCTTGTAGTTGGTCTGTGCAGATTATATATGTCCTCTTGATTCAGTTTTGGTGGGCTGTGTATTTCTAGAAAGTTGTTCATTCCTTCTAGGCAGTCAAGTTCCTTGTAATATAATTGTTTGTAATATTCTCTTATGGTTTTTTGTATTTCTGCAGTGTCTTGAGATTTCGTCTTCATTTCTTATTTTGCTTATTTGGATTTTCTCTCTTCTTGGTGAGCCTGGCCAGAGGCGTGTCAATTTTGTTTACCCTTTCATAGAACCAGCTTTTTGTTTTAATCATCTTTTATGTTGTTTTTTTGAATATCTATTTTATTATTTCCTCTCTGATCTTTATGATTTCCTTCTTTCTGCTGACTTTAGGTTTTTTTGGTTCTTCTTTTTCTAATTCTTTCAGGTGGTAGGTTAGGTTATTTATTTAAGACTTTTCTTGTTTCTTGAGGAAAGCCTATATTGCTCTGAGCTTCCTTCTAAGAACTGCTTTCGTGGCATCCCATAGATTATGTATGGTTGTGTTTTCATTGTCGTTTGTTTCAAGGCATTTTTTAGTTTCCTTTTTGACTTCCTTGACCCATAGTTTTTTAAGTAGTATATTATTTAGTCCCCATGTAGTCAGTTCTTTCCTCATTTCTTCTCCTGTGGTTGATTTCTAGTTTCATGCCATCATGGTCAGAAAAGATGCTTGAAATATACTCTTAAATTGGTTGAAGTTAGTTTTGTGCTCCAGTATGTGGTCAATCCTAGAGAATGTTCCATGTGAACTTGAAAAGAATGTATATTTCATAATTTTTTTGGTGTAATGTCTTGAAGATATCAATTAAGTCTAACTGTTCTATTGTGTCACTTATGATCTTTGTTGCCTTACTGATTTTCTGTCTAGAGGATCTGTCCTTTGGTGTGAGTAGGATGTTAAAATCTCTTATTATTGTATTTTTATCACTTTCTCCTTTTATGTCTGTTAGTATCCATTTTATGTATTTGGGTACTCCTCTATTAGGAGCATTTATGTTGACAAGTATAATATCCCTTTCTTGAATTGTTCCTTTTATCATTAGTGTCCTTTTTTATCTTTCTTTATGGCCTTGTTTTTAAATCTGTTTTGTCTGATATGAGTATTGTGACTTCTGATTTCTTGTCTTTTCCATTTACATGAAATATGTTTTTTCATCCCTTCGTTTTCAATTTACATGTGTCTTTTGCTCAAAGGTGGCTTTTTTTGTAGGCAGCATATTGTAGGCTCTTGTTTTTTTATCCAGTCTACCACTCTATGTCTTTTGACTGGAGCATTCAGTTTATTGACTTTTAAGGTAATTATTGATATATATGTATTTATTGTTATTTTAAACCTTATTTTCCAGTTGATGCTATGTTTCTTCTTTATTCCTTTGTTTTTCTTTTTTGTGGTCTGATGATTTCCTTTTATTTTATGGTGATGTCCTCATCTTTTTGTTTTTTTGAATCTCTTAACTTGTTTTTGGTTTGCGATTGCCCTCTTTTTTGAGTATGTTAACCCCTTGTGTTAGACTGATAATCACAGAGGCTCAAACTCTAAAAAAAAGTCTCATGGCACAGTGGAAACAAATCTGACTAGTATCCATGATGATGCAGGTTTGATCCCTGGCCTCACTCAGTGGGTTAAGGATCCAGCATTGCTGTGAGCTGTGGTATAGGTTGCAGACATGACTTGGATCCTGCATTGCTGTGGCTGTGGCATAGACTGGCAGCTGCAGCTCTGATAAGACCTGTAGCCTACAAACTTCCATATGCCACAGATGTAGCCCTAAAAAGAAAAAAAATTAAGAGTCTATATTTTTTTACTCTCCTTCCTTACATTTTATGATTTTGATGTTCTGTTTTTACATCTTTGTATTTATCCTTTTGCTTTTCCCTATGTTTATCATTAACTATCAGAAATAGGCTTTTTTTTCCCCTTTGTGATCTCTATACTGTTTTTTTAAGTGATTACTTTCCAACTGTGATTTCCTTCATTTTATATGTTTTTACTTCTTTCCTATTTAGAGAAGACCTTTCAATGTTTCTTTTAGTATAGATTTAGTATTGCTGTATTCTTTTAGTTTTTGCTTGTCTGAGAAATTCTTTATTTCTCTTTCTATTTTAAATGATAATCTTGCTGTGTAGAGTATTCTAGGTTTCAAAATTTTCCCTTTGAGAACTTTGATTGTATCTTGCCACTTCCTCTGTCCTGTAGCGTCTCTATAGAGAAATCAGCTGATAGCCTTATGTAGTTCCCTTGTAACTAATTCATTGTTTTTCTCTTGCTCCCTTTATAATTCTCTCCTTATCTTTAACTTTTCTCTATTGCATGTCTTGGTATAGGTCTGTTTGGGTTCCCCTTGTTGGGAATCCTATGTGTTTCCTGTATCTGGCTATATGTTTCCTTCTTTAGATTTGGGAAATTTTCAGCCATAATTTCTTTCTTTCTTTTCTTTTTGGTCTTTTTTGCCATTTCTTGGGCCTCTTCCAAGGCATATGGAGGTTCCCAGGCTAGGGGTCGAATTGGAGCTGTAGCCACCGGCCTACGTCAGATCCACAGCAACGCAGGATCCGAGCTGCATCTGTGACCCACACCACACAGCTCATGGCAATGCTGGATCTTTAACCCAATGAGCAATACCAGGGATCGAACCTGCAACCTCATGGTTCCTAGTCGGATTCATTAACCACTGAGCCACAATGGGAACTCCATCAGCCTTAATTTCTTCAAATACATTTTCAATTCCTTTTTCTCTTTCTTCTTCTTCTGAGATCCCTATTATGCATAGATTGGCATGCATTATATTATCCCATAGTTCTCTTATATTGCTTTCTTTTCTTTTTTGTCCATTTGGCTTTCTATCTCCTGTCTTGATTGGGTGATTTCTGTTATTCTACCTTCCAAGTCACTTACTCATTCCTCTGCATTATTCATTCTATTCATTGCCTTTTTTTTTTCTCTCTCTCTTTTTTTTGTCTTTTTCCAGGACCACACCTGCAGCATATGGAGGTTCCCAGGATAGGGGTCTAATCAGAGCTTTAGCTGCCAGCCTGTGCCACAGCCACAGCAACACAGGATCTGAGCTGCATCTGCGACCTATACCATACCTCATGGCAGTGCCAGATCTTTAACCCACTGAGCGAGGCCAGGCATCAAACCTGCAACCTCGTGGTTCCGAGTTGGATTTATTAACCACTGAGCTACGATGGGAACTCCTATTCATTACCTTTGGTCAGCTTTCATCTCTAAAAATTTTCTAATTTTTCTTGGCTCCTCCTTATAGTTTCTAGTTCCTCTTTACAGTAACTTGCATTACTGTCGATAGCTCTTCTAAACTCCTTCAGTATGTTTATTACCTCCTTTTTGAGTTTGGTGTCTTTTAGAGTGAAGAGTTCTCTTTCACTCTTTGTTTCTTCAGAGGAATTCTCTTACTCTTTTAACTGGGAGTGGTTCCCATGGCTCTTCATTTTGCTCATATTTTTCTTACTCTGTAAATTATCTACTATATTCTTGGAGGGTTATTTATATGGTAGAGCATCCCTGCGTAGCTTGTGTAGGTTTACTGTTTTTTTGGCCTGTGGGTTGCTTTTGGTTTGAATGCTTGCTGTCTCTTTCCCAATGTGTGCAGACTCTTATCCCCTTGATAGGGAGTGTGCAGTTGCATAACCTACAAGTGCTCTAGGGAGGTTGGGGCAGTGGGAGGCACCTGCAGTCACTGCCTGATCACTGGCCCTTGGCCTTGATGGTGACCTAGAGGGAGGTGGGAGTGGTGGGCTGCACCTGGTAGCAGGGCCCTCCACAGTGGCATCAGAACCTGGAGTGGTGGAGGTGGCAGGCAGTGGCGGGCTACACCCACCTGTGGAGTCTGAGATGGCTGGGATGGCTTGTATCTGCCCCTTTAGCCTGTTGCTAAAGAGGTGCTCTACCGCCTAAAGCCCACACATGTGCAGATAAGGAAATTCTTATGGTGGCCCTGCACTTCCTTTCCCCCTCACACTGCCCAACAATGTTGCCTTGCTTCTCTGGCAGGCCCAGCCCTCTTCTACTCCCTTGGCTGTGGCACCCCACTCCCTAGCCCCCTCATGCTGTTTCTACATAACCAACCCTAGTCATCTGCCCAGAATTGACCTCCAAAGTACCCAGCCCCCACTTAAGTGTCTCAGGCTGAGGTGCGTTGGGTATTGGTACTGATCATCTGTGTGTCTCTCTCTGTTTTGCCCTTCCCAAACTGGCTGCTGTACTTTTCTCCAAGGCTTTGAGGTTTCCCTTCCATCCCAGCTGATTTCTCCATCAGTCAAGGGGCCTCCTAGTGTGCAGATTACATTCTTCTTTCACAGCTCCCTCCCAGGAGTGCTGGTCTCATTCTGATTCCTTTTTCCTTCTTCTCTCTTTTTTTTTCCTTTTGTTTTGCCCAGATACATGGAGGTTTCTTGCCCTTTTTGAATGTCTGAGGTCTTCTGCCAGCGTTTAGTAGATGTTCTGTGAGAATCGTTCTACATGTAGGGTTTTTTTTTTTTTAATGTATTTTTGGGAGAAGGTGAGCCCATACCCTATTTCTCCACCATCTTTATTCTGAGTCCCAGTTGCAGTTTATTGAGTACTTTTCAAAATTAGTTTGATTGTGGTAATTGCCCCCAAACAATAAAAGAGTCCTTATATTCTCAAAACCTTTTCATTTAAGAACACCTTTTGAAGAGCATAGGTACATGCAGTAACCACATGATTTTAGCAGAGTGGGTTGAAAACAAAGCAAAAATAGTCATTCAAATGTTTTATCTCTGTTATACCAAATGAAAAGCAACTTAGAATTTCAAAAAAACTGAACTAGTCTCCAAGGGAGAACAGATACACCATAATTGACATAAAATTAAATTGGTCTCCCCCTTTTTTTTTTTGAGTTATAATTGACATGTTATATTCGTTTCAGGTATACAGTGTAGTGATTAGATATTTGTATGGCTTTATCTTAGTTTTAGAAAAAAGATAATAAACTTAGGATTTCTGGGGTGTTCCCGTTATGGCTCAGCAGAAATGAATCTGACTAGCATCCATGAGGATGCAGGTTTAATCCCTGGCCTTGCTCAGTGGGTTAAGGATTGGGTGTTGCCGTGAGCTGTGGTAAATGTTGTAGACATGGATTGGATCCCACATGGCTGTGGCTGTGGCTGTGGCTGTGGCTGTGGCTGTGGTATAGGCTGGCAGATGCAGCTGCAATTTGACCCCTGGGAACCTCCATATGCCGTGGGTGTGGCTCTAAAAAGACAAAAGACAATAAATAAATAAAATAAACTTAGGATTTCTACATTTAAGTTCACTCTCTTCAAATTTATCTTAAATCATTGCCATCTTGTACTGCTTATTTGCTGATGAGTGCAGGAAACCAAATGAATAGATAGCATACAAACATAAATAGAAAACCTTTGAAAGAAGTCATCCCCACCCCTTACCCCGGACATAGTCAAGGCTGAATATAACATATAAATGTAATAGAATCATATTTATTTCTGGTAATTGTTTCTCAGGCAGACATAAATATATTATCATTTTAATGTTTCCACAAAAAAAGTTGACTTCTGGGGGTTCCACCACTTAGCGAACTGGAGAATACTCTCTATGATATAGCAAGAACTCTGATATGAAATTGAAAGACTTACTGTCTCCTCTGAAGTGAAGAAAGACATTGCATCGGTGATCCTCAAGGTTTCTTTTCAAGAACACTTAGTTCTCAAGTTTATTTGCAAATTCTTCAGTTCCACTGCACCCCTTACCCCTGCCTCTCCTGACAAAAAGAGCAGAATCTCTATCTATAAACACCAGTTTACTGAGAATCCCAAAGACTGATCCTGTTACTAGGCTAGATGCTTTTTTTGTATCTTTTTTGCATCTTCTAAACTAAAGATATATCACTATTTTAGGAGAAATAAAATGGACATCTAAACACACAAAACTATAACACGGTCCTGTAAACTTGAATTGCAAAACATTTACCCTTTTATTCATTTATATTGTAAACTCCACTAGTTAACCTTAAATATTATGGAATTTAATTTAAATGAAATAGTAACAGCTATTTTAATGTAGTTGTGCATTTTGTACCAGACTTATACCAAATAGTGCATCTGTACCAACAATTATAAAATAAATATTTTCTGCCTGTAGACATGCAGGCTTCATTTTCCTTTTCTTTTTTCTTTTGTTCCACACTTGCAGGATGTGGAAGTGCCCCATCCAGGGATCAAACCCATGCTACAGTTGCAGCCTATATCACATCTGTGGCAATGCCAGATATTTAACCTGCTGTGCTACATGGGAACTTTCATGCTTCATTTTATCATAGCATGGAATATCAGCATGAAAATCTTAGGAAAATACATGGTTTTCTCCTTTCCCACCTCCACATAGTATGTTGAAAGCTAAAGTATGAATCATTCAAGTCAGATTGATACGTGTGGGAATTTTTCTTTCTTTTTTCTTTTTGTCTTTTAGGGCCACATCCGTGGCATATGGAAGTTCCCAGGTTAGGGGTCAAATCAGAGCCGCAACTTCCAACCTACAGCACAGCCACAGCAATGCTGGATCCTTATCCCACTGAGCAAGGCCAGGGATTGAACCTGCATCCTCATGGGTACTAGTCTGGTTCGTTATCGCTGAGCCATGTCGTGAGCTCTGAATTTTACTTTTTTTGTGTGTTGAAAATGATCAATAAAATTACCTAATACAGAAGAATGTATTTTTTGAAAGTGCATAAAATGTAATCCTTCTCAATTTCTTTGGCTGTATAATATTAGAAGCTGAATGTAACCTATCTTGTTTTGCTTTTTTTTGGTGGTTGAGAGAAGAAGAGTACAATAAATGGTTACCCTGAGCTTTGCTGAAGGGATCAAGTATTGTCATATTCTGCACTGATAGAACTCTAACTGGAATACTCTGGGTGCTCAGCCTGAATTACTTTAAGTCATTTTATTCTGATGCATGATTTTTATACAGTAGGGCCTCAGACTGCATTGTGTCTCCATTTCTACTCCTGGAAAATATTTAAACGATTATCTGAAATTGGAAATGAAAATTTTTAAGCTTCTTTTTGTAGATCTAGGAAAATTAAACCAGGACTGGATGAGCATACTCTTTCTTTATAAAAGGTACTAGGCACATTCATTTATTATTTACATATATTATTTGTTTACACAAAAATAATACATGTATTAATTGTAGAAAAATTCAAAGCACAAATAAGCAACAATAACACATTGCTAGTGGCAACCAGAGAGATTACTATCATAACATTTTGGAACCTCATCTTCCAGTCTTCTGAGTGAAATGAATGCATGTAGCATAACGCTTAGTCAGAAAGAAGACTAGTGAATAAACTCTCCTTCCTTCCTAGTAGGACGGTTTATTAACTTTATACTTAAAGGACTGAAAAGAGAAGTTGCCAGGTCTCAGCTGCCAGTGGACATACTTTAAATCTGTCTGTTGTTCTTGGAGGATCAGTTTAATTTTGGCCACTAAATTTAATATTCAAGGAGAAGGGTAAGAGAGAGCAACTCTTTCTTTTTGGTGAGTCTGAAAAGAAGAGTTTCTAAGCTCTAAAATAGAAGTAAGGGGAAGGGAAATGGTTGGGTTCTTAAGAAAGTCAGAAGCCTCTGTCTGATCATCAGTAAGATTGAATTTAGGTCCTACCCACTATGTCACCTTGGGTCAATTGCCAACCTCCCTGGGCACTACTTCCCATTTATGAAATGAAGGGTTTGCAAGATAAGGGAGAGTGGGAGAGAGATTATAGAAATGTCTATATAACTTCTGTTTAGTTTGAAAGATTGACCTGAGAAAGAACTATATATATATAGTTCTATATATATATCTTTTTTTTTTTGTCTTTTTGCTATTTCTTTGGGCCGCTTCCACGGCATATGGAGGTTCCCAGGCTAGGGGTCTAATCAGAGCTGTAGCCGCTGGCCTACGCCAGAGCCACAGCAACGCGGGATCCGAGCCGCGTCTGCAACCTACACCACAGCTCACGGCAACGCCAGATGGTTAACCCACTGAGCAAGGGCAGGGACCGAACCCGCAACCTCATGGTTCCTAGTTGGATTCGTTTCTGCTGCACCACAGTGGGAACTCCTCCAGAAAGAATTATATTTCTAAATTGTGGTGGTGGTGGTAGAGAGGAGATGAGGAAGGAGAGGACCTTAACAGAAGGCCCAGATAAAAGTCTGATCTCATTTAATGACTTCATTCAGGATCTAGATCTATGTTGTCCGGTATAGCAGCCTCTAGCTACGTGTGGCTACTGAGCACACAAAATGTGACTAGTCTGAATTGAAATGTGTGGAAAGTGTAAAATACACACTGGATTTTGAAAACTTAGTGGAAAAAAAATTTAGAACATCCCCTTAACAATTTAAAAATACTGATTCAATGTTGATATGATTCAATGTTGATATGATAGTATGATATGATGAGTTAAAATGTATAATGAAAATTTATTTTACCTTTTCAATTTTTTTTTGCTTTTTAGGGCTGCACTGGGGGCATATGGACGTTCCCAGGCTAGGGGTCTAATCGGAGCTGTAGATTCCAGCCTATGCCACAGCCACAGCAACTTGGGATCTGAGCCAAATCTGCGACCTACACCATAGCTCACAGCAATGCCGGAGCCTTAACCCACTGAGCAATGCCGGAGCCCTAACCCACTTAACGCACTTAACCCAGGGATTGAACCCTCTTCCTCATGGATACTAGTTGGGTTCGTTAACCACTGAGCCATGACGGGAACTCTGTTTTTAATTTTTTTAATGTGGCAACTAGAAAATTTTAAATTATGTATACGAAGGAGTTACTGTCCTGGCTCAGTGGTTAATGAATCTGACTAGTATTCATGAGGACATGGGTTGGATCCCTGGCCTCGATCAGTGGGTTAAGGATCTGACATTGCCATGAGCTGTGGCATAGGTTGCAGATGAGGCTCAGATCCTGCCTTCCTATGGCTGTGGCATAGGGCGACAGCTACAGCTCCGATTAGACCCCTAGCCTGGAAGCTTCCATAAGCTTCGGGTGAGGCCCTAAAAAGACCAAAAAAAAAAAAAAATTTACATATATGGTTTGCTTTCTATTTCTACTGGACAGTGCTGATCTAGGACACAATATCAGTGGATTATACTTTGAGAAAAAGTTAGATCACTAATCTATACTCAGATGTGGAAGATAGTTACTGTGCTAAGAATGGTCTAATAGAATGTGTGTCATTAGAAATTCAGATATTTTGAAGACAAGAGAGAAGCAGGAAAATGGGAGTGATTAAAACACTTAAAGGTAAATAATGATAACAGGTTTTAAAGTATGTGAATATGAACTTCTTCATAACAAAAACAGTTAAGAGCTAGTCTGACTTCAGGGGAATGTGCCAGAATCACATCCTATTTGCTGTGGTTGATTATTTTAACTGCACGTTTCTGCTGACTACTGTAATAGCTTTAGGCAAGAAGGTAGGGATAGGAGAAGGGGAAGAATGAGGAATGGTTTACAGAGCATATTTATAGACTTTATAGATTGGGCTCACTGCAGAAGTGAGTGAGTCAATAAATGATTACCACTGTCTGATAAGCTGAAGGCATTTGCTAAATAGCAACTCCTCTTCCTGAAAAATTTCCTTTACCTCATACAGATGAATCATTTACTTTCAGAAAATAGTTCCCTTACTGTAGACTCAGTTTAGTCCTAGTAATTAAATTCACTTAGCCAAGTAGGGTCAGATTTCACAGTAACATGACAGGAGGGAGAATAAAACTCTGAAAGGATATTGAAAATGTCCTAAATACTGTATCCAGTGGCTTTTCATAGTCTTCATCCTTCTAAACTCTAGAGCACCACTGGACAGGAATAACCTTCCCTTTAGCATTTTCTTCTTCTATATTACATTCTGTTATATGATGTTCAAAGCCTTTTTCTTACTACTCTGACCTGTCCTGTCAGGAAGGCCATGTAGTATCAATTGAAGAGCCAAGATTTGTGGGTTGTGATGCAAGTTTGGGTGATATTTTATGTAAAGTACATAGTAGGTTCTCTATAGGTTATAGCTGTTAGTGTCTTTAAATCACTTTTTACTTCACTCCAGAACTCTGTGGGTATGTACAAGCCAAGCCAGGACAGTAAACATCCCTGCTCAAGCTTAGTTTGGATTCATGTGGGAGTTCTGGGAGACTAAGGAAGTTTGATGATGGGGTTGAGATAATTTTATCTTTATTGAGGTATAATTACATATTTTAAAAAGCTGTACGGAGTTCCCACTGTAGCTCAGTGGTTAACGAATCCGACTAGGAACCATGAGGTTGTGGCTTTGATCCCTGGCCTCGCTCAGTGGGTTAAGGATCTGGTGTTGCCATGAGCTGTGGTATGGTCGCAGATGCAGCTTGAATTTGGCGTTGCTATGGCTCTACAGCTCCGATTCGACCTCTAGCCTGGGAACCTCCATATGCCCCAGGAGAGGCCCTAGAAAAGGCAAAAGGAGAAAAACAAAACAAAACGAAAGCTGTACATATTTAATGTATACCACTTTCTATGATTGATGAGATAGAGAGATTGTGTTGACAAGCTTTAGCTGAGGGGCATTTGGGCAGGTCATATCATTTCCCTGTCTCAGATCCTTCATTTATTTGTAGGATTAGTGAGCTGATTTCATCTCTAAACTTCCCAGTGCTGGGCTTCTGAGCTTCTAGAAAGCAGTTGGCATGGAGAGGAACACAAGGCTAACAGTATTCTTCTAAGTTTCTAAATGAAATAATGTTGCTGAAAGCAGAATAGTGGGAATAGATTGGTGTTCTCAAAAAGGTACCAGTAAATTTCAATAGCTTTGATGAATCTACACTCTCTGAGTCAAAGCTTGCCATTCTTGACAGGTTCTATATACTTATTACTAATTTTGCTACTGAATTGGTAATTTACATATCATAAATCATATGTTAATCATAAAAATGTTGCTCATTTTTAGTTTTATAGATTATCAAAAAACTTTATTTATTAAGGATTAAACAAATACCCAATACATTCCTACAGTAAAAAATTTCATACAATGAAGAAAATGAAAAGATGGCAAAAATCAAATGACCCAAATTATAGTCATCTAGAAATAGTCATTTAAAATTTTGGGGGAGTTCCTGTCGTGGCACAGTGGTTAACAAATTGGACTAAGAACCATGAGGTTGCGGGTTTGATCCCTGGCCTGGTTAAGGATCTAGCATTGCCATGAGCTGTGGTGTGGGTTGCAGAAGAATGTTGCGTGACAGATAAAGAAAGTGAGGCAGTGTCCATATGATGGAGATGGCCATCTGAACCTAAGCAGTCTGAATCCTGACACTATGATTTAAACCATTTCACACACTGCTACACATACTGTAACAAAGTTACATTCTTAATTGTAGACTTAACATCCAGTAATGTGAAAAAGATAAACAGAATTTTAAAAGAGGTAGAAGGGGTCCTCAGCAAGATTCTAAAATCAATCTATCTATCTATCTATCTATCTATCTATCTATCTATCTACCTACCTACTTACCTATCCATTAGTCTTTTTCTTTTTCTTTTTCTTTTTTTTGTCTGAGAGAAGAAGATTACTCAAACGGATTAGGATTAGAAAGGAAGTGGACAAAGGACTTCCTTTCCTTTATGATCTATCTTGCCTTTTCCCAGAGGAACTTTAAGAAAAGGGGATTTATTCACTGGTTTAAAGTATGCATTTATCACCTATCCCCCTCTTCCTTCCATCTGGGATGAAGAAAGCAGTTTTTGGAGTTTGATATTGTCTGCAGGCCCTTTATATCATCCAGAAAAGAGCAATGCCGTTATAAATAGCATGTTCACTAAAACAGGAGCCAGAAGACTTGGGACATAAGATGTAATCTCTCCACTCTCAGTTTTCTCCTGTTGAAAATGGGCATACTTATACCTACTTTTCTGGATTTTTTTGAAGATTAAATAGCATAATACATTTAAAGCATTTAGCACAGAGTAGGTGTTCAGTGCAGTATTTTGTTTTTTTTTTTCCTCTTTCCTCCCTCCTCCAAAATTTTTTTTTTTGTTTGTTTTTTAGGGCTGCACCCATGGCCTATGGAGGTTCCCAGGCTAGGGGTCTAATTGGAGCTACAGCTGCCAGCCTATGCCACAGCCACAGCAATGCCAGATCTGAGCTATGTCTGCGACCTACACCACAGCTCATAGCAATGCCAGATCCTTAACCCACTGATTGAGGCCAGGGATGGAATCTGAAACCTCATGGTTCATATGTAGTTGGATTGTTTCCGCTATGCCACAACAGAAACTTCTCCTCCAAAATCTTTTTAACTGTTCCCTTGTATTCTAGACCCAGAGCTGCCACTTCCTAGTTTTGTGGCCTAGGGCAAGTTTCTTAGTCTCTGTGACCTCTTAATTTTTTAATTATTTATTTATTTATTTATTTTTGTCTTTTTGCCTTTTCTAGGGCTGCTTCCCATGGCATATGGAGGTTCCCAGGCTAGGGGTCAAATTGGAGCTGTAGCCGCCAGCCTATACCAGAGCAACAGCAACGTGGGATCTGATCCGAGTCTCCAACCTACACCACAGCTCACGACAATGCCAGATCCTTAACCCACTGAGCAAGGGCAGGGATCGAACCCGCAACCTCGTGGTTCCTAGTCGGATTCTTTAACCACTGAACCATGACGGGTACTCCATGTGACCTCTTAATTTTTTTAATTTATAAAATGAGGAACAAAAATATTGGCTTTGGCTGTCTAGAGCTGTTTTTTCCCAATTTTTTCTTCTCCTTCTTTCTTTTTCTTTTTCCTCCCTACCCCCTTCCTTCCTTTTTTTCAGATCAGAGGAAATTCCATCTACAGAGTTGGTGACTAAATCACTCTCCAGCTATAAATGAGAATGCTAATAAAGAACTTGGAATTTGTTATGTAATTAATAGCAAAACACTTTACATAGATACTCACAAAGGCATATGAGATCCTAAATTTAAATATCTTCTTGTCTTACTCTTAATTAAAACCCACCAATGGCTTCTCATTGTCCTTAGATGAAGTCTAAATTCCTTAACAAAACCTTCACATAAGTCCTGCCTGTGAATTCAGTCTTCTTTGAAACCCCTCTTTCTCTATCATGTTGGTCTTCTTTTCAGTATTTCGTGTGTACTGCTAGGGTCCTTTCCATGCCAGATCTTTACCAAGCTAACAGTTTTTCTTCATTTTTCTTTTTCTTCCTCTCCTGTCTGACAACTTCTCAACCTTCAAATCTCACCTTCAAGTCATTTCCTCTAGGAATAATTCTGTCTTCCCTACCATCCTCCACTAAGCTAGATCAGTTATCATGTCTTCTTTGAACAATGTACTCAGTCCTTATTCATTACTTTGTCTCTCATGGCATTTGTTTCATTTTCAGTTAAATCCTCATTTGTGTAATTGTTTGATGTCTGTTCCCTTGAAAGGTTTTAAGTCTTGTTCACCACTACATCTCTAGTCTCAGGTACAAGTGTGACTATATGTATAATTTGATTTTCTCAGTATATATGTATTGAACGAATAAAGAGGTTTTGTTTTTTGTTTGTTTGTTTGTTTTTTAATAGGTGATATAACTTAGAGAGGTTAGGCAATGCATATAAGCTCAAACAGATGACCAGTGGCAAAGCCAGTCCTTGAATATAAGTCCATTTGATGTCAAGGCTTTTGCCTAAATATTGTCTTTTTTGTTTATGAGAATAATTGGTACATTTGAAAAGTCTAATAAAATTATAATCAGGGAAAGTACTATTTTTAGGCATTATCAAAAGGAGTCCTCTCTACATCCTCATCTGAAAGTGTTCCAACAAGGAAGATATAGAAAATTTTTTTGGAAGAGATGCAATATGGTGATGGTTCTTGAGCCATTATCAAAAGAATATGGACAAAAGAATTCAAGAGAAAAACCCTGTCTCATGAAATTAGAAATGAGGGGTTCCATAATTGTTCTTCCAATAGGAACTTCAAAGAATAGGAACTTCAAAGAATTTCTAGATTATTAAATCAAGGTTGGAGTCAACTGTGGCTTCAAAGATTTGCTCTTTCTAAAAATTCTGCATGAACAGGGAGTTCCTGTCGTGGTGCAGTGGAAACGAATCCAACTAGGAACCATGGGGTTGCAGGTTCTATCCCTGGCCTTGCTCAGTGGGTTAAGGATCCGGCATTGCCATGAGCTGTGGTGAAGGTCATAGATGTGGCTCAGATCTGGCGCTGCTGTGGCTCTGGCGTAGGCCCGCAGAAAAAGCTCTGATTAGACCCCTAGCCTGGCAACCTCCATATGCTGCGGGTGCGGCCCTCAAAAGACAAAAGACTAAAAAAATAAATAAATTTTAAAAAATATTTAAAAAATATAAATTCTGAACAAGCAATCACCAGCTTGCATTGGAATATGCGTAGTAATCACCCTTGGGAATTGATAGTACTCCTCTCAACTTCTAATCCACCTTATAAGTTTCAGATCTTACCTCATCAATTGTGATTGTGGTGAGGGGTGATTGTTTTAGTTTTCCAGGACTGCCATAACAAAGTGCCATAGATTGGTTGGTTTACACAAAAGAAATTATTTTTTTCACAGTCCTGGAGGCTGGAAGTCTGAGATCTAGGTGTCAGCAGGATTGCTTTCTTCTGAGACCTCTCTCCTTGGCTTGTAATTGGCCGTCTTCTCACTCTATCTTCACCTGGTCTTCCCTCTCTGTGTGTATTTGTGTGTATGTCTGTGTGTTCCCTAATCTCATCTTCTTATAAAGATACCAGTCATGTTGGATTAGAACCCATCTCATTTTACCTTGATTACTTTTTACATTAGAATTAAGTAATTTAATATCTCCCTGAGCAGTCACGTTCTGAAGTACCAGGGGTTAGGACTTCAACATATAAATTTCGGGGATAGAAAATTTAGCTCATGATAGTGATATTCAAAATACTTAAGAACTCATTGGACAAGGAACTATGGGACCTCTTCTGTGCTTTACTTTCTCTAAGTAAAGAGAGAAGGAGGACCAGGTCCACTGAGGCAGTGGAAGGACACCTGGGGATTAGTAGTAGTGGCTGTTTGCCAACTGGTAGAAAAATATTTCAACATTTCAGTAACAATAGGGCCATTCTGGGACAGACCAGCTGAATGTCCATTTTGGACATATGTGAGGAATTAAACCATTTTGAATGCATTAAGCCAGGTCTTACTGTCTTGGAATCATTGCCAAGGTTGAAATCAATCAGGATGGGTAAGGAATTCTCAACTATGTGTTACCCTCAGAATAGGATCAAGGAAGAGTGTGGGGACTCTCTTTCCTCATTATACTAAGATCTTAATTATTTTCTCCAGGACAGAATGGTGATGGGGGGGGTGAGGTGTGGGGGAAAGTTTTATTGAGAATTTTTTTAAATTACTCAATGAATTTTATTACATTTATAGTTGTACAACAATCATCACAACCAAATTTTATAGCATTTCCATCCCAAATCCTCAGTGCATCTCCCCCACCCCCCAACCTGTCTCATTTGGAAACCATAAGTTTTTCAAAGTCTGTCAATCAGCATCTGTTCTGCAAAGAAGTTCATTGTGTCCTTTTTTTAGATTCCATGTAAGTCAATATCTGTTCTGCAAAGAAGTTCATTGTGTCCTTTTTTTAGATTCCACATGTAAGTGATAGCATTTGATGTTGGTGTCTCAGCATCTGATTGACTTCACTTAGCATGATAATTTCTATGTCCATCCATGTTGCCGCAAATGGTGTTATTTCTTTCCTTTTAATGGCTGAGTAATACTCCATTGTCTATATGTACCATATCTTCTTTAGCCACTCCTCTGTCGATGGACATTGAGGTTGTTTCCATGTCTTGGCTATTGTATGTAGTGCTGCAATGAACAATGGAATACATGTATCTTTTCGAGTAATGGTTTTCTCTGGATAGATGCCCAGGAGTGGTGATTGAGAAATTGTAAGCAGAGGAGTGATCTCAAAACAGCTTGCGAAGACTGGGGTGATTAGATAGGGTTAGAAAGGTGGAAAACTGGCATACTAGCTAGGAAGAACTCTATTGCAAGGACCCAGCCATGAGAGGATAAAGGTCTTAATTAAGTAGAGTGCAGTAAAATGGAAAGAAAGAAATAGGATCTGGAGAGGAAGGTTGTGGATATCTTTAAAGGGCTTTTGTGATTCAAATGCCCACTGCTATCTATCTTAGCTGAGGAAAGAGCCTCCCACTGCTGACTCCCAGATTGTCTCAGCAGCTAGAACCTCAGTGAATGAGGAGAGCCTGATGTCAATGCTTGTTTGGCCTTTCCAGGGCCCCCTGAAAGGGAAGAATGGAGAATAGAAGGCCTAGAAAATGATAGAAGCATGAAATGATAGAGGCATGAAAGATACTTGTTTCTTATATTAGTTTTTTTTAAATCTTAAGGTATGAATGTGTTAGAGGAGGTAAGGTTTGTGGAGTAGGGAGGTGTAGTAGAGGTTCTGAGCTAGGCAGCAGGCCTGTGTCAATATTTATACATGGATATAAGATATGCATGGGTGAACTTTGAAAAATATGGTTGTCTAGTATAATACTCATCAAAATGAATTTGAAGAAAAATGTATAACAAACAATAGTGTAGATGGTATGTAGATATGGCACAATCTTGAAGGTGATATGCCAATATATCTGGGAAATCATAATGTAGAGAAATGATCATCAGATAAATCTGGCTTAGGACTTGGATTCAGGAGACCTAGATTCAAATCATGACCATGATACCACTGTTAAGACTTCTAATTCCTTAATAGTAAGATTGGAAAATTATTATCAACTCAGCTTACCTTCTCACCTTGTCATGGGGGCCACTGAGGCTCATCCGTTTATTCGTTTAACAAATACTTAAATGTATAGTACATGTTGATTAAGAAAACAGTGTATAAATAAAATACATTATTACTGGAGGGAGAAATAAGCTTTGAAATTTTTGCATGGTGACCTGGTGTTTAAATTTAAACTCAAGGGCAGGCCTCATTACTTCAAAAAATCACCAGAGAAGATCTTATTAAATTAAAGTGAGATACTTCTTTCTTCACCAAAAATGAAAATATAATGAGTGTTAGTAAATAAGAGCATTAAAATCAGAAACAGAAGGTGCCATTTTTCATTTAACAACTTGAACACATAGAAAATCTACCTTTAACCTGACTTATTATTTATATATTGCTGGAAATACACATAGTACCTTGCAAAGTGAAAGTAGTAATGACAAGGTCCTTTCCCCAAGGAGCTTGGACCTAAGCATTGTTGAACAATTCATAGCAGTATAGCAGTGGAATGCATACTTGACTTGATTTGATGTTAGAGGTCAGGCTAGGTCTGTGGGCTGACGATGTAGGAAAGGAACCATTCAGAGCTGGGGCTGGGGAGCAGGAGTGGATCTCGGAAGACATGAGGAGGAGTGTGCTGCAGATATTTCGGTGGGATGAGATAGAAAATGTGGGCCAAAAGGGCTCACAGAGAGGTGAGTCAAGTGTGCCCATATACTAAGAAGCAGCTAAAAAAGAATCCACTGGGTGTGATTTCCTGTATTACTTGTTATTTGCAAGTAGTCCTTGAAAGTTTTTCTTTCCAACCTGCCCCAGTGAACACAGTTTTCTCTAAGTCTGGTTTAGAGACTAAGGGTGAGAATGGGCAGTTGGATATGCATTTCCAGGGAGATTTGGTCATTTTGAAAGTAAAGACCAGGAGTTCCCATTGTGGTTCAGTGGTTTACAAACCCGACTAATATCCATGGGGATGCGAGTTTGATCCCTGGCTCGCACAGTGGGTTAAGGAGCCAGCGTTGGTAAGAGCTGTGGTGTAGGTCGCAGACATGGCTCGGATCCTGAGTTTCTGTGTCTGTGGCTTAGGCTGGCAGCTGTAGCTCCAATTTGACACTTAGTCCTAGAACTTCCATTTGCTTCAGATGTGGCCCTAAAAACAAACAAATAAACACCCCCATCCCCCCCAAAAAAACCCCAAACTAAACAAACAAAAAAACCTGAAAGTCAAGACCGTAGTGAAGGGGAGAGTCGCGGTATATTCCAATGTTGGTAGTGAGTCAATGAGTACTGTGAAAAAGTACTCATTGACTCAAATCCCATGATAGTTCATGATATTGACCGTGCACGGCAAACTTGCATGCTAATAGGCTACCAGAATGGGCCCTTCGCCCTTAGTCTGTCTGCACCAACCCCACCACTGTGTGTTTGCACAGCATAGCCAGAGTTGGTAGTTAAATCTTTATGACATTCTTTCCAGTGTGGTTCTAGCTCCTCTAATATTCTTCTACTTTGAGTCATAATAATCATTGTTACAACTAGTATTTGTTAAGCACTTGGGCTTTGCCAGGCACTGTTTGAAGTACTTCACATGTTATATATCATATCAGGTAATAGTAGAAAACTACATTTTATAGATAAGGAAGTAGAGACTCAAAATGTTAAGTGACTCAAGGTCGCTCAGCTAATAAGTGGTAGGGGTGGGATTTGAACCCAAGTTTTCTTGCCCTGGCTTTCCTTCTTCTTCTTCTTCTTCTTTTTTTTTTTTTTTTTTTTTTTTTTGTGGGGGAGATGGGGTGGTGACTCTTTTTAGGGCTGCATCTGCTGCGTAGAGAAGTTCCTGGGCTAGAGGTCAAATCAGAGATGCAGCTGCCAGACGGCGTCACAGCCACAGCAACTCGGGATGTGGGCCACATCTGGGACCTGTGTCATAGCTCCCAGCAATGCTAGACCCTTAACCAAGTGAGTGAGCCAGGTGTGGAACCTGCATCCTCATGGATACTAGTCCAGTTCTTAACCTGCTGAGCCACAGCAGGAACTCACTTGGCTCTTCTTCTTATCCACCTCACCATTATTGCCTTCCAGGAGAACTTATTGATGCTAGGAGGGGGTTAGAGGGTGGGAATCATGATCACAAAGTCACCTCATAGCATTTTCCTCTCTTATTCTGCCCGACCCCAGAAAGAATCCCCCCTAAATGTCACCCCTGATAAGTTGTCACTTTGCTTATCCTTAGATGGTACTGGTGACCTGGAACTTGATGCCACATGAGGCAGCCTAGTCCATTTTTAGATAGCTCTAATTATTACCCAGTTATTCCATATTTTGAGCATAAATAATTTCTCTCTCTAACTTCACCTACTTGTCCTAGTTCTGTTTTCTGGACCTCTACCAAATATGACTTTTCTTTCTTCTGATGGACATACCTTTAAATATTTGAAGAACTGAGGGATTTTGGAACAGTCTTCTACTATACCTAACCTCCTTTTTCTTCTTGTAGAAGAAATACAGGATTTTATTTTCTCAATGTGACATTATTTTGTGTTCATTTATTTGAAAGCTTATTTGTGCTTGTTGACCCAGAAGGACGTGATTATATATACAAAAGATTAGCTTTGTTTTAGGGTTTATTTATTGAGAGAGTCAGCACGCCTCTGTGCAGTCTTCATAGTTTGTCATTCAGTTTCATTCATTTAGCACATTGGCTTTGTGCTTGGCTTTTGCTAGCTCTGGTGTTCAGCTGTTAAGGCAAATCATGTATCTCTTCAAAACTTACAATGAGAGAAACATGTGATAGTGAAAAAATACTTTTGTGAAGATGGAGGGTAAGATGTAGAGAAAGAAAAGAATGTGAAATTGATTCTGTCTTCAAAACAGAAACAGAAATAGATGAAGGCCAAGCAGAGCAGGTTTGTGGTTGCCAAGGGAGCGGGAGAGGAAGTGGGATGGACGGGTAGTTTGGGGTTGGTGGATGCAAAGTTTTAAAATTTGGAATGGATGGGCACTGGGGTCCAACTGTACAGCACAGGGCACTGTCTATGATTGGGTCACTTTTTTTTTTTTTTGGTCTTTTTACCTTTTCTAGGGCTGCTCCTGTGCCATATGGAGGGGTTCCCAAGCTATGGGTCCAACCAGAGCTGTAGCCGGCAGCTTATACCAGAGCCACAGCAACACGGGATCTGAGCTGCGTCTTCGACCTACACCACAGCTCACAGCAATGCCGGATCCTTAACCCACTGAGCAGGGCCAGGGATAGATCCCGCAACCTCATGGTTCCTAGTCGGATTCGTTAACCACTGCGCCACAACAGGAACTCCCAATTGGGTCACTTCTGTACAACAGAAATTGAAGAAACATTATAAATTAACTATAATAAACCAAAAAAGAAAAGAATATGAGATAGTTTTGGGTATTATGAGGGAGGACCTTGGAAGAGGTGATGAGGTTCCTGGTGTGGGTCCATTGACTGAAGAGTAAAGCATTAGAAACTTAAGGACATACTGGCTGGTACCATCCAGGAGAGTAAATTTGGCAGTGATTTATGGTATTTCTGGTTCCATCAGAGGAAGCATAAAGATTATAAGATGATATTGTCTTTATTAAATTAGGCATTATAGCTGGTTATGGAAGTTGTGAGTTTGACAGTTATTTATATCATGTGTTCTTGATAGAAATTTCTAGGAAGCCCCAAACTTCTGTGTTTTAGTGAAACACTTCAATTTTATAAAAAAGATTTTCATTTTTAGGAAAGCCTTGTTACCAGAACTGAATCCCTTTTGTGTGGGGAGAGGGCTCTCCCTTCCTCTGGTGTGTCCTGCTTTTGCATATTAGAAGGTGAATCGGCCCAATCTGTGTAGGCTGCTAAACCATCACATCACTGTGGAGGAATATTCTTCTTGAGAACTCAATTTCCTCATTTGTGAAGTGAGGCTGTTAGGCTAAGGCTCTTTCTAGCTCTGAGGATTATTAAATTTCTTTCTTATTTTAGTGTAGAATTTTTCTGATATGTAAAGGCCTAATATGGACAATAAATGGCTCATTTCTCCTTGTGACATCCATGGTGTTGTAGATTAAATTATTGGTTGCAATTCTCCATTCTCTTGATTTGGTGATATTATACATTCATACTATAACCAGAGCCTTACAGTGGGAAAAATGTGTTTCTCTGCCCCCTTGGCTTTAGGTTTAGTCACGCAGCTTGCTTTAACCATCAGTACATTAGCAGATGTGGCATAAGCAAAAGCTTGAAACATACTTGTACCTATCTTAAGTACTGGTCTAAGAAGGATGAAACTGAATCTAGAGATAGACCAGACCTAGATACAACCCAAAGCTTAGAGGCCAACCTACATCAGATGAGTACCAGCAGATGCATGAGTGAAAAATAGATGCTTTATATATTTTGCTGCTGAGATTTTGTAGTTGTTTATTTTGTAGGGTTAATTAATCATGAAAATAAGTCATATTCAATGTGTCACCTGACATGAATTTTTGATTTTAATGGACTTTATAACCCATTCATTCCAAATCTTGTTAAATGTTTGTATTATTTTATTTATATTTAACATTTCATTTGTATATGTTTTAATAAAGGCTTTGATGTCCTTTAGTGGCAAATTTTTTATTTTAGTTTGGATTTTTGTTTCACAGAGATGCCAGTCGTTAAAAATGTTTTTATCATTCAACTTATTAATTATACTTATGAGTGGAACCTCACATCTCAGAGATGAAATGACACTTATTATTCTGCTCAACTACCTGCATGCAGAATTTCCACTTAAACGTACACTAGGAGTCAAAGCCATTGAAGAATTGTAGATCCCATGCTCCTAATACTGACTTCTAGTTCTCAGCCACAAACTTCATCTGCAGTGTTTAAATGGCTGGTATTTATATATTGCTGCCCAGCAGGGTGGCAAGGATTGCAGCACAGGAAAAGTTGGCGTCAGCAGTCTTTGGGGGCATAAGAATCTTGAGAATTAATGGATTCTTTTATACCATGCTGTGTTCCAAAATTAATCTAGTTTCTGCCTGCCATGAACTGACACAGATTGTTGTTTTATGGTTATTTAAGGCACAGCATTTACCCTCCACAATTAGGCTTTCCCTTGCTCTCCCATTATTAGATCAAACAAAATGATCCCCTGTTTATATCCTAGAAAGCTGTGAGCTGAGATGCCCATTAGATCTATCATACTCACTTTTCTGCCCAACTGCAACTGGGTGCTTTGGAATTTGATGGATTCACTGTGTGCCCAACATATCTTTATGCTTGCTAAGGGAAGGTGAGTAAAATTTAAAATAATCTCATATAACTAAAAGAAAGAAAACTCATGCTGTGGTCATGAATATTCTTTTGGAAGAGCTCAGTGTCATTGCATCTATTATGTTATCTTATAACTTTCCCTTATTAATATTCCACAATATTTCCAAGCTCAAGCTCAGAACATTTATTCTATAAGCTCTTTACGGTGGGAATGAGAGGAACTTTATGGTGAAGTTAATTAAGGAAGAAGTATTTCAGTCAAGCATAGATTTAAAATTTGTGTTTTCTTTGATAATAAGGAAGAGATTTCTACTCTGTAGGTATGATGGTAAAAGTCTCCTAAGTATGATGCTACATTCTTGCATATTACAACTAGAAGGAAGCAGTGGAAAGAGTCTCTTAATCCTCTTCAGGGGGTGCAGGAATACTTGTCTGAATCATATACTGGGATTCATACATTTGAGTGTAACTATTCCAACACTACTGCAAATGTTTTAGTCAAATAATGCAACAACAATAAAAACAAAACATGGTCTAGTTGAAATGAGGTTAATGCATGTAATTTTCAAAACTTGTTTATTTATGAAGCACTCTGACATATTTGCATTTATTTCATAAAATAATCCAATGCGTAGTTATTATACCTGCATATCAAACCTTATGCTCTTGTTTAGATGTAACTTGCAATTAATCTTTACTTCATATCTTTATGTCTTTTAGATACTTAGAGGACAAAGCTTTAGGTTTCACATTTTTGTATATCCTCATGTAGTGCCTTTTACAATATGATGATGATGAAGACATTCCAGCTCAAAGGTTAAGAGACTTGCCAAGGATCCCACAACAGATGAATTGCAGACTTGGAGATTCAAGCCCTTGCCTAGGCTAATAGTTTTTCTACTCTTTGATAACCACTTTCCTATAATACTTATAAAGTGTTTTAAACTTTTTTTTCCCCCTAGTCTTTTTAGGGCTGCACCTGTGGCATATGGAAATTCCCAGGCTAGGGGTTGTATTGGTGCCACAGCTGCCAGCCTACGCCACACCCACAGCAATGCAGGATCTGAGCCTCATCTGTGACCTACACTACAGTTTGCAGAAACACCAGATCCTTAACTCACTGAAGGAGGCCAGGTATCGAACCCACATCTTCATGAATATAGTCAGGTTCATTTCTGCTGAGCCACAACAGGAACTCTGAAACTGTTATAAACTTAATACATCTGTTTAGTACTTTATAATTTTTGTATGTTATGCCACATGATTTACCTTATTCATGTATGTAGCTATTTTAGTAATTTGACCTGAAGATGTTAGTAGTGTTCCACTTGAGTATATCTGAGGATGTAAAGGAAACAGAGCAAGGTTTTAAACCCTTAAGATCTTTCTCCTCAGGATCAGGAAATTGGGTGCATACAGAAAGAAGTAGAGAAGATTTCCTATTTATTTCTATGTGTGTGATCTTTGGCCTCACTGATATGAGGAGTCACAGTATTATGCAACTATGACCAGAAAAAGATTTGTCTTCTCCTTCCAACTTCTCCAAAACTGGGGTTTTCAAGATATCACCCTGCATGCTTTTCCAAGCTCCTAGACATTGTGTCGTGGGAGGTTGAGTGAATGAACATCCCAAATGCAAACAGTTTTGCCAATGAAGTTCTTTCCCTAAATTTTGCAAAGAAAAACAAAGGAAAAGATTTTCTAATCTTTTGGCTCTTATTCCTCTCTTAAGTGGGGAACTGAATCAATCTAAGTAGTGTGTAAAATTAATTACAATTGGAAGAGTGTTGCCAAGCATGTGGATTCCCAGGGATTGGGGGTGGTGGTGGTGGGAATTGCCCTCCAGCCACAGTCGTTTTTCCATAAATTGTTTAGAAAATATCCATGATCTGTTTTTGTTTTCACTCCCCAGCATAGCCTTGGTGTGAGACTCAAGGAAATGACTTTACTGGATTTGAATTTCCCTTTAAATTATGCAACTATAAATGCTGGTAGGTCTAACTCTGTCTCAGTGTTACATTTGAGATCCTGATGCCAGATAATATCTAATTTGAAATCCATTTACCCTATTTCAAAAACAATCTCTTTGTGATTCTTTTAAATAGCAATTTCTCCTGGTGGATTTAAGCCTTTGCTGAGAGAAAGTGAGAAAGAAAGGTGCTATGGAGGAATTATTCATGATTACATGTCACTTATTTGTCTGTGAGTTATCTGTCAACAAGTAAATTTGAGAATTAGGAACCATTTTCAGCAAAACATTATGTGAAAATGAAGTCAAGTCATTTCTGAAAATATATATGTCCCAGCATGGTCTATGATTTAATTTATTGACTTTTGATTTACACCTAACATCTTAAGAATACCTATCACATGTACACACTTGTTGATAAAAGTTTAGACAATACTATGGAAAATTATAAAATTTAAAGAATATTTAATGTTTAGGAATAAGAATGGAGAACTTTCAGTATGTGCTTCCTACTTTGTCAATAGCTTATCCATAAAGGATATAGTCTGGTCCAGTGGTTATGAGCCTGGGCTCTGAGCCAGCCTGCTTAGTTTGTTACCTTATTTTTCTCCTCTTGCTAGCTGTGTGACTTTGGTTAACTCACTTAACTCCCCTTGCCTTGGTAAAATAGAGATCTCTTTAATATCTACACTATAGGATTATTCTGATGATTTTAAAAAGTAATCCATATAGAACATTTAGACAGTACCTGACATAGAGTAATTGTCCAACAAATGCTAGCTATTTTATGTATTTATAGACAGTTGGACTAAATTGGAAATATTTGGTCTACAAGATGTCTGTCGTCTTTGCCTGCTTGTTTATTGATATGTGTTTGGTGCTTAGAACCATGACTAGCACAGAGTGGGCATTAATAAATATGTTCAATGAAGAGCTGTCCTATAGACCCTAGAGAAGCAGGAGTCTAAATTATATGGCCAACATCCCCAGGGTTATGACTTGAATTGGGTCCCCCAAAAGGATATGTTGAAGTCTCCCAGTACCTCAGAATGTGACTTAATTTGGAAATAGAGTTGTTGTAGGTAAAATTAGTTAAGATAATTCCATACCAGATTAGTGTGGGCCCCAATCCAATATTGTTTGTGTCCTTATAAGATGAGGGAAATTTGCATACTGAGACACACAGGAGAGAACATGTGAAGACATAGGCAGTGATTGGAATGCCAGAGTTACAAGCTAAGGAATACCAAAGATTGATAGCCAACACCAGAAGCAAGGAGGAGGCAAGGAAAGATTCTACTCAGACTCTCAGAGGAAATGTGGCCCTGCTAACCTCTTGATTTTGGACTTCTGGCCTATAGACAGCAAGAGAATAAATTTGTGTTGTTTCAAGCAACCCAATTAATAGTCCTATGTTATGGCAGCCTAGGAAACTAATATACCAGGTACTTGATATAGAAATACCATAGCAGTTGTGTTTAATGGAATTTTTTGTCTCAACACATTAATAATAACAGCTAACCTTTATTGATCCCCTTACTATGTGCCACACATTTTTTTAAACAGTTAATATATGTCATCTCATCAATTCTTACAATACCCCCATGAGGTACAAATAATTACAGGTGAAGAAGCTAAAAGATTTTAAGCTACTTGTCCAAGTTATAGCAGAGTTTGGATTTCACTGTTTATTCCTTTATCAATCTCTGTACAATTCAGCCTCCCATGACTCCAAAATGATAACAACACCATTGTGTTGTTTCCCAGAGTATGGTCCTCAAACTCTAGTCCTGTAGCTTCATGGAGAATTCTTAGTGCAGTTAGAGACTATGGGAGTTTTGCTGAAAAGTAGACTGTTAAACTTTGTTTAACCCAGGGACAGGTATCTTGGTTTCTTTGTGAGTATAGTGTGTGATTTTTGTGTAAATGCATGACAGTGTTTATCTGATCCTATTAATAGAACACAGACTTTGGATGCCCATTTAGATTTACATCTTTATAACTTACCAGGTACATGGTCATTTTGAAGTCATTCATCCTCTCAGCTTCATTTTCTACTCTGGAAAATAGGAATTCTAACATCAGTTTCTCATGGTTGATATGGAGATTTACTGAAGGTGAGAAATCACCTTTGTACAGTTCTTGTAGAAGGAAGGTGATCAACATTTGTTTTCTCCTCCTTTTCTCTTTTTACATGTGAATAAATGACTCATTTTGAAATAGTGCTTTTCAATGGGAGGTGATTTTTCTCCCCAGGGAACACTTATCTAATGTCTGAAGAAAATTTGGGGGAGTTCCCATTGTGGCTCAGGGGGTTAAGGACCCAACATTGTCTCTGTGAGAATGTGGGATTTGATTCCTGGCTTTGCTCAGTGGGTTAAGGGTCCAGTGTTGTTGCAGTCTTTGGTGTAGGTCTCAGATGCAGCTTGGATTCAGTGTTGCTGTAGTTGTGGTGTAAGCTGCAGCTTCAGCTCCAGTTCGACCCCTGGCCTGGGAACTTCCATATGACACAGGTGTTGTCATAAAAAAGAAAAAATTTTTTTTGGTTGCTAAAACTCAGCGGTATATGTGCAATGGGGATACTAACATCTGTTGAATAGAGGTCAATGATGATGCTAAACATTCTACAATGCACAGGATAGCCCTCCACAACAAAGAATTATCCATCCTAAAATGTCACTAGTGCCAAGATTGTGAAATCATTTTTTTAAGAAATAATATTGTTACTTTATTATGGAGATATTATTTGGATAGATTATATTTCCCACTGGCTCAACAATGAGGATAGATTCAGTTTGCTTTGCTGTTTCTCAGATGTTATGAGCTGAATTGTGTACCCCACACAGGCCCCCAAATTCATATGTTGAAGCTCTAACCTCCAGTGCCTCAGAACATGGCTGTATTTGTATGTAGGGCCTTTAAAGACGTAATTAAATTAAAATAGGTCTTTAGGGTGGGCCCTAATCCAACCTGACTGGTATCCACAAAAGAAGAGATTAAAACACACAGAGAGCTATCAGGGATATGAACATACAGAAAGGAGACCATGTTAGGACACACAGGAAGACAGCCATCTACAAGCTAAGGAGGGAGGCTTAAGAAGAAACCAAAGTTGCCAAAACCTTAATCTTAAGACTTCTAGCCTCTAGAACTATGAGAAAGTAAATTTCTGTTGTTTAAGCAGCTCAGTCTGTGTTGTTTTGTTATGGCAGTCCTAGCAAACTAATGCATTAGATACTCATTTGGATGAGGTGTGGCGGGGTTGGGGGGTGGTGAGTACCTATGTCCTACTAAGTAAGGAAGACTTCATCAAGTTAAGCTTTGGCCTGCTTTCCAGTCTCATCATTTCCAGTGTATTATTTTTCACCTTAAGTGAGATTCAGTCTCCTGAGAAATATAGTGCATAACAAATAAGAAAACTTGGAAAGTTTAAATTTTTAATTTACATATTTTTTTCAATGTTTTCTATTTACATTAGACTTAGTTTGACTTCTTAAGGCAAAAAGCAAAATATTTAAATCAAGCAGATTTTAAAATTCAGATTGGTATTTGGAAACATCTAAAGCAAATAGTGCTTTCATTTTCATCTGAAATGAATATAAAGTTTGAAGCAATGAATTTTTTAAAATATCAGACAATTAAGTGAAGACAACTATTTAGAATGAAGCATAATGCAGAACACCATAAATTGTTATATGTTCTGTCTCTAAGGATAAGGAGTAAACCAAAATCACTTGGTAACATTTGCTTATGTCTTCTAGGAGAGACTCTTTGGGAAAAGTCCAAATAAGGTGGCCTAATGCAGAGACTCACCTTACTGTTTTCATATAAAAGATAGTGAAATACTCACCCTCCTGTTTCCTGATCTTACTTTCCAGTAGCATCTTCATTTCTTTTTTCTTAGCAAAACTTCCACTACCATCCTAAGCATGGCCTACTTAGACATAACCAATTGGACATTTATTTGCTTTAAGAGCAATTTAGGTACCTATGAGCAACTCCCTTAGGGCACCATGTTAAGTAAAAAAATTCCATTTCATAATTGGACATTTTTTTTTCATCTTAAAGTTACAATCAGGTACTTTCTCTAAAGTTTAGAAATTTATTTTTATTTTAAAAATAATATACACTTATTATAAAAAAAACCTAGAAAATTCAGGAAATATTAGAAAATAGAGGGAGAAAATCACCTATAACTCTTCACGGTGAACTTTCTTCTCATTTTTTTAACCTCTTCTAGTTCTCCTTTATCTCAAGCAAGCTTTTTGGAGGTTACTATTGAATTTCATTGACTTTCTACAAAGACCCAGATGTAGTATGTGTTTGTAATACCTGGCTTTGTTTCAGGTGTGTTGTTGTTTCTATGCCCCAAACCCCTGGCCCCTCCTACTGAGATGTTTAATGAAGGCGAAGAACGTTAGATAGTGGAGTAAATAATAGTCTTTAGGGATGCCAGACATTGGTTCTAAGTGAGAATCATTTCCTTTGATTACACATTTACTTTATGTGATCTCTGAAGAAGCCTGGTGGTGAAGCTTTTGCTTGATCACAGGCTATAATCACTAGTCGTTTCTAATTACCAGTAATGACAGATCCTTTTCTCTGCTATTGTATTCTGCCTTTAACTACTATGTATAGATCACTTAATGTGACAATAGATTAAAAGATTTTAATTTTTCAATCTAGTGATGGAATCGTCAAGTGGTTAATGTACTGAAGCTTGGTGCCAGTTGGGACTGAGATTAAGTCCAGTTTATCTTACTTACCAGTTGAGTGATTTTATTTATTTATTTATTTTTGTCTTTTTTCCTTTTCTAGGGCCGCTCTGGCCGCATATGGAGGTTCCCAGGCTAGGGGTCTAATCGGAGCTGTAGCCACTGGCCTGCGTCAGCCACAGCAACTCAGGATCCATGCTGCATCTACGACCTACCCCACAGCTCATGGCAACGCCGGATCCTTAACCCACTGAGCAAGGGCAGGGATTGAACCCGAAACCTCATGGTTCCTTGTTGGATTCGTTAACCACTGTGCCACAACGGGAACTCCACCAGTTGAATGATTTTAAAGAAATCACTTTACCTCTCTAAGGCATAGTCTGTTTTTCTTTGTACAACCACACCTGTAGAATATGGAAGTTCCTGGGCCAGGGGTCTAATTGCAGCTGCAGCTGCATTTACTGGCCTACGCTACAGTCATAGCAACGTGGCATCCGAGCTGCATCTGAATCCTACATGGCAGCTTGTGGCAAAGCTG
Organism: Phacochoerus africanus; assembly: GCF_016906955.1. Lineage (NCBI taxonomy): Eukaryota > Metazoa > Chordata > Mammalia > Artiodactyla > Suidae > Phacochoerus > Phacochoerus africanus. The sequence continues at coordinate 227,871,471 of NC_062545.1, forward strand.
GGTCCTTAACCCACTGAGGGAGGCTAGGGATTGAACCTGCATCCTCATGGATACCATGTCAGGTTCTTAACCCCCTGAGCCACAACGGCAACTCCTATTTTTTATTTTGTTTTAATGGGGATAATAACAGGATTATATCAGTCATGGGGCATGTAAGGATTGCATGAGACAGTGATAGAGAGGTTTTGAGCTCAGGTTCTTTGGCCACCTACCTGGATTCAAGTCCTTCCCTAGTTCCCTGTTGGCAGTGTAATCTTGGGAAAGTTTCTTAACCTCTCTTTTTCTTCTGGTTTCTGCATAATTTAATAAGGATAACCACAGTTCCTATTTTGTGTAATTGTTGTGACAAATAAGTTATTACATGTAAAGCATACATAATCGTGAGTAGCACAGTGTAAGTGTTTAGTAGATGCTAGTTACTATTATTATTATCATTATTGGCATTTATAAAGCCTGGCCCATAGTAAACCCTCAATAGGTGTTTGTTCTTATGATTCTTGTCAGTATTGTTTCTCCCCATTTGGTCTTTGCTTAACTTACTGAGATCAATAAATAGGACCTTGCCCTAAATGAGCATCAGTAACCTCTGAAATTAGGGAGCAGAGAAGAGTAACTGTCATTGGCAATACTCTTCACAAGATCAAATTGATTTTCCCTTTTGCCACCTACTCTCCATCAACTGGAAAAAGAAGGGTATGTTCATGTCACTGCCTGTATAGTAGTAGAAAGCCATTATCCTGGAGAAGCCTTATAGAAATGGCTATTTTCACTTATGCCCAATTGACACAAGAGGGGTACAACCCTGGCAATCTTGCACAGGCCTGGTGTGCTTTTCCAAATAATAGAAGTTACCAGTTTGGCACAAAGAATTGTTTTTTTTTTTTTTCCTGTGTAGATTTGGTAAGATATTGACATTAACAAAATGAAAGAAAAATATGGTAGATCATCATCATTAATGTCATTGATTTGCACCTATACTATGTATCATATATTGATACAAAAGAGATATAGTTATGGGTAGCCAAAGTATATCTGAATACTGTTAGCCAATTTAATATACAATATTTTTTTTTCTCTGAAGTAATGTCAAAAAGGATTACATTGTATTTAATTTCAGAAATAGACTGTGATGGATTGGAAAAATGCTGGGCTGAAGCTTTTGTTTTTCCATTTTATTTTACTATTATATTTGTTTTTGTATTTTGTCTTTTCTAGGGCTGCACCTGTGGCATATGGAGGGTCCCAGGCTTAGGGGTCTAATCGGAGCTGTTGCTGCTGGCCTATGCCAGAGCCACAGCAATGCAGGATCTGAGCCGCATCTGTGACCTACACCACAGCTCATGGCAATGCCAGATCCTCAAGCCACTGAGCAAGGTCATGGATCGAACCCACAACCTCATGGTTCCTAGTCAGATTCGTTAACCACAGTGCCATGATGGGAACTCCTGTTTTTCCATTTTAAATAGCTTTTATTCAGTTTCTTCCATGTGCCAACTGCTTTCACAAATGACATTTTTGCTGCAAAATCTATGAAAAAAGAATTAGCTATGCAAATTAATAACATAAAAAGAAATGTAGGGAAAATATTTATGTCTCTACCAGGGAACAGATTACCATCATATTACTTTAAAAAAATCACCCATCTTTCTTTAAAAATAATTAAAATTCAGAATTCAGCATTTCAGACTAGTCTTCCCCAAGTAGTCGTAATTATTGGGATTGGAGTTTGACAGTTACTGGGGGAAGCTGTTTTATAGTAATATACACTGAATTATGGTAATATGGATGACAGATGTCAATGTGTTCCAAGCATAAGTTCAAGTCCATCACTTACTAGCCAAGCCTCATTTCCCTATCTATTAGACTGGAATAATATGCCTACTTTCAGGATTAGTATATAATATGTAAAAAAAAATCTGTAATATAATATATGTGTTATTATTAACCATCAAAGATTTAAAACATACTGCCTTGAACTTGCTATTTAAATCAAATATTTTTCTTATTTAACTTTTGTCTTACTTACAGATTGAATGTACCAAGTATACCTCACTGAACATAGGGGATCCTGTCAACATAAGTGTCTCCCTCTGGGCAGGACCTTTTAGTAAGAGGGGAAAAACAGTGCATTTAGATATTTAAAATAATACTAATATAGGAAACCACATTTGGCAATAATAAAAGGTAAGAGAGAAACAGAAAGAGATATTATAAAGACTTCTAAATCTTTTTTGCCTCAGTACCCCCAAGGGCTTTGCAATATTATTTTCTCCCATTTTCTTCTCTGTAATTGCAAGATAAGTTCTAGGCCATTCCTATAGCAAGGATGGTAGTGCAGAGTGGGATAGGAAAGGCTATGGAATCATAGGTTAATTCAACTATAATTAAGTTTTTGGTCAGACACCTGTTAGGAGAGATAGTAAAGCAGATTAAGTGTATGGGCTCTGGATGTAGTCTGTCTGGAATCAGATTGTGTTTTACTAACCTTGAACAAATTGCCCTGGGACTCAATTTTTTACCTCCGTTTCTTAATCTTCTTCTTAGGATAAAGGTAATGATTAAACAACATATGGAGCTGTACTTTTCAAACTTTAATATGCACATGAATCAGCTGAGAATCCTGGTAAAATGCAGATCCTGATTCATTAGGTTTTGGTGAGGCCTGAGAACCCACATGTATAACGAGCTTCTGCTAATGATGCTTGTGCTGCACCACATTTTCTGCAGCAAAGATGTAAGGCACATAGCAGTTGTGTTTTACAGTTTCTGACAAATTGTAAACATTCAATATATGTGCTATTCGTACCCATCTAGCACTACACTGTATGTTTTCACAAATGTTAATATGATTACTCTTTGTAACAACTTTACATTAGGTATTTTTATGTCTCCATTAAAAAGAGGAGACATCTCTAGAAAAACTGGTGATTATCACTATTATATTTGAAGCCAGATTTCTTGATTCTAAGTACTGTCTTCTTTTCTATACTTTAGATTTTTTTCTAATTCTGGGTTAGGAAAAAAAAGCAGTGGGCCTAAAACCTCATTTTCCTGGTTTCTGACTTTCAAGTAGGACAGCTTCTCTTCTGTGTAGGCTTTAAGGGAAATCCATAGAGATTCAGTTGACTTTCAGGTACACTACATAGTTTCCATTTTGTCCATATATTAAAACATTCTTTCTGATTATATTTGTGAAAAAGTAAGCAATACCAATTAGTGTTAAAAAAATATTGTCCCTCAAAAATTTCTTTGCCCAGAGGCAACAATAGCACTTAAGTTATAAGCGCCTGAGAAATATTATAAGAGCCTATTGCTCAGGCTCTCACCCTGCTGTGATGCATGGATGTGATGGTTATATAGTTAACTAGTTAAACATAGCTATCTATCTGTCTATCTACCTGTCTGTCCAGATGTGTGTGTCCATGTATAAATGTGTTTATATATACGCAGTTTATGTTTTAGTTATGGTTTTTATGTATTAGTTTTCTGTTGCCATATAATCAATCATCAAAAGTCTGGTGATCTCAACTGGGTTCTTTACTCGGCGTCTCACAAGCTGAAGTCAAGGTGTCAGCAAGGCTGGGCTCTTATTTGAAAGTTCCAAGGAAAAATCCAACTTTCGAGCTCTTTCAGGTTGTTGATGTAATTTATTTCCCTGCAGTTATAAGACTGAGGTCCTTGTTTTCATTTTGACTATTGGCTGGGGGTCACTCTTAGCTTTAAAGGCTATGTCAGGTCCTTTCTCTATTGTCCCCTCCATCTTCAAGCCAGTAAGGGCACACTGACTCCTCCTCCTGCTCTGAATTTCTGATTTCACCTTTCTCTACCAGCTCTGCTATTAAAGACCTCATGTGATTAGGTCAGGCACAACTGATAACTCTCTTGATGAACTCAGAGTCAGCTGGTTAGTAACCTTATCCTTTTCTTAATGTAATGTAACATATTATGGGTATAACAGCAGGGACAGAGATCCTGGGGGATGTCTTAGAATTCTGCCTGCCATCTTAGGGAGGAAAATACTCTGTTTTTACATGAAATTACACCATATTTATTCCTGTGCAAACTTTTTTCTCCTATGAAATCTGTGAAGATGTTTCTCAGTAAATTTAGATATAATCTGACCTTTTTTTCTTAAATTTTCATTTTCTTTTTATGGCCACACCTGTGGCATATGGAAGTTCCTGGGCTAGGGGTCAAATTGGAGCTGCAGCTGAGGCCTACACTGCAGCCACAGCAATACTGCATCTAAGCTGTATCTGAACTACACTGCAGCTTGTGGCAACATCAGATTCTTAGCCCACTGAGCAAGACTAGGGATCGAACCTTCATTCTTATAGACACTACGCAGGTTCTTAACCCTCTGAGCCACAACAGGAATTCCCAAAACCTGGCCTTTTAAATAGCTGAATAATACTCTTTTTAAAGGATTTATCATCATTTAACAATTTCTCTATTGATGGATTTTAGATTGTTTTTCTATTATAAACATTGCTGTCATATAAACATTAATGCTGGATCTTGACTACTTAATTATCTTTTTAAGATAAATTGTTAGTTGTGAAATCACTGATCAAAGAATACACACATTTAAAACATTGGTATATATTTCCAGTCTGCCTTCTGAAAAAGCTGTATCAATTTATAGTCCCATTAACTCTAATGATTTATTAAATCACCTGTTTCTCTATACCTTTGCCAGCACAGGGTTCTAACAATTCCTTTATAATTGCTAATCTAGTGAAAAGACATTTTATTCTCTTTGTTTATTCTTCCTTGGTTATTAGTGAAGTTGAACATCTTTCTGTGTGTTTATTTTCCACATATATTGCTTCATTTGGAAACTGTCTGTTCATTTTCTCTGTCAATCAGGGCTCTTAGTTACAAGCAACAGTAGCCAATTCTGGTTATGTCAGATAGAAATAAATTTTGCTGGAAGGATATGGAGTAGTATAAAGAATCAGTGAGATAGTTAGAGAAACAGAGTTGGTAAAGGAGTGCTGGGCAGGAAAGAATGCAATAAATGTAACACCATAAAACAGGACTGTTAATATGTAGTAAAAAGTGGGGGCTTCTCTACCAATACTTATCTGCATTAGATGGGAATTCATTTCCTGGGTAGCCCCACTCAAACAACAAATGTCCTTTCTTCACTTTCTTCAATTGCATTTTTTTCTTAGAGCAATTTTTACATTAGGGATATTAATACTTTGCCACATGTGTTGCATGTATCTTTCCCTTTAATTTCTTTTTTAGTCACTTTGGCAAAGTAACCATTTAAGAAAAATGAAAAAGAACAAAACATCTGTAATAAGTATTCCTTATACTTATAAGTATATAAGATTCTTATAAGTTTCAGAATCTGTTAGGTTTGTATCTACCCAAGTTTCTCCTCAATGCCTACCTGAACATGCTTTTGCTTAACTAGACCCCTTTTGATTCAAGGAAAATCCCCTATTTCTTGCTAAAGTGACCAACAATCCTTCTAACTAACCAGCTTTCCCCATGTGGAGTTAAAGTTCTTTCTTTTTTACTGAGAAAGCCTCAGTAGGAGTATTTGCAAAACTCTAGAGTGATGTAGTTGAACCATACATATGCCTTAGATGAAGAAATGAGTATAATGCCAAAAGAAATTAATGTTCATATAAAGCCAGGAAGACAGGCTGGGATCATAAATAGAACCAGAATATGTTTTCCAAGACTCAGTGGTCAAATAAATCCATATTCCCAAATCAATACTTTCCAGAGCTCATGGGGAAAAATAAATAATGGTGTCAGGGTAACATGGTTTTCCAAATTTATTACTTACAATGAAAGTGTGTAAGTAGTCCCCAATGGTGCTTCAAGAAAAAATTCCAGAGTGTGTTCTCATCGGCTTTATTCTAAACTCCTAGGGCACAGTAATATTTTCTTCTCTCTCTCTCTCTCTTTTTTTTTTGTTTTTTTGTTTTTTTGTTAAGAGGAACACATGAGTAGAAAATTTCTTCTCTGTAATTTTTTCTGAATTGGAAAGACACTTCTCAATGCTGGGTGAACAATTTGAGTAGACTTTTTCCTCACTGGTGGGTTGATCTCTAAAATACTAAACTGCAGTTCCCTGTTGGGCTCTGTGTTTATGAAATAATCAGAGAAGGGCCCTCAATGTATGCCCAATAGACAGTTTAAAAACATGTGTCCTCATCTGGGCTAAAACTGGATTTATCTTTTTAATGAATTGTTAGTGAAATACTGTTTTCAAGATCAGGGATTCCAGAGGTGGGATGTGTGTGTGTATGTGTAGAATTTTTCATACCATAAATTAATTCTGAAATGACTTCTCAGAGTTCCTCTAGTCCCTTTCTCCTTCACATGGAGAATAACTGGATACTTTGTTCAAATGACTATTTCCCCTGGAAAAATGAGGTGGGAGAGGTGGAGGAATAGCTTTAGAAGGAATTCACAAAAGCAGGCTAGAGGAAACTTAATTTTAGTTGTGAAAATGAGCAGAACTCAACTGTCCCCCACGTAACAAGTTAGGAAAGATAACCAACTAAAGCCAAAATGATTTTCTATGGACTAAGTATAGAATCATCCATTCTTTACTATTTTGTCTTCTTTCCCCTTTTCAATACATATTTTAACATACATTTTCCATAAAATTGTCCATTTAAATGGTCCTAGTTTTGGCATTTTGTTTCTGGGCTCACTTGTTCAGATCCCTCCTCTTCCCTTTTGCTCAGTCACTCCTTCCATCTCCTGTTGACTTATTATCTCCTCTTTCCCCCGCCTCTTTCCCTACCTGATGGTTTTCTTTCTTCACCTGTTCATAGTTTTCTGTTCTTCAGTGTTATTGTGTTCTTTTTTCCATCAAAATAAAAATTACTCCAAGTATTATTTTTCTGGAATGAATCTCACTTAATAGTTACTGAAGTATTTAGGTAAAGGAATGAGGTACCAAGGTGGAATTTCAATGGGAGACAGGCTGGAGTTCTGGGGGACTTCCATGTGTCTTACAGTCCTGCTTCCTTTGTCCTTCATACCGTTTCTTGAAGAGTAGGAATGTAGCTTTGAGAAGCACTTTGCATCCTCTTTGAGGGCCTTGGCATGCTCAGGAAGGAAGCATCTAAACAACAAATATTGGAACTGGGTCTCTGGAAACAGCAAAACTGAACCAAGCAGACCCAAAGAACCAAGGGAGGGCTGGCTGCTGGAATAGGGTTCTTATAGAGCGCTATGGAGAACTGGGTGTAGTGGCCTAAAGGACATCATTCATGTATTCATTCATTCAACAAATATTTGCTGGACATCCACTCTGTGTCAGGCATGTGCTCAGCACAGTAGACACAGTTTAATGTACAGTCTGTGCCCTCACCTTGAGAATGGCCTAGAGAAAAAGTCAGACAAAAAGGCCATTACAGGGCAGCATCAGATCCCAGAACAAACTTGTGCTATAGAGATGGAAAAATGTGCCTTTGAATTAAATTGTGTTTGAAGTTCTTCTCAGTCTTAAAGGGAGTCAACAAGATTGTAGAGCTATAACAGAAGTAGATGGGAAACAAAGGAGGAGGGAGATGCTGACTCATTCCCTTGAGCTGGCAAAGTATACAGTACATACCAGACAATGGGAAGAAACCATCCATCCGCCTATTGAAATCAGTGAAACAAAGGGGGGCTGGGTAGACACCCTAACCTCCCTTCTGTGCCTACTCTGGATTTCAGTCTATTTGTATTCACCAAGGCTGTATATGTTGGGACTCTCATGGTCAGCTCCTCCCACTCTTTCTGGGATAATAAAACCAGGGGAGAAATACTGGGACAGGTTCCAGCTTGTTTTATTCCATGAGAGCTATGGGAGTACATGGGGGCATTTGGAAGTTTATAGAAGTTAAGCGCACAGTCTGGAGAACTGGACTTGAAAAGGGGGTAGGATGGTGCAGATGATTGCTGCTTTTTCTTATAAGCCCTTTGGTATATGAATTTGTAAAATTATCTGCATGAATTCCTTTGATAAGCTAATGAAGATACTTATTTTTCAAAACAAGTAAGAGTAGGGTGGAGATAAGTCTTATGGCATGCAGGGCAGTGGGAGGTAATGCATGAATAATAATCACACTTTGGAGAAAGGCTGGTTTCATGCCTGGTTTGGCTCTTTTATCATGCTACTGCTACTCTGGCAAGATGAACTGGGCAATGTATAAAAGAAATGATTGCTTACTATTCTTGTATTTGGTTCTACACAGTCCTACCTCTGCTCCACACCTCAGTCACTGCCTCAGTCTTTGAGCTCTATTAGTTGCCAACTCTCTTGCCCATTTACCTTCTTCACAATTGTGTGCTTAGCTTCTGACCTCAGTTTCCTTTCCAGTAATGTTTTATTTCTTTTCCTAGGTTCTAAAATATGTATGATCATCCTCTCAAGTAATAGCTTTCCTGACTTGACTTGGCTTTCAGGTTGTCTGTTCCAGATACTTTCCTTTAAGGAGGTCCCCTCCTGGTTTGTCCCAATCATGCTGCAGTGCTTAGCAGCCAAAAGGACCTGAGGAAGGCCCGAGGAGGGTTGATGACAGGCAGTAGAACAAAAGGGCTTAATCCCTGAAGACATACCAACCTTCCTTTGGCAGCCTGCTTCCTCCTTCCTAGCTGTATGACCTTGTTTAAGTCACATAAACTTTCTGAGTTTCCATTGCTTCGTCAGCACATGGAAGATATTGACAAGAATTTACCACTTAATAAAAGCTCACTATCACCGTTACAGCAAAGGTGTAAACTTATACACACTGTTGTGCAATAAAAGCAACAACAAGATATGGCTCCTTTCCTCTGTAATTGGTCTGTCTTCATAAAAGAGCCCCTCACTCAACTTCCCTTGCCCCAGGTGGGCTAAGCTTGTGAGATAGGGTCGGTTTCAGTCCCACCAAGTGATTTTTGTTCAATTCTTTAAAGAAAACCATTTCTTTGGGTACATTCTTATCTCTATCAGATAAAGAGCTCAGTTTTTTAGATTTCTGCTTCCTCCCTCTGAATGTGAGACTTAAGTGATCTAATGATGTGGAGGGAGGTAGGAAATTCTCTGTGTCCTTTGCATCCTTGCTGGTCTCTGCTGCATGACTCGTGTAGGCTGCTCCCTGGACTTGTTACTGCTGATGGGGACTGGTGTCATCCTGGGGTGCTTTGCTGGCTTCTGAAGCTGGTATTATTTGCAGACCATTCCTGTCCTTGTTGACCCAGCTCTGCCTTGTGAACAGTGCAGAGGTCCAGTGTAAGTCCCCTAAGTCCTGCCTGGACTGTTGGCAGTGGTGTGCTACAAATACTTACCAGTTAGTTTGGGGGAGGAGAAGCCCTGATTTGTAGTATTTGCAGACTTCTGTGATATAAATTGTCCCACCTTGTCATCTCAAATTACCAGTATGGTATCACCAAGTGCCAAGTCGGGAAGAGATGCACCATGCAGTTCCAACAGACGTATATAATCTCAAAAGCATAGGTGGTAGTAAAAAATAGTAAAATAACTATGGAGCGATAATATTATTATTTAATTATCTTTATTTTTAACAGAATTTATTGAATTTTAAGTTTAATATTTAAGAATTGCTGTGTTAAACAACTGGTTGCAAAATTTCTGACAATGTAGCAATGAGTTCTCTGAGCTGATAAGTCAGTTCTGGTCAACCATGTCAGGTTACCTCATCTGCTTTGTCAAGACAACTTCTGTTTGTTTGGTTTCTTTTTTTTTGCTTTTTAGGGCCAAACCCACGGCATATGGAGATTCCTAGGCTAGGGGTTGAATCAGAGCTATAGCTTCTGACCTATGCCACAACCATAGCAACGCAGGATCAGAGCCTCATCTGCAACCTACACCACAGCTCATGGCAAGGCTATATCCTTAACCCACTGAGCAAAGTGAGGAATCGAACCCACATCCTCATGGATGCTAGTCAAATTTTGTTAACCACTGAGCCATGACGGGAAATTCTGTCATGACAAATTCTTTCTTTTTTTTTTTTTTTTGTCTTTTCTAGGGCCACACCCGGGGCACTTGGAGGTTCCCATGCTAGGGGTCTAATTGGAGCTGTAGCCGCCGGCCTACGCCAGAGCCACAGCAACACAGGATCCGAACGAGTCTGACCTATACCACAGCTCACGGCAACGCTGGGTCCTTAACCCACTGAGCAAGGCCAGGGATCGAACCCGCAACCTTATGGTTTCTTGTTGGATTCGTTTCCACTGCACCACAATGGGAACTCCAGTCATGACAACTTCTGATAAACTCCTAGTCAAATTCTCAATTAAATTCAGTGTCCCCTTTCAGGGGCAGCTTGGGAGGGCTAAATTTAGGCCCACCCTCTGTTATCCACAGCTGATGCAAAGGCAACCAGTATGTTCCCAAATACTGAAAAGGAAGCAGAGCAGAAGCTCCTCTACCCATGGCATTAACTGTGACCCATATATCTCACTTCCCCTCTGGTAAAATCAGCCAAATAAGCAGAATGTCAAATTCCCCTAGACTTAAAAAAAAAAAAAAAATTATTGGAGTATAATTGACATACAGTGTTGTATTAGTTTCAGATGTACAGCTAAGTGAACAGTTATACATATGTCCATTCCTTTTCAGTTTCTTTTCCCATGTAGGTTAATACAGAATATTGAGTAGATTTCCCTCTGTTGTGCTGTAGGTCCTTCTTACTGATATATTCCATGTATAGTATTGTGTACATGTAAATCCAAACCTCCCAATTTATCCCTCCCCCAGCATTTCCCCTTTGTAACCATAAGTTTGGTTTTGAAGTCTTTGAGTCTGTTTCTGTTTTGTGAATAAATTCTTTTGTATCATTTTTCATTAGATTCCACATATTAGTGATCTCATATGATATTTGCCTTTCTCTGACTTAGTATGATAATTTCTGTGTCCATCTATGTTGCCTCAAATGGCATTACTTCATTCTTTTTTATGGCTGAGTAATATTCTATTGTATGTATGTACCACATCTTCTTTATCCATTTCTCTGTTGATGGACATTTAGGTTGCTTTTGTGTCTTGGCTATTGTAAATAGTGCCTCAATGAAAATAGTGCTACAGTTTTGAAGCAAATTCACTCAACAGCTGATTCAAAGAAACTCATTTCACCAAATGAGAAATTCACCAAATTTATTTTAATTTTGTTTTCATTGACTAATTAAATGCCTTAATAGCATTTTAAGGAAAACTGCTAAATTTGGTCTCCTGCAATAGCTGGAAGAAAAGGGCCAAAAGAGAGGAAGTTGTATTGAACGTTTGCCTAGGAGCCCACATTGACATCTCCTTCCTGCTACTCATCTTTTTTTTTCTTTTTTTCTTTCTGCTACTCATCTTGTAGAGCTGCTTTCTCTGAACTTGGTGGCTCTTTCTTTCTCCAGAGTCTCAGTCACTTCCTTCTCCATTTTGCATATTCCAAAGCCCACCCTGCCTCTTAAAGCTTCTTAGTGGTAGTAGAAGAGGATGCTGATGCTCTAATTTTTCCACGGAGAGGCTGCTTAAACAAAACAAATTAAAACAGAGGTTGACTGGCAAAAATAACAAGCTCAAGAGAGTTCTGGAGATTCGAGTCAGCACAAAGCATTCCTCACAACACTGGTCGCTGTTTATATAGCAATCTCAAAATCACTTCTTAAACACCTAGTCATTTAAAAATGCCAGGATTGGAGCTTGAGAAACCACTGAAGGATTAAGTAAAGGAATGATCTGTTTGAGAAACTCAACTCTAGTAGCAATATGTGAGAAGGACCAAAGACCAAAAGGTGGAATTGGTGGGAAGGGAATTTTTTTTTTTTTTTTTTGCTTTTTAGGGCCGCACTTGAGGCATATGGAGGTTCCCAGGTTAAGAGTTGAATAGGAGCTACAGCTGCCAGCCTAACACCACAGCCACAGCAATGCTGGATCTGAGTGGTGTTTGCTACCTACGTGGTAATGCTGGATCCCTGACCCACTGAGTGAGGCCAGGGATCAAACCCACATCCTCATGGATACTAGTCAGGATTCGTTTTCTCTGTGCCATTCAGGGAACTCCCTGAATCTTGTTTTAAAAGTTCCTTGGAACCCAGGTGAAAGATGACAGCCTAAACTCCAGTATGGAAATGATAGAAAAATAAAAGCCCTTTCTTGGTTACCCTAACTTAGTGGATTCCCCCTTTTATTTTTTATCACTGTTCCCTATTTGTTTCCATTTGTCTTCTAGTATTCAGCGAAGCTGAAGCAATCTAATTGTCTTTCAGCTGGAAGTGACCTATTTTATCTCTCTCTTTGTGGAAGGTTTTAGAATTTTACTTTCTAACCTTAATGCTCTGATATTTTAAAATTATGTGAGTGAATGTAAGTTTGATTTCCCTCCATACATTGTCTTACATACCCAATGGGCCTTTTCAATCTAAAGTCTCATTGGTACTATAAAATTCTTTTCTATTTTTAGCTTGATAATTGTTTCCCCTCTATTTTCTCTTCCCTCTTTCTGGAACACCTTTTTTTTTTGAACACTGTATGCTATGTCTATATCTTTTATGGCTCTTGCTACTATTTTTCTCTCATATTTTCTATCATTGTAATTTTTCTAGTTTTTCAAATATTTTATTATCTCACATCTTCTAATTTAAACATATTTTAGTAGCCTTTTAATTTTAAAGTAATTTTAGATTTACAGAAAATTTGCAAAGATAGTATGAAGAGTACCAATGTGCTCTAACATCTAGTTTTCCTTACTTATTTTTTTTTTTTATGGCTGCACTGGTAGCATATGGAAGTTTGCAAGCTAGGGGTTGAACCGGAGTTGCAGCTGAGACCTGCACTACATCCACAGCATCAATACTGGATTTGAGTTGAACCTGAGACCTATGCCACAGCTTGTGGCAATGCCAGATCCTTAGCCCACTAAGTGAGGCCAGGGATTGAACCTGCATCCTCATGGAGATTATGTCAGTTTCTTTTTTTTTTTTAATGTCAGGTTCTTAACCCACTGAGCTGCAACGAGAGCTCCTCCAGTTTTCCTTATTAACATCTTACATTAGTATGGTATGTTTGTCACAATTAATGAATCAATATTGATATATTTTTGTTCACAAAAGTCTGTATTTTTTCAGATTTTTTAGTTTTTACCTAATGTCATTTTTTTGGTCTATTTTAGGATTCCATCTAAATATCACATTGCATTTAGTAATCATGCCTCCTTAAGCTCCTCTTAGTTATAATAGTTTCCCAGACTTTTCTTATTTTGCATGATCCTGACCAAGTTTGAAGAGTACAGATCAGGTATTATGTATAATTGCCCTCAATTGGGACTTTTCTGATGTTTTTCTCATGATTAGACTGTGGTTATAAGTTTTGGGGAGGAGGACCACAGAGGTTAAGTGCCATTTTTATTATATCTTATCAAGAGTTTTTGAATTGGGGGCTGGCAATTTTCAAGCCCCTGACTGTCTAGGGTTTAGGAAGCTGGATAGAGGCTGGTGCTGATAAATGGATGGTGGACTTCAGAGGCATTTGGGTGGGCAGCTGTGCGAATCCCTGTGCTTTGTTTGCTGAAGAGACCTGGGGAAACTTCCTTCTTGCCTTTCCATATGAACCTCTTTTCAGTTACTGCGCCAGGGAAGGGAGGCCTGACTGAAACCAAGTCTGATGAATTAAGCAGGGTTAATTGATACCAAGAAAGCTCTCAGGGAGTTCCCTCATGGCTGCCTTTCTTAATATACTATCAACATGACATCACTATTGGTATTAACTATAATCACCTAGATGAGGTATTATTATTTCTCAGTTTTCTTCAGTGTAATGTTACTATAGTCCCTTTCCATACTGTCCTCTTTGGATTAATGTCATTATGTGTAGCTCATACTTAAATGGGGAGTTATGCTCCAGCACCTAGAGGGCAGAGTATCTACATGAATTATTTGGAATTCTGCATGGAGATTTTTAATGTCCTATTTATTTATTTATTTATTCATTCAGTTATTTATTTATGGCAGTATGAACTCATGAATATTTATTGTGTACTTTGAGTTACAGTCAAATACTACTTATTAGGGGGTTTTAATTGGCCCCTCTGTCCCTTTGACATATCTCCATTGTCAAAGGGAGTTTAGTTTTTTAAAAATTTATTTATTTATTTATTTTGTCTTTTTGCCTTTTCTAGGGCTGCTCTGGCCGCATATGGAGGTTCCCAGGCTAGGGGTCTAATCAGAGCTGTAACCACTGGCCTGTGCCAGAGCCATAGCAATGCAGGATCTGAACCATGTCTGCAACCTACATCACAGCTCATGGCAACACCGGATCGTTGACCCACTGAGCAAGGCCAGGGATCGAACCCGCAACCTCATGGTTTCTAGTCAGATTCGTTAACCACTGCACCACAATGGGAACTCCTTTTTTAATATTATTTATTTCCTTACTTTCTGTCACTGTAAAATGCTCCAGATTTATCTTGAATATTTCCTACTCAAATCCTAGAATTAGACCATTTTTCTGAGAATATATGATTCCTTCTAATGGAGAATGGTACTAAAAACCAAAAGCTCTTTGCTGGTTGTTACTGAAGGATTGTTGCTTCTACCCACTTTCAACTGACAGAGCAGAAAAAGATGTGTATATACCATCTTGGGTATGTACATATACCTATGCATAGTTCTAATTTAACATCTGTTATCTGTATTAAGTTAAATATGATTTCATACTGATGTCTCCAGCTTTAATCCATTATTACATGGATCATTCTAGCTGTCTCTTTTTGCTTATCTGTAAATTCCCACTCCAACAGAGAGAAATCTGTCTGCTGCAGTCCTCCCTGCACTTACTTGATTGTTCAATTCCAGTATATGTATCACGGTATCAAGATTATTAACTGGTGCTCTCATAGAAAACAACTTTATCAGCTGTTTATGTATAATTTCTTTTGCCTTTAGTCTTACAAACTTTATTCATTACCAGTGTTTCCAAGGTCAACATATGTTTCCCTTCATCCTCTTCAGTGAGATTGTTTTATAAATTTATAATGTAGTTAGATTGTTTTGTCACATTCTGCATTCATTCTGGGATCCATCAACCTTAGAATTTTCTTGAAGATTTCCCCAACATTCCTTTCTAAAAGTTCTCTTGATGTTTTCACCTCTGCTATCAAATTTTATTTTCTAAGAGTTCTTTTTACTCTCTGAATTTTTAAAGTACCATCTTATTCTTTTTTCGTAGATGCTAGTCAGATGTTTGAAATCTGCATCTATGAAAATCCTCTTTCTGGGGATATTCAGAATGGGGGATCTGCTTTCCTGAGTAGAATCTTTGCAGTCTCTGAAGGCAGGTGTGGCTTTACTAATGCTAAATTTCTCTGTAGGGTAATAATTTGGCTAGGCTATAATTGGAGGAACCCCTGATATTCTTGCCTTTCCACTTGGGCTGATTTCTTAAAGAAATATCTTCAAATCTGTGGTCTAAGTATAAGATCTATCTGCTAGTAGTCAGGTAGTTTAGTAATTATTCATTTGATCCACACATTTTCAGACCAGTACTCACATCCTCCACTACACATGGCTTCCTCCAAAGCAGAAAATGTTTTCATCTTTCTAATCTTCTACTATTAGGGGGTAAGGGAAGTAATTCAGTGGAATAGCCAGTCGAATGTGGTAAAATATATCCAATTGTTTTTTTTTATTAAATTTTCAGGAGTTCCCGCTGTAGCACAGTGGGTTAAGAATTCAGCTGCAGTTCCTATTGTGACTCAGTGGTAACAAACCTGACTAGTATCCATGAGGATGTGAGTTTGATCCCTGGCCTCTCTCATTGGGTTAAGGATCTGTCATTGCCATGAGCTGTGATGTAGGTCACAGACGCAGCTTGGATCCCAAGTTGTGGCTGTGATGTAAGTCAGTGGCCATAGCTCTCATTCAGCCTTCTTGTTTCAGAGCTGCAGGTTTCATCCCTGGCCTGGTGCAAGGGTAAAATGATCTGACATTGCTGCAGCTGTGGCTTGGATTCAGTCCTTGACCCAGGACTTTTATTCTGGGTACTGCCATTTAAAAAAGAAAAAGATGCTTCAAACCAATCTTCTTTATTTTGACTCCCCATCTCTCTTAATCCCCATTTTCAGATTTATCTGATGCTCTCAATTTCTGAGACTTGAGGGATTTGAAGTGAAGATTAGTTCAGTTTTCACTTTCCTCCATGCTGGTTAGATTTGGCCTTCTTGGGTCTACAAGTTCCTTTGGTTAACATTCATCTGTCTGCTTTCATGCCTTCCTTAATTTTATGTTATTGTATTATATCCGTTTATCCTTGAATAAATATGTTTGAAAACTTTGTCATCTGTCTATCTATTTATCCATCTATGCATCCATCTTATTTACTGTGGATTCATGGGAGTTTCTTGAAGGAGGAAAGTTAGATTCTTGTGTTCAATTAATTCATTGTCCATCTTGTTCAACTCTAATTTATAACTTTTTATTTACCTAATGTAGTGCATTATGGATACTATCAGCTCAATAAATCTTACATTAAAACATATAGATCCTAGAAAATCTTCACTGCATTGTGCTTTAAAGTTGATTAAACACTACTTGTTCACAAAAGGTGTTATACTTCATGCTCCAAATGTAACTGTCTTTCTGCTTTCTCCACTAAATTCAGGACAAAGAGAATCTTTGTGACTAGTTTCTTTGTTTTCACATCTAAATAAGTCTCAAGGGAAGAGCAGCCAAGCAAATTTATTATGGCTTGTAAATCAGCAGTATTAAAACCGTATTAGCTGTTGTCGCTTGTGTTGGCAGAGTAAGGATTGGTGAGGATATGTACTTTCCCAGTATGGTCTTCAGTTAAAATAGATGAAGATGTTAATAAGTAACTTTATCAATATGTACTCATTTATACTGCTTTGGTCCTCCATTCCAAACACATTTAGCTGAATATTGGCTATGTGGCTGAAATTCTTATGCAGATGCTTTTGCTTCGGTATATGATGAGTTAATTGGATTAAAGCTGCCTCCTTATAAAGTGTAGCTTCTTTTGTTGTTTAAATGTAATTTATATGGTAACATAATAATGGACCATTAAAGAATTGGGTTTTTAGTCCTGGCTCTACTACTTCCAAAGTATAACGCTCTTGCTTAATCTTCTCAGATCCCTCAATATTCTGACTCCCCATTTACAAAACTGAGTTGGTATCACTCATCCTGGCTGATTAGTAAGTGGGATAATGCCTGTGTTGAAGTGAGGATAGAATGAATTAATGATAAATAAATCCTGCTAGACCCTTTTAGTTTGTAAAGTATTACACAAATATAAAGGAATATTATTTTAAAAGTTTAAACACTATGTTAAAGCAAGACTATTGGACTAAAAGATTTAGTGATTTAGTGAGGAGTGTATTTTAAAAAATAGTAGAAATAAGGTCTTCTGAGTACCTTGCCTCTTGAGTAGATTGCAGATTAGAAGCAACACATTGATTACATCTTTTTGCACATACCAGTATCTTTCTTTCTTTTCTTTCTTTCTTTCTTTTTTTTTTTTTTTGTATTTTGTCCTTTTAGGGCCTCACCTACAGCATATGGAGATTCCCAGGCTAGGGGGCTAATCAGAGCTGTTGCTACCGGCCTATGCCAGAGACACAGCAGCATAGGATTCAAGGTGCGTCTGCAACCTACAGCACAGCTCACGGCAACGCCGGATTCTTAACCCACTGAGCAAGGCCAGGGATTGAACCCGCAACCTCATGGTTTCTAGTCGGATTTGTTTCTGCTGCACCACAATGGGAACTCCCCAGTATCTTTCTTAATAGTCTGGCTTTGCTTTTACTCTCAGTTGAAGAACAGAGAATGGCTGTGATCCTGACCTAACATAAAATCTAATCTTTTAAAGTTCCCTGTGTTTTATTTGGCTTCCCTCCTGACTCTGAAGTTAAATGTAAATTCCAAGATCTCACTGCTTATCTTTTGAAATTATTTTGTAAACAGTAACTAAGATCAAGTTTAGGAGGTTTGTCTGCAGTTGTCTGTCTAAACATTCAAAATGCTCAATGTGCTAGCATTTTTTTCTTATAGAATTCTATTTAATGTCAAGGGCTCTTGGTTGTCTTAGCCAGATGTCATTCTTTGCTTTTCAGGAGAAAGCCTGAGTTTGTGCTTTAGAAGCCTTCTCTGAACTTAGATTCCTGGCATTGAGAAGATTTAACATATAAGTATCAGTGGCAGTCAGCTGGAAGACAGACAGACACAAAGCCATTCTCAAGGATTTCTCCCTTTATTTCTAAAATACCTTTTGACCACTGGAAAAAGGGTTGATCCTTTCCTTTTGTTTCTTTTAGTATGTTCACAGTGATATAGAGAAGGAAAGAAAGTGTTAGAGAGTTTTCCTTTTTTCTTTTTTTTTCTTCTATATGAAAGACTTCATTGTTCCACCTCCACAGTTGAGTGCAAGCCCTGGAGAAAATAGCAAAAGAAAAAGAAAAAGAGAATGATTACCGATGTATTTTCAGAGTGGCAGGCTCTGGCTAAATAGAAATACATTGATTTGTGAAAGAGGATCCCTATTATATTTTAACAGGGTAATGGGCCTTGCTTTATCATTAGTGCCTTCAGTACTGCTCTATTTGATTTAATCAGGAAACAAGCCTTTAGGCTGACATTATAAACCCACAAGATAATAGTTAGTTGTAAATCTTTCATTAGATTTAATTAGCATAAGTGGAAAATGTATCAGTTTTTGTTCACCTCTTTCTATACCCTTTCCCCTTCCTGTCTTTGTTTTTGGTAATTTTTTCGGAGAAGGTGTTTTTGCTTTTTCTCTTTCCTTATTTCTTAGTTCTGCAGAATAAAAATGCAGATATGCACACATGGAAGGGAGTGAGAATCTGTACCTAGATAATCAGTTGTTTGTTTTTGTATTCTTTTTTTTTTTCTCTCTCTCTTCTTTTTAGGGCTGCACCTGCCACGTAAGGAAGTTCCTGGCCTATGGATTGAATCAGAGCTGCAGCTCCTAGCCTATGCCACAGCCACAGCAGTGCTAGATCCAAGCTGTGACATATACACCATAGCTCATGGCAATGGTGGATCCTTTAACCCACTGAGCGAGGCCAGGGATGGAACCTGCATCCTCATGGATACTAGCCGAGTTCTTAACCTGCTGAGCCAAGACTGGAACTCCATGTTTTTGTATTCTTAAGTAAAGCATATGCACTCCGTGGTGCTGGCTGCTTTTGTGCAGCTGTATATTAAGATTACCCAAATTAGGAATTTCCAATGCATAATTATGACCATAAGTCTTCAAAGCACTTTAATTTGGTGGGAAAACAGGTATGATAGAGCCATGGGGGGTGGTGGTGGTGGTTGTGTAGTGCCTAGGAAAAGCTATTAGTTGGTTAAGTCATTAGTTTACTTTGGGTTGTACCACTGTGAAGTACAAAAAATTATTAATTTAAGTAAGAGTAGCATTTTAAGATTGTAATTACACACATAGTAAAAATCCAAATGTAATGGTAAAAATCCAATTGCTGAGGATTTTCTCAGAAGTTCCTGGGTTTGGGAGTTCCCGTCATGGCTCAGTGGTTAACAAACCAGACTACCATCCATGAGGATGCCAGTGGGTTAAGGATCCGGCGTTGCTGTGAGCTGTGGTGGTGTAGATCGCATACCAGGCTCAGATCCCATGTTGCTATGGCTGTGGTGTAGGCCGGCATCTACATCTCTGATTCAGCCCCTGGCCTGGGAACCTCTGTGTGCTGTGGGTGCAGCCCTAAGAAGACAAAAGACAAAATAAAATAAAGTAAAATAAAATAAAATAAAATAAAATAACATAAAATTTCCTGGGTTGGGTTATTTGTTCTTCTATGTGAGAGAAGGAACACATGAGGCATATGAGCAATTTGGGGAGGAAAGGAGATCAGGTATTCAGTTTTTGATAAGATAAATTTGAAGTATTCAAGGGTCATTGGATATAGCTGTTCAACAGGACATGACACTCATTTGCTGGTGAGAGGATTATGCTGGATCCATAGATCTAAAAGTTCTTAACACATGATACTCAAGACACGGAGGAAATGGTATCATTTAGGAGGTTGGTGACCAGGAAGAACAGTGGGCTTAGTCTGGAATGCTGAGGAATTACAATATTTAATGAAAAAATCAAGAAAAATATCTGATGAAACAGATAAAATCAGAGAGATTTGAAAAGAACCAGTGGAGTACAGTATCATGGAAGCTTTGGAGGAAATAAGTATTTAAAAATTCACTTAGAAAAATTACCCAGATGACTTCTAAGACAGTGCCAATCTGATGCTTGGGAGGGGGTGGGGGTGTGCTCCAGCGAGAAGGGAGCAACAGTGCTCCCCTGCAGGTAATTTTAAGCACTCACCATTTATCTTTGGGGGAAGTAATCATGAGACTTAGAGCCTAAATGTAGCTCATTATTACTAGAAGGCTGTGGCCTGAGTTGCAGGTGGAGTTAATAAGTGTACACATTTATTTATGCCAAATCAATTTTTTGTAGTTATTTTTCTAGCAAGTACAAAATAAATAAAAATAACTAGAACATAGAATCTGGTTCTAATTCCTTTTTTAGACTTTTATTACATTATATTTTGACCCATTTTTATAAATATACATGAGCACGTATCACATGAGCCTTATAGTTTTTTCAGAGTAAATATTATAATTTCTGAACTATTTCTATGGTAGATTTCTTTTTCATAGTGTACAGGACAACTGAGTATTTACCAATGACCTTAGGCGTCTTGGCAAAGTATCTGGAAAAGTCAGTTGCAAGGCTGGTTTCTTGTTTATTTATTCAGTCTTTCTAGTATTTCAGTTGCCTCATTTTTTTTTTTTCCTCTCAAGCTATTTTCTAGTCCCTATCCAATACCCAAATGTGAGTCTGTAAATTCAGTGGGTTATATATATAGGAACAATTTGGTTCTTAATTTACATGTTTTGGAAAAGAGAGACTAATTTTATGTAATTGACATTGAAATCTCAAATCTAAGCAAAACTAGTCTATTTTTTTTTTTTAGGTCAATTTATTTATTTATTTATTAATTATTTATTATTATTTTTTTCCCACTGTACAGCAAGGGGGTCAGGTTATCCTTACATGTTAGTCTATTTTTAATTAAAAACCTCCAGGTTAAACATCTCTATTTTTTTAGGTAAAAAAAAATGTTAGTCTTGGGTAAGAGAACTACTTCTTTGTACTATATTTGAAAAACAGGACTAGAGAAAAGAGGAAAATCAGTCATTTTTGTAACTTTATCAAGTAGTGACAAAATGAAGCGCTCTGGTGTAGAAAGGGACGCTGAACAGAAACATGAAATTTGTTCCTCTTCCTAATGATGAGGTGATTCCTAATGATGATGTGATCTTTCAAGGTCTAGATTTTTCTCTCTGCTAAATGTTTGGATTATGCTAGTTATTTTTTTGTTAATTTTCCTTTGAGTTCCTATGTTCTGCAAGTCCCAATAAGACTTCATTACTTGACATCAATAATCTATACCATAGATGCTCAGTTAGTCCTACTCTATTCTCTCAGTAAAACATGCTAGATGATGTTCTTTGCAGAGGAATACTGGTAGCCAGAAGACTATTGTTGGTACATTCATGCATTTTTGCCCCCTTCTGTTGAGTTTTATGTTTACCAAGGATCAGCTACATGTGGTTCCAAATCTGTTTATGCCCGTTATGTTTGTCATAGATATTACATAGTTTATTTAGTGGTATGAAAGCCAAAGAAATATGAGTGTGAAAAGGAAGAGAATTGTTTCCATAAGACCTAAACTAAATGCTTTGGAGAGAATCTATTCGGTGTGTGTGTGGGGAGCTGTGTAATGTAAGAAGACATTGCAGAATATTAAAAAAATACTCATAAATATCTAGAAAAGTTGATTTGTATGTTTATTCACAGCTGAACTTATTTTCAAATTCCACTTTAAAGAAATTGAAATTGGAGATCAAAGATTATGCTTTATGCAAAAAGGAAGTAACACCAGTGACTTTAAGAAAATATTCTACAACAAGTGATTGATAAATGAGTACACAAATTAATGGTTGAAGGAAAAGTAAATTATTTAGGCATGCATATATAATATCCTGTCTTTCCTCACTTTAACTCCTTTTTTGGTTAACATAGCAATTACAAATCCTGTGTCCAATTAGAGGATATTTACACTGGTTTGTCATATTGAGGTCAGGGCCAGGCTAAAGTTTCTAAGTTTCCTTTGTTCTCTGGACATTAACAGGGTATACTGTATGAATAAATAGTGTGAATAAGATCCTGAAGAGCATTTTTTTTAGGCTTTTGAGATGTAAATATTTATTTCAAACCTAATTATGTATTATAGGGTAGTAGTACTACTTTTTGGGTTTGAGTCCTGCCTCTTATTTTTACTAATTGCTTAATGTCTTCAAGGCATGGTTTCTACCACAGACATTACAATAATATACTAACTCACTGGGTTAAGAAGGTTAACTCTGTTCATATACATAAAGCACAGCATCTGGCATGTAGTAGGAACTAAAAATGTGATATTTATTATCACTTAAAGTAGGTTTCAAGTGCTTCTAATTACCAGTTGATTTTTAATGTAATAACAAGCTCTGGAAGTTATTGTATAAAAATGATTAAACTTTATGCACCTTTTTGGTGGGGAGCTAAGGCAAATTTGAGAAACAACAGGATGGCTGGGGCTGTGCAATTTGTTTGCGTAGAGGCCAGAGGTCAAAACCAAATAGCAAGTTAGAACCTTCAGTTAGGAGTCAGTGATCAAGCTCAAACAGATATCAGTATTTGTAGCAGATGCTTCCAAGTGAAGTGTTCCTTCTGTGTAATGCACTTTTGCTGCAGGTGATGAGCTATGTTCCAGGGTTACTGCTGCAGGAATGAGTGATGATTGCTTCCTATCTCTTACTCTCAACAAATCAGCTAGAATGTGCCTTTTAAAGCCTAAATGAGATTGCGTCACTCCTGTGCTTAATAACACACAATACCTGCTCATTTCACTAAGAGTAAAAGCCAGAGTTCTTACAGCAAATGGCCTGCAAGGCTCTATGATGATCTGAGCCCTCAATTATTCCACTGTTCTCATATCTGATTATTCTTCTCATTCACTCCTCAAGCTACTCTGACCTTCCTATTATTCTTTTTAAAAAGTCTGGCACTATCCTGTCCCGTGACTTTTGTTTTTCCCTCCACTGGCAATGCTTTATTAACCCTAGAAGCTGGCTCCACTCCCTCACTTCCTTCAGGTCTTTGCTCAAGTCTTACTTTCCCTGTGAGACCTTGACCACCTGTCATCTCCCCACACTCTCCTTTCCCCTGCTTACTTTCCTTTTTATATTATATGACATATTTATTCATCACATGCATTTTTTCCTTCTGTTTCTCTGCAAGAATGTAAGTTCTGTGAGGGCAGGGATCTTTATATAGTTTTGTTTACTTATGTATCCCAAATGCCTATAGAATAGTGCTTGGCACATCATCTGAGCTCATTAAATATTGGTTCAGTGAATGAATGAACAAATGAGTGGAAGAGCCAGGACTGGCTAGAATTTAGTATTCTTTGTCAAGGGCAAAGCAAATGGCAAAATTATCAGTCTCTGGGGATTTACTGAGGAAATCAAAGATCTTTGTAGATTGGACTGGCTCTCTGACTTCAGCCAAAGTTTGGAAATCTCCCTTTTCCCTAACTCACACTGCTTTCTTGATTTTATTGCCTTAAATTCAGGTTTACTCAAGCATTGAGAGTCCAGGAACTGTAGCTAAGACCCAGATGATCAAGATAATAAACACATCTTTGCTTCAATTTTGTGATATATGGAAAAATAGCCATTAAGTCCTTTTTCTCCCCTTTGCTTAATTACTTGTCTCTAGTTTGGTTTAATGATTACCTAATAATTTGGAAGTTATAACCTTTGTTACTAACAGTTGCAGTTTCTGACCCTCTTATACTGTATCCATTTTTGGTATTGAGGGTTTATAAATTCCCTTTCTTCTCTTTTTATTTAATTGCAGTTTAAATGCTTCCAGTTTCCATGGCTTTCTTTCTGTATAAAATAATAATTATATCACAATAATAATTATACTGTAATAAGAATTATAAAATTATTTTGATCTATTGAGCATGTAGCTGCCAAGTTTTGATTTGGGAGCTTCAGGTATATTTTCACTAATCTTCATACCAACCTTGCAGGGGGCAGTTTTGAACTTTGCAGATTTACATTATGCTTCTCAGCATGTATGTTTTCTTCTGATTGGCCCCTTCAGGATCACTAGAAGCCCAAAGTTACAGCTTCCTGGAGCCCACTACAGAATACCTATAATCATAAAGTTTTCACCAATTTCCAAGGTGAAATTTCTGAACTCAAGTTTGAATACCATTGGGTGAGGTAGAATACATCTTAAAGAGTACACTGAGGGAGTTCCCGTTGTGGTGCAGAGGAAACAAATTCCACTAGGAACCGTGAGGTTGAGGGTTTGATCCCTGGCCTCGCTCATTGGGTTAAGAATCCAGCATTGCTGTGAGCTGTGGTATAGGTCGCAGATGTGGCATGGATCTGGCATTGCTGTGGCTGTGGTTGTGGTGTAGGCTAGCAGCTGTAGCTCCGATTTGATCTCTAGCATGGGAACCTCCATATGCTGCAGATGCGGCCCTAAAAAAATAGAGTACACTGAGGAGTTCCCTTGTGGCTCAGTGGTAACTAACCCAACTAGGATTCGTGAGGATGCAGTTTTAATCCCCGGCCTTGCTTGGCAGTTTAGGGATTTGGCGTTGCCATGAGCTGTGGTGTAGGTAATGAATGGGGCTCGGATCCCCTCTTGCTGTGGCTGTGGTGTAGACTGGCAGGTGCAGCCCTGATTCAACCCCTAGCCTGAGAACTTTCATATGTCTAGTATGTGGCCCTAAAAAGCAAAAAAAAAGTACACTGAGAGGTAGACTTAAATTGCCAGTACTACACTATAGTAATCACTAAGCAGTTTTTTACTTATTGCAGTGGAGGTTAACCCTCTTCCTGGCAAGCCGTACTTTCTTTTCCTGCCCCTGTAGCATACGTATCATGACACAAACAAAATCAAACAAGAGCTATTTTTAAGTTTCCAGCCAGAGAATACTCTTCAAGAACACCTTGGTCTTTCATAGGCAGATTGTGCCTTTTGTCTCTATGTTAAATTAATTCTGTTTTGTAAGGAATAAAGTACCAATTCATTTGATTAGTGTACTTTTGAACAAAAAGTAAAGAGGATATTTGAAAAAGTAAAGACAAGTATCTGAATATGCATCAAGAAAATGACTAGCTTTCCCTAGTTTTCTTACTTATTCAAGTAGAAGAATATAGTGTGACTCAAAAGTCAGATATATAGAATTGTATAAACTCATATCTGTAGTCAAATCAGATAGGAAAAAAAATGGAGTTCCTGTCATGGCTCAGCAGGTTAAGAACCCAACTAGCATCCATGAAGATGTGGGTTTGATCCCTGACCTTGCTCAGTGGGTTTAGGATCCGGTGTTGCTGTGGACTGTGGTGTAATTCGCCACTGTGGCTTGGATCTGGCATTGCTATGACTGTAGCATAGGCCAGCAGCTGCAGCTCTGATTGGACCACTAGCCTGGGAATTTCCATATGCTGCAAGTGTGGCCCTAAAATGCCAAAAAAAAAAAAAAAGAAAAGAAAAGAAAGACATTTGAGATTTCTTAAGGGAAGAGTAGCACTTACCCAATCTCAAAGGGTAATTTCATTGACACACAATGAAATTTCCATGTACCTGGTTAAGTAGATTTAGGGATTTCATTATCTACTACACATAATGGACAAATGGATAAAAATACTTGTGCAATAATATATGAGATTAAAAATAATAATAACTCATGTACTGCTTAATAGTAGAAAAATGGAAAAGTTGATATTAATTAAAAACATTTTTTAAGTATAGTTGATTTGCAGTGTTGTGTTAATTTCTACTGTACGGGAGAGTGATTTAATTATACATACACTATTCCCATATGGGTTAGTGATATCACATGATATTTCCTATACAATAAGTGCTCTGGTAGTTAAAGAAGTAAAAGACGAATTTAGGAGTTCCTGCTGTGGTGCAATGGATTAGGAATCCAGCTCAGGTAGCTATAGAGGCACAGGTTTGATCCCTGACCTGGTACAGTGGGTTAAAGGGATCTGGTGTTGCTGCAGCTGTAGCATAGGTCACACAGTATAGCTAGGATTCAGTCCCTAGCCTGGGAACTTCCATATGCTGTGGGTGTAGCCATAAAATTAAAAAAAAATTTTGAATTTATAAATTCTGATGAATTTTGAAATGATCAAGAGAATATGTGAAATATGGATGTACTTCCTCTGTCATTATAGATCTCACCCTAGTTGAATACTGTGTCAAATTTAAACAAAACTTTTGGTGGGTTGGATTAAAAAATGAGTACCATGATTTAGTAGGCAAGTTAATGAAGTCCTTTTTGTTTTCCTATCTTTGTATCATTCAGCCATGACAGTAATTAAATTCAAGTACAGAAGTAGTGAACATAAAGTTAGACTGAATCACAAATGTTAAGCTATGATTTTCAAAAATAAATATATTAAATCACATTGTTTATATAATTTTTAATAATATTAATGATTTTTAAAGGTGAGGACAGATTTTCTTATACATTAAGTAAGAATAAAATAAATTATTATCTTTTCTTCTCCTTTTACAATTTCTACTTGTGTGTTTTACTATGTATATAATATGGTAGTATAATAGTACATGCATATAATTTTTATATATTTATATATTTAAACATATACCTTCAGTATATATGTATGTGTGTAATATAATATATTTATTTTTGAAAATCATTGCTTAGAATTTGTGATTCAGTCCAACTTTATGTTCACTATTTCTGTACTTGATTTTAGTTACTGTCACCACACATAAATATTGTTTTATTCATAGGCACATGGGATTAAAAAGTTTAGAAGTCATTGATTTAGACAGTGATGTATGGGTTCAGCCTTCCTGCCAAGTATCTTGGGTTTATCTCTGCCTGATCTCTCCTCTGATTGACCTTTCCTCAACTTGCTGAAGGCTTGGTAAAGTGATGTAAATTGCAGTAACTCCTCTGCATGTACCTTTGCATAAATACTTATCCCATATTGTTTTATACTTGCTTGTATACTTTACATTTGTCCACATTAGTGTTGTCTTTCATGAGTTCTGGCGATTTTAATACCAAGGATATATATTACTGATATATTATTATATATATATAATATAAATATATATTACTGATATATTTTAATACTAAGGATGTATATTACTGAGTAACTGCTTTTTGTAGTACCTTCTACAGGCAGTAATCTAATTGACACCCCGATGCTATTTGCTTTTGTTCCTAGAGAAAGTATTATATGATTACAGTTTTCATTGAAACTTGTTGATTTTTATATAAATAATGGGTACACTTTGCAGATGTTGGGTATGTTTGTTCATGGTATAGTTTTTCTGGAGTCAAGAGAGTTTTGATAATATTGACCTTGTTCACTTTATGTCAAAACAATAAATTATTTTCCTTAGGAAAAATCCTCCCTCAGTCATTTACATTTTTTGTTATTCACTGAGATAGAAAGAATTCACTTTCATACCACAAATTGTTTTAAATGAGATACCTCTTCTATGTCTTTTCTGGCCAAAACAAATTTCTAATTCCACATCTTAATGGTTATGTCCATTTAAAAGTTTTCCCATCTGAGAACAACTGCGGTGTCTAAAACAGTACCACTGACATTAAAGCTCTCTTTTATTTCTTCTTCATTAGAACACAGTGTCCTATTAAACAAGTTAGTATTTACTCCAGTAGTTCTTTTTACTCTGTCAAACTTAGCCTAACTATAGAAGTTCTGCCTTTTGTATTTATCCAAGGAGTAAACCTCAGAACTTGATGTCTGCTGCTAGACTGGCCAGAAAGTCTGGTTCCTCATTAGCTTCTTCCTACATTCTGGAAGCCAATCTGAAATGCAAATCTTACATCTTTTATGGGGGTTCTGCAGATGTCAAAATGCCCTTCTTCCGTCCTAGCCCAACTCTTATTCCCAGCAGCTCTGTGTTGCTACTTATAATTGAAATTCATGAAAACAGACTGGCACTTGAGACACGGGTGGAAACAATTTGTGGGGAGGCATAAAATATCAGGTGTATATTTCTCATGTTTACAATCTGCTGTCATATAAGGACTTCATCTATGAGTAAAAGCAGTTTTAATTCTGTTTATGCTTAGTTTGAATATTTTAGGGAAGAATTCACAATAACTACCCTGATGTGAACTGAGCTCTAGTTTCATGACAGAAGGTGTTTATTTCTTTTTAAGCTTATGGCTAATTGTGTCAGATATTTAAAATTATTAGCTTGAAGGAGTTTTGGATAAAAAATAGAGGAAAAGTAAATTTTTTGAAATGTATTAGATTTGGAACAGTTTAAATGATGAGAAATCATTAATTGGTATTTTAGCAAAGTGTTTTTGAATAGGAATAGAGAAAATATGAATTCATTCTGACATATGTATGGCACTCATGCTAGCCAGTAAATCCCAGGCAGGAAGGAACAGCTACCGAAATCATACATTTTAAATTAATAGTTTATGTCCTCAAACCAGCCGTTTATTTATTCTAACAAGGTGCCAGACATGTACCAGGCCCTTCCATAAATTATTTTGGTGGATATGCCACATTCTCCTTAGCAATAGCTCCTAAACAGTGGTATAATAACTCATTCACCTTGATTTGGAGGGAGCAATTTGGGGGAAACATGAGAATTTGTTGGAGAAACTAGAATTTAAGCCTAAACCTTGCTTTGAGTTGTATTTTAAGCCACTGTAGTCTAATATTTCCCATCTTTTTGGTCTTTCACTGCCTGTTACGGCTTGAATATTTTTGTCCTCCCAAAATTCATGTTGAAATCTCACCCTCCCATGGTGATGATATTAGGAGATGAGGGGGGCCTTTGGGAGATGATTAGGTCATGAGGGTGAAGGCCTCGAAAATAGGATTAACACTTTTATAAAAAGGACCCCAGAGAGCTCCCACTGTGTGAGAACCTATCAAGAAATCAGCAGTCTGCAACCAGAAGTGGACTCTCACTAGATGCTGAATCTTTAAGGGCCTTAATCTCAGACATTCAGCCTCCAGAATTGTGAGAAAGAAATGTTTGTTGTTTGAACTACTCAGTCTGTGATGTTTTTTTTTAAATTGCAGCTCAAACCAAGATACTACCCAAACTATCTAATGAGAATATTCAATGACTGTGAACTGAACTGAATTATGACTGATTCAGACAAGGTCTGATTTCCCTGTTCTGGTTAAGAGGCCCAGCGGAGTCAGCCTGGCTGGAGAGGTGGGAAAGGATAGGACTAAAAGTGACTATTGGGCAGCTGCCTAAGTGGGACATTCCAATACCAGCTAAATCTCTGACCTTAAAGGGCCACTTGAAATAAATGGGATCAAATGGAGGTTGGAGAACTAGAAAAGAGAGTGAAATGCCTGTCTGATTAAGTGAAATAGAATTTCACAGACATGCTCCTGGTGGGAACTTTTGTTAGCTTGTGGTATCTCCATTAAAAGACTGGCAATAGGAGAAAAAGCAAACACCTTCCCATGTAACAAGACTCAAATCAAATATTACCTCCTTTTGAAAACACTCCACACTCCTTCGTCCAAAGTGGAGCCTTACTATGCTATGTTCCCATAGCTCCCCGTTAATGTCTCATTGCAGAATTTACCTCATTTTATTATAGTAATTACCTACTGTATAGCTCCTGAGAGGACAGAGAATCTTTGCATTTATCTTTGTTTTCCCTTATTAGAAGCTGATTGAATAAATAAGTGATGAAATAAATTGCAACATATTTGTGAACTCTCAAGACTGAACATTATGGTTCATAAAACAGGTATGAAATACTTCACAACCTGTGATGAGCATCATGCCAAATTTCCTTACTTTTCAGATTAAAATGGAACTGGTTCTAGGTCCTACCTGCCAGAATTCAGGGAGATCCAGTGCCACACTTCTGCCTTCTAGCTATAGACTGTGTACATTGCCCACCCAATTCATATGTTGAAACCTAATCTCTGAATGTGATGGTATTAGGAGGTGGGGCCATTGGGCAGTGTTTAGGTGATGAGGGTGGAGCCCTTATGAATGGGATTAGTGCCTTTGTGAAAGACCCTCAGAGAGCTGTTTTACCCTTTCCAACATGTGAGAACAAGTGAAAAGATGGCTGTCTGTGAATCAGGAAGTGTGTCCTTACCAGACACTGAAAATTTTTGAGCCTTTATCTTGGACTTCTCAGTCTCCAGAACTGAGAGAAATAATCTTCTGTTGTTTATTAGCCACCAAGTCTGTGGTATTTTTGTTACAGCAGCCCCTACAAAGACATTTCCCACCTCCTTCTCTTGGATCATCCATAATCCCTTAAGCAACAGATGCTTAAGCAACAGAATTCTATTCTCCAGTACCAGGGGCCCTTGTAAATCTCGACACTGTGCCTTCCTTTTCTTTTGCTGGAGCCATCAACTTTCCACTGTACCTCTGGCCCTGCTGCTTCAGGTATTAGCAACAGATAGGCTTATATTGTTTCCTCCTGAGCAGCATGGGACTTTGAATAAAGGTGGCACCAAAGGTTTATACAATTTGCTTTTTCCTCTATCACAGTCCTTTTCTCAGGTCCCAAGGTTAGTAACTAATGCTCATCTTTTCAGGAGCCTACAATCCATGCTCCCACAACGTCCTTCACCCAACCAAAGCATGTCTAAGCATCACTTTGTCTCTGGGATAATAACCACTTTCCCTTTTGTGAATTCAAGAATCTTCTCAGGGTGTAGACCTCTTTCCTTCTTCATCTTCCTCAAATAAATGGTACCTTCTCCTCCTTCTTCCCAGTGACATTTAAAGGACCACTAAGAAGGACTTGAGCTTCAGAAACATGAGTCTGTTTACTGCCCTTTCTTGGGATTGGAGATAGGGATATATTTTATATCTTCTTGACAAATTGTCCACTCTATGGATAGGAGACTTTTTAATATAGAATAAAAATTTTTTTTTGTCTTTTGTCTTTTTGTTGTTGTTGTTGCTATTTCTTGGGCCGATCCCGCAGCATATGGAGGTTCCCAGGCTAGGGGTTGAATCGGAGCTGTAGCCACCGGCCTACGCCAGAGCCACAGCAACGCGGGATCCGAGCTGCGTCTGCAACCTACACCACAGCTCACGGCAACGCCGGATCGTTAACCCACTGAGCAAGGGCAGGGACCGAACCCGCAACCTCATGGTTCCTAGTTGGATTCGTTAACCACTGCGCCATGACGGGAACTCCCAGAATAAAAATTCTAATACAGGCTAAAGTATCACCTATATAGTAGATCACTCTGCTGTATCAGAGATGCATAGAACAAGAATGCATGCTTTTGTTAATTCCTCTCTTGCATAGTAAAAGGATTTCCTCTTTAGTTATAACCTAAACATAAAAATATACATCATAATGTTTTAACCATGATAATTTATTTTTTAGCTATTGCATTAAAAAAAAATGTTCTGGTAGACAGTCCAGAGAGGAAACATTGGCAAGCTTGCTGACAAGGGCCTCACAGAGAGAGCTGAAAAAGCCACTCTCAAAGGGCTCTGTTGAAAGCAAGCAGCCTTTTATAGTCTCCTGATACCCTTGCTGTGATGATTTGGCAGTAACTTCTCAGGACCAGTGTGCAAGGGAGGGAGGTAAAGAAGTATCCCTGCAGTGTTTTACTTGGCTATGATTGCTCCATACCATTTTATGGCTGATAACTCAATGAGACTGCTTACCATTATATTAAGATGAATAACTGCTCATAAAAGCATTTCTATAGAACTGGAGGATCAGGCCAGTGTATGTTACATTCATACACTGTGTCATAAATTCTTCTGGGAATTACTCAGGTAATGCTGTTGAGACCAGACCACTGGCCCATCATTCCTTTCTCTCTCTCTCTTTTTTTTTGGTCTTTTTGCCTTTTCTAGGGCCGCTCCCGCAGCATATGGAGGTTCCCAGGCTAGGGGTTTAATCAGAGCTGTAGCCACCAGCCTACACCAGAGCCACAGCAACATGGGATCCGAGCTGTGTCTGTGACCTACGCCAGATCCTTAACCCACTGAGCAAGGCCAGGGATCAAACCTGCAACCTCATGGTTCCTAGTCAGATTCTTTAACCAC
Source organism: Phacochoerus africanus (assembly GCF_016906955.1). NCBI lineage: Eukaryota > Metazoa > Chordata > Mammalia > Artiodactyla > Suidae > Phacochoerus > Phacochoerus africanus. Next base: position 227,903,656 of record NC_062545.1, read on the forward strand.
TGGGCCACAACAGGAACTCCCCATCATTCCTTTCTTTTAGGGTGAATTCCTTCTTTGGGAGAACATCCTAGGGGGTTTCCCTGCTCATTGATCTTAGTTAGGACCATTCAATAATGGTGAAATTCTAGAGTTTGGGGTTTAAAATTTTTCCACCCCACTGAAGACTCCTTGGCCTCTAGCCAAAGGCGTTTATTCCCTACTAAACTTGCTTTGAGTTGAACATACAAAGATGATATCTCATCAAGCCACAAACATAACCTGCTCTGTAATAATACCCTCCACACTGTTATCTTGCTTTGACATAATATGAGTTCTAATCCTGTTCCCCTAACAATAAAATGAAATGGTTTCACTCTATTGAAGCCATCATCCTCAATTGAAACTCACTAAAGTATCTATAGATCACATGCATTAGCCTGACACAGAGCTCTTAATATGAAGTTGACCTTTTTAAAAAACCCATAGCTCAGAGTTTGACCTTATCACCTCAGGAAATTAAATTTAAAATCTGTCTCTACAGTTTCCATGTGCTTTTTTTTTTAAAAAAAACTAAGCTTTTCTGAATTTGTGTTGACTATCAAAGGCATTATTTGCTCATCAAAATGAACCAAAACCAAAATCCTTTTCTTTCTTCCTTTACATAAAAAACTCCCTTGCTTTGGAAGGAACTCAGTGTGAAAGATAACATGGGTGTGGGCCTCCACATACCAAGGCCTGGAGGAATTCACTTTCAGAAAATTTAAGTTTCGGCTTAGGCTTCTGAATTCCATCCAGTACAGGTAATAGTGTGTGCAGGGTATGTGATTTGTACTGACGAGTAAGAGGCTCAGTCTTGAGTTAGGTAGAGAGGGAGGAAGAGCAAATATAAACAACCTACAAACCTGCTTGGATCATGACAGGTGGCTGTTGATTAGGACAGGCATATAACTCACCTGGGTGCCTTAGTGGAAATGTCATTCCTTATTTTAGAAGGAAATTATATTCAGTGATAGAAGATACACTCTAGGGACTAAATAGTATTCTAATAACACATTTTAAGTGTGCCCCTTACCAACAGGATTGATTTTTAAATTAGTTTTTGACAAAGATCAAAATAAAAATAAAACCTGATAGCACAATGGTGAATCATTGAAAAGAAATGTGTAAAAGTGTGATGGAGGATTATGGGAAATACTCCCTGCTGCCAACAAATTCTATGAAATTATAGTTTTTGTTTTGTTTTGTTTTGTTTTTAAAGGTACTTGAAAATAACTTTTAAAATTTAGTCAGGTATATGCAAGTCTATAAAGACAGAAAATAGATTAGTGGTTGCATGGGGCTGGGATGGAATCTGGGATTGACTATATATAATCTGGCCTAAAAGATCTTTTGGGAGTGATTAAAATGTTCTAAAACTGGATTGAAGTGATAGTTACACAATTGTATAAATTTACTGAAGATCATTGAACTGAACACTTGCAGTGGACAGTTTTTATGATATATAGATTATACCTCATAAGTTTTTAAGAAAATTAACAAGATGCAGCCCCATGATATTGGATTTGTCAATGATTTCTTGGATATGACACCAAACGCATAGGCAACAAAAGAAAAAAATAGATACATTAGACTACATCAAAATTAAAACCCGTGAAAGGATGCAATCAACAGAGTGAAAAGGAAACTCACAGAATGGGAGAAAATATTTTAAAATCATATATCTGATAATGGGTTAATACCCAGAATCTATAAAGAACTCTTAAAGCCCATCATCAGCAAAACTAACAACCTGATTTAAAAATGGGCAAAGGTCTTGAATATGCATTTCTCCAAAGAGGATATACATATGGCTAATAAGCACATGAAAAGATGTTCAACATCATTAATGATTGGGGAAATGCAAATTGAAATTGTAATAAGATACCTCTTCACACATATTAGAATGGCTGTTACCAAAAAAAAATGGGAAATAACAAGTATTTGCAAGGATGTGAAGAGATTGGAACCCTAGTGCATTGTGGATGGGAATGTGAAATGGTGCAGGAAACAGTATGGCAGTTCCTCAAAAATTTAAAAATAGAATTACCATATGATCCAATAATTCCACTTCTGAGTATTTACCCAAAATAATTGAAAGCAGGGTCTTAAAGAGTATTTGTACAATCATGTTCATAGCAGCACTATTCAAAATTGCCAAAAGTGGAGTTCCCCTGTTGTGGTACAGTGGAAATGAATCCGACTAGTAACCCTGAGGTTGGGGGTTCAATCCCTGGCCTCACTCAGTGGATTAAGAATCTGGAGTTGCTGTGAGCTGTGGTATAGGTCACAGATGTGGCTCGGATCTGGGATTGCTGTGGCTGTGGTGTAGGCTGGCAACTACAGCTCCAATTTGACCCCTAGCCTGGGAACCTCCATATGCTGTGGGAGCGGCCCTAGAAAAAGGCAAAAAGACCAAAAAAATAAAAAAAAATTAAAAAAAGGAGATTCTGAAATATGCTATAACATGAACCTTGAAGACATTATGCTGAGTGAAATAAACTAATCACGAAAAAGTCAAATATAATATGATTTCATTTACATAAGATTCCTAGAATAGTCAAAATTAGAGAGACAGAAAATAGAATGATGGTTGTTAGGGGCTGGAGGAATGAGAGGGGAAAGGAGAGTTATTGTGTACAGATTTTCAGTTTTGCAAGATGAAGTGTTCTAGAGATAAATGTTGGTGATGGTTGCATAAAAATGTAAATATAATTAATACCACTTAAATGTATACTTAAAAATGTCTAGGACGGTAAATTTTACATTATGTATATTTTACCACAGTTAAATTAAAAGGGTTAAACACTTTTTAACCGGATATGTTTGTCTGTTCTGAAACCTCCCAAATTGGCTTTATCTACTCTGGTTCTGGAATACTATAAGTTATCAATAAATTATGGGTATAAATGCATTCAGGATTGTGCCAATCAATTCTGACTTTTGCCCCTGTTATTCCTTTGTTTAGTTCATCTGTTGTCATGGAGTTAAATCTCACTTTTGTATGAATACTCTCATGTAGATGAACTTCACAAATTCTGGTCCTGCAGTTCTGACTTGATGTTATTTTCACTAGAACACCACCAGATTATCTCAGACTCATCATAGATAAATGAATATTTATATTCTTTGTCTGTAAATAATGTCTTCTTCTTGAATTCCCTGTTTCTTCCTTTGGTCCAGTTATTTTCCTAGTTATCATGGCTTATGTCTGTGGTGTCAATTGGATCCTACCTATTCCTCAGTAACAATCATTGGTTTTTCTACCTTCATTCTTTTCTATTTCTAAACATACTGTACAACACTGACAGGTAAATTTAAATCTTACAACATTCAGACCAGTTATTTCTAAACTACTTACCCAAAGTAATCTCTATTGTGAAGATTTTTTACTTCTCCCACTCTGCTCTATTTAATGTCTACATTCTTATTTTCATGTGTTTTACTCTCTTCCTTTCTAAATACAGTGGTCTTCTCTCTTTTCCACTTACTGATCTCTTCTTATCAAACAACCCTCAAAGAGGAGCCTTTCCTGACTGCAGCTTGTGGTCATCCCAGTCATCTCTGAATGGCTGCTTAGACACTCACTATAACCCCTTCCGGGACACACAGTGGAGACTGAGCCTTATGAGCTGTCAGCACCAGACAAAAGAACAAAAGCAAACCTAGGGTGGGCCTGAGATCAGATGGCAGGGCAGCATTGACGGGAGGCCATGAATTGAGATGGGATTGTGGTCAGGATTAGATAGTGAATTAGCACAGTAGAAGAAACAAATGTGAATAAAAAAAGGGACATGAGAGTCAAAGTCTTTGGAAAATCCTGAAGAACGATAAGGAAAATAAATTGGAGTCAATCCCAAGTACCCCAACTTCCAGTAAGAGCTCTGGTCACTGGGCCTTGTCTTATACACAGTCAGGCAGCAGAGCAGTTCACAGAAAAGTGTGTAAACTGTGGCTACTGACAGACATGGATCCTAGTCCCAGTGCCCCCGTGTACTGCCTGTGTAATCTTGGACAAGTTACTTGAACTTCTTGATCCTTATTGTATTCATCTCTAAAATAGGGATAATAACACCAATATCATAGAGCTTTTCTGATAATTAGACAAAATTAAATAATGTGGGTAAAGCTCCTGGTGTAGATGTTCAGTAATGGTATTAAACCTTCATTCTGGATAAAGTCAGTTGCTCTATAGGTACTGAATGAAAACTGCCTTCTTTATGAGTTATAAAGATATCATCACATTATTGTATAAATAAAGTGTAGGTTTGATGAAAGTCAGTATATTTTAAGTGTGCAAGAAATACTGCCTTTCTTTCTTCCTTTTTCTTTCCTACATTTCTTTTTCCTTTTTCCTTTCGTTCTATTTAATTTTGAATCTGGTGTGGATTCGGTGGGGAATTTGGTTTCAGTGATTCTTGGGATATCCCACTTTCTTCAGTTTTGGGCCAAGAATTCTGAGTCTTTTAGTAAGGCATTATTTAGGAAAGTCTTGCTATCTTTGGTCTCTGTCTGTCCTGAATACTACTGAGAATCCACCCTGCCCAAGATTTCTTCAGGTCTTTTGCCACACTTGGAGTCCAAGGATCTTTGGTCAATCTAAGAACACTGGATCACTGTTCATTGTCATAGGAAGCCATATGGAAAGAAGAAAGGAAGAAGGAAGGAAGGATAGAAGGAAGGAAGAAGCTATTAGCTCAGGGATATGTGGATTTTCTTGTTAGGCAAACAATTATCCAAAGAAAGTCCTGAATTCTAGGCAGAAATGAAAATCTCTGAAGACAAAAGGAGAGTAGAGAATGGCAGAAGGACTAAAGCTATGGAAAAGCTTAAAGTTCCAAGTATTGTAGAGTTTTTATTTGCAGCTTGAACTTTCTCTTCCTCTAGTAGAAGAGACATGCATTGTTCAAAGGGTATTTCCAGTTGACTCAGACAAAGAGAACTTATGGGTTGTCTGAAGCAGAAGGAACACAGTACTTTTTGCTTTAACCCTACTCTCTCTTGGTTACTGAACTTCATCTTTGAGGGCCCACCCAAATTTCTTCTTCTGAAAAAATGAATGTTTTCTAACCACATTGTTAAAAAATATAGTGGAATTCTAAAGTTCTCTGGAATCATCTGATAGAGAAAAATGGTTTAAGAGGGTGGGCTTTGCTGTTTGAGAGTCATGACTATAAAAGGAAACAATTCAGAGTTGAAATAATTTCCTCCACCCAACTGTCATTTTTCTTTAGCTCTGCCTCTGTTATAGTCTGGATGACTTTCTGTACTGATTTACAGTCATACACTGGCAAGTCTTATCTTCTCCTTTATTACTAGTTTAGTATTCTTTATGGAACTGACTCAGCTATCTAGACATGTCTCTCTTCTTTCCCTGCACACACATATTCTCTTTGAATGTAGTAAGCACCAATAAGAATTATTTACAGGTGAATAAAATACTCAACTTTAAGACCTCAAGAATTTCCCCTGAAGGTTATATTTATTGACCTCTCTTGGAAAGTTTTTGTAGCTCACATTCTAACAAACCAAAACTGCTTTTGTCCTAAAACATAATATTTAAAATGTTTTGCTATTGTGCTTAAGTCTTTTAATCTCACAACAAGCCTGAAAAGTAGATACTGATATTATACTACTAGAGAGGGAAACAAAGGCTCAGAGAGGTTAAGGGGTTTGTTTAAGAGCATTCAGTCTACTAAGGGGCAGATGCAGGTCATGATTCTAAAACCCACCTCCATGTATTTTCCAAATACTTTAAAAAGAACTAACAGTGATTTCCTCACAGCTGAAGAGGCACATTGGTTTATGAATATCCACGAAGGAAGAAAAACAATAACAATGAATTTAGAAACAAAACTTCCTCCTCCTAATTCAGTCCAAACAGTGTCTCTGACTTTAAGCATTTATTTCATGGCATATAGCATTGAAATCTAGCCTTGAGTTTGTATTTGTGATGTTTACACAGTTTTGCCAGCAGTTTTCAAACACTTTTAAGCAACAGAAGTTTTCAGTGAGAGAAAAAGGAAAACCTATTCAATATAAATACTTAAGAATGAGGTTGTTGACCCTATCCCATTAGAACTATTTAAACTGGAAATAATAGTTTTTTGCTTTCAGCTTATTCTGAGTAACAACTATTTTCAGTGTGCCTTCCGTAATGATTTCCAATTCTCAGTACACTGAAAACCCTTTCAACAATCTCTACAGGAAAATGAAGTCTGCTGTTTGTAAGGGGAGGAAAAAGATACCAGCATTGCATACTGACTGTTTAAGACTCTAATAAACATTCTATGGAATGTCTCTTGCATGTATATTACGTTCTTCATCCACAATGACTATGTATTTGAACATTAAATTCATCCTTTTTTCCCTTGTTGAACACAAGTATCTGTGTCAGGACAAAACTTATTATCTGTCTTCAGAAGTCATTTTACCTTAAGAATCTCTTCTTTATTGATTACTAAAAAAAAGACTTTTGGAGTTCTTGTGGTGCAGTGGTTAATGAATCCGACTAGGAACCGTGAGGTGGCGGGTTTGATCCCTGCCCTTGCTCAGTGGGTTAACCATCTGGCGTTGCTGTGAGCTGTGGTGTAGGTCGCAGACGCGGCTCTGATCCTGAGTCGCTGTGGCTCTGGCGTAGGCCGGTGGCTGCAGCTTGGATTAGACCCCTAGCCTGGGAACCTCCATATGCTGTGGGAGCGGCCCTAAAAAAGGCAAAAAGACCAAAAAAAAAAAAACAACTTTTTTTTTGTCTTTTCAGGGCCGCACCTGCAGCATATGTATGGAGGTTCCCAGGCTAGAGGTCTAATCAGAGCTATTGCTGCTGGCCTATACCACAGCCACAGCAATGCCAGATCTGAGCCGCGTCTGTGACCTCTACCACAGCTCAAGGCAATGCCGGGTCCTTAACTCACTGAGTGAGGCCAAGGATCGAACCTGCAACCTCATGGTTCCCAGTCGCATTCGCTTCTGCTGTGCCATGATGGGAACTCCCCAAAAAACTGTTAAGCTAAAAGAAGTCTGCCATAGCCACAGCAACGTGGGGTCCAAGCTGTGTCTGCAACCTATACCACAGCTCACCGCAATGCTGGATTCTCAACTGATTCTAGTAATTATGGAGAATAAACAAAATTTTGGATAAGAGTATATTCTTTACTTTTGGTGAATAGGTGCAGTTTTTTTGGTTGTACATATATAGTTTTATTTATTTATATACATAAATAAGCTGCATAAATAAAATTATTCAGTCTTTAAGTAGGATTTTCTTATTGGAGTTCATAGTTTAGGAAATGAATGAAAACTTGATTTAAAAATCTATGTCTTAGAGTTCCCATCGTGGCTCAGCAGTTAACAAAACCAACTAGCATTCATGAGGATGCGAGTTCGATACCTGGCCTCGCTCAGTGGGTTAAGGATCTGGTGTTGCCATGAGCTGTAGTATAGGTCGCAGATGTGGCTCGGATCCTGAGTTGCTGTGGCTGTGGCAGGTGGCTACAGCTTCGATTGGACCCCCAGCCTGGGAACCTCCATATGTCATGGGGACAGTCCTAAAAAGACCAAAAAAAACCCCCCAAAAAACAAAAAACAAAGAGAAAACTATGTCTTATGGAAGACGAACTTACTGTTTTTTTTTTTTTTTTTGGCCTTTTTGCTATTTCTTTGGGCCGCTCCCGCGGCATATGGAGGTTCCCAGGCTAGGGGTCCAATCGGAGCTGGAGCCACTGGCCTACGCCAGAGCCACAGCAACTCGGGATCCGAGCCGCGTCTGCAACCTACACCACAGCTCACGGCAACGCCAGATCGTTAACCCACTGAGCAAGGGCAGGGACCGAACCCGCAACCTCATGGTTCCTAGCCGGATTCGTTAACCACTGCGCCACGACGGGAACTCCGAACTTACTGTTACCAAAGGAGAAGGGGGGAAGGGATAATTAGGAATATGGGATTAATGGATGCACTTTACCACATGTAAAATAGGTAAACAACAAGGGTTTACTGTGTAGCTTAGGGAACCATATTCAGTATCTTATAATAACCTGTAATGTAAAGGAATCGGGAAAAAGGAGAATATGTGTGTGTGTGTATATATATATATATATATGCACTTCAGTGTACACTTGATGAAACTAACACAGTATTGTAAATCAAGTATATTTCAATGAAAATAAAACTTAAATTATCATTATTGTACCTATGTTTGGTGGGCTTCTGTAAATTATAATACAATCTTTTTGCTGGCAAATATCTAAAAAATTATAAAAAGATAAATGAAGGGGCGTTAGTAGGACTATTATACAATTTAAAGCTATTTCCAAGGATGATTGAAATTTGACCAGTTCAACTCCTAGGATCTATCACTTTTGAGGTGGAAGCCTGTTTATGGGTGGGTGGTTGTGCACACATATGTGTGCCTATGTGTGTCCACATTTGCAGAAGATGACACTGTAAACCACAGATCACAAACTTGTGGTTGTTATCACAGATGTGTATTGATTTCCTAGTGCAGTGTTTTACACAATCAAATTTGTTGCAAATATAAATCAGCAAATATCAATAAAAACAGATTTCTGAAATCTCTTAAAAATCAGGAAATGTGGCAACATTGAATTTACAGTCTATCATGGCAAAAATTGATTGGAGTTAGGGAGATACTGCAGAAATAACTGGGGCCTGTACTTTCCAATTGTTCCCCCTCCCCCCTCATTGCTGTATATTACCTCCCTGGTTTCTGTGGGTCTTTGAGTTTGAGGCCCTTGCTTTGAAGAAAATTCTCTGACTTCCTTTTAACGTGCTGTATTAGTCATTGACTTCGTGGATGATGACACAGATAAAGAAGTATCAGAGGAGTTTCAGGCCAGCTCAACAGCCATGTGTAACTGAAGGATACCTGTTTAGGAGCTCCAATAGCCCAGTTACTTGGGACTCATGGGAGGAAGAGCCATACTAGACAGGCAAGAACACCTTTCCAGATCCTTTCACAGATGAGAAGAAGGGAATTTGTCAAACTTCACCCATCCTTGAAAGTGGCTTGAAATTGTATAATAGTCCTATCTTTTACTCTTTTACGGATTTATTATTTTGTTGATATTTGCCAGTGTAGAGATTTTATTATAATATACAGAAACTGGAGTTCCCATTGTGGCTCAGTGGAAATGAATATGACTAGGAACCATGAGGTTTTGGGTTTGATCCCTGGCCTCCCTCAGTGGGTTAAGGATCTGGTGTTGCCATGAGCTGTGGTGTAGGTTGCAGACATGGGTCGGATCTCTCATCGATGTGGCTGTGGTGTAGGCCAGCAGCTGTAGCTCCGATTGGACCCCTAGCCTTGGAACCTCCATGTGTGGCAGGTGTGGCCCTAAAAAAGTAAAAAAATAAAAAAAATAAAAAATATACATAAACCTTCTGAATATGGGTACAATAAGGACATAGATTTTTAAATAAAGTTTTCATTTATTTACATAAAGCTGAAGGCCTGGATTGGGAATACAGCCCTTGTTTTCTTTCTTATTCTTACCTCTGACAGTGAAGTTTCTGACTGCAGATTTGTTCTCAGTACATTTGTTTTTAATACAAGGATATATTATTTTAGTGCATATAAACAGGCAGGCTCGGCTTATATGGAATAAAACAAACTAAGGGAAATTTGGCAATTATCCTGATAATTACCTTAATGAAAACAGTAGATCTAGTTCTGTTCTGTAATGGATATTTTGGTTTAAAATTAGTCATCACTACCAGTCCTGAATTAGTTAACTGAGTGATTTTGCAAAGTGGCAGAAGTCTCCTTCAAGATGAAATCAGTATTCCCTGCTTAAGCTTTAGATGGATTAATTTTAGAAAATTAAGCTTACAGAATTCCTTGCTGAGGGTCCTCTGAACTTAGCTTTAGATCTGTAACGGATGTCACCACTTCAAAGAACTCTATTTCTGTGTTTTAGCCACTCCTCTCACCCTTAGGAGAGTATGTGTGTGAGAGAGAAGGGAAGCCAGGCATGGATACATGAGCAGGCATGGATACATGGTACACGGAACGGCTGTGTCTCTTTAATGAAATGCCTCAGCTTCCCTACTGCCCTCTGCCTAAATTTGGGTTCTAAGGGAGATGATAGCTATTAGGAAGTGCCAGTCCCACTTGCAGATATTGTTACTCTAATTCTGCCTAAGTTGCAGTTTCTAGCTTTGGGTCATGACCCTAAACAGGAAGTGCCTCTGAGTTCCTCCAAACATGGTATGCGGATGAGGGGGTGGAGTTTAGCACACAAATACCTAGCTGCCAACTCTTCATGTTTACAAGAGATCAAAAATATAGTTCGCTTAAGGTCAGGAATACATCCTTTCTTTTCCTTCCCAGGAGCAAATAGTGTTGTCTTACACTCTAGGTAAAATACAGACTTCAACTCGAGAGCTATATTTGGATTGGAGTTTCTCTTTAATGCCACCCAAACACATTCTATAAGTGATATGAGCCTCAAAGAATTAGAAGAATAAAATGACTTAGATTTATCATGATATAGGTTTGATCAACTCTCTCGGGGGAAGTTTAAAGCCAACCAAAACATTGATAAATGGGGAGAAGGAGTGAAAATATCTCGTTTGTTTTTGAGGTGCAACTAATATTTGAGTATAAATTAGTGTTTGAGTAGAATGGTAGAAAAACAAAAAAACAGGGCTGACAGGTGTCTCAGAGGTCATGTCCAACCTTCTTCCTGAGGATGCATGAATCACCAGCCCACTCCAATTCCTTCTCTCTGAGCTGCCGCATTTTTTTTCAGGTTTTGCTACTTCAGGAAACCACAGTTGTTTGCAGATAGAAAAATTACAGCAGCACTGTAATATGAGAGAACTATTTCTTCCCCCTTGTTAATTAACAGTATCTAGTATATAACAGGCCTTGCACTATTTAAAAAAATGTTGTTTTTTGCTATCAAGAATTTTTTTTAGAAAAATCAGTTTTTTGAACTTTTACAACTATCATGTTTCCTATATATCTAGGAATGGTAATAATGTTCCTCTGGTGAATAGACTTGGAAATACAGTAAAATGCTTTCTTTACAACATTATCATTTTCATTATTTGAACAAGTGTTGATCCGTATAAATTATTTATCTGAGCACTGAGAGCCACCTCCCTAGGTGCAAGGCAATCTGTTAAAGATTTGCTATCATGATAGTGAATGAGGGGGAAAGGGGAGAAGTACATTTTGTGAGTTATAAAGTTTTAGGAACATTAGTTGCCATATTTGCATTTGAAAATGAACTCTTGGTGAAACACATTGTGGAAAAAACATGGAAACACAAATTCATTAACAAATACATAAAAATAGTGGGGGATAAAAACCCCAAACACTGGTAATATGCCAAGTATGATCATCAAACAGAAGATTAGAGATGGTCCTTAAGGCAGAGAAGGATTTAAACTATGGAAGAATTGGCTGGCTCATGCCTTAATTTGATTTCAGACATAATGTGTCTATCAGCCACAGCTTTTCTGAGGGAAAGTAGAAAAAATGAGGGGAAAAAGAGAGTGTACAGAGGACCAGCACCTAAAATGCTTCTTCCCATACTTACAAGTGTCACTGAATCTTGTTGTAGTTGTCTACAGGCAAGGCCTAGCTTCCAAGAACAGCTAAGTAGTTCCCCTACTGCAAATAATTGACAATAAGTACACTTGTTATTCTAATGTCTATATATATTAGTGTTAGTGCGTTTAATGCTTTCTTCAAGCCTGTTAGGTAGGCATTATCATTAAATCCTATTCTACAGCTGGAGAAACTGAGGCACAATGAGATTAAGTATCTTGTCACACAGCAAGTAGAAGAGCCAAGAACTGAACCTAGGAAATTGAGTTCTAGATACTGCACTCTTACTTACTATGCTAAATGACCTCTCAAAGATTTAGTTCTGTGTTTTATAAAGTCTGATCTAACATTCACCTGCATTAGACTTCCTGGGGTGCTTCTTAAAAGTTTCCTAGACTAGTATATTAGAATCTCTAGGAATTGGGCTTAAGAATTCCTACTTAACGACTCACTTTTGCACACTGAAGGCTGAGAATCACTAATTTGAAAGGTGAGAGAGGGTGGTGGAGAGAAACTTTTTTGTCTTCAGAGCCCAGAAAGGCATGCTATTATACTTTCCAGATTTTGTATGTAAAATCAGGTCATCTGTAGCTAGAGATAGATTTACTTCTCCCTTTCTAATCTGTATGCCTCATGTTTCTTTTTCTTGCCTAATTGCCCTGGCGAGAAACGCTAGTACAATGTAGAATAGAAGTGGTGAGAGTGGACATCTTTGTCTTGTTCCTAGCTCTCTCGGTTTTGAAGGAAAGAATTAATAGATTGATGCTTATATATTAGAAATTAGCTATTACATTTCTGTACCTTATTATCTTCCATTCCTAATCTGGATTTCATCAAGAGAAGCTTACACAGCAGAAATATCAAATTTACTTCTAATCCATTCCCAGAATGGAGTGTGGTCTTCCTGTTAGGGCCCCAGGCAGCAGAGCCAGACACATAGAGATTTTTAGTAAACTCCTACTGAGTATGCGTGAAAGTCTTCAGCTTTTGCCCTCCAAACTAAATGTGGAGACAAAGTATCTCAGTGATCTCCCCTTTATGGAGATCTGTTGAAGTTAAATGAGGAATATTTTCAAATTATACATGTCTTAGTCCCATATCTGCTCTTTAGCATGTGTCAGTATGGGACCTGGGATTTGCATTTTTATAAAACTCTTAGACAATTATAATCTCTCCTCTAGTTAAGAACTGCAGTGTAGAGGCCTAGTTTTAGAGATAAGTTAATGTTACCTGATTCTTCTGAAGGTCAAGGTCCCCATGAATAGTGCTCTCATAGAGATAAAGAAATAAAGAGGCTGTTCCACTTACTGTGACTACCCAAATTACTTCCAAACTAACTGTGATAAATCAACCATTAATGATGCTCACAGATTCTGTGGGTCAGGAATTCAAACAAGGCTTGAAGTGGATTACTTACTCTATATCATGAAGTCTGAGACCTTGGGTGGAAAACTTGAAAGCTGGGGCTGGGATTAGCTGAGGTTCATTCACTAATATATCTGATGGCTGATGTGGTTGTCGACTGAGACCTTAGCCCAGGCTGTCAGCTGGAACATTGTATATATGACCTCTCTATGGGTTCCGGGATTCCTAACAACAAGATGGCTGAGTTTCAATAACAAGAGTACCAACAAGGCAGAAATTATATTGCCTTCCCGAACTAGCCCTGGAAATCATGCAGCAGCATTTTTGTTGCATTGGAACATTAGAGGGAAGTCACTAAAGTGAACCATATTCAAAGGAAACAAATTAAGCTCTTTTTTTTTTTTTTTTTTGTGGAAGAAGTGTCACAGGATTTGCAGGTCTATTTTAATTTTTTAATTATTTGTTTATTTATTTGTTTAATCTTTTTGGGGCCACACCCACGGCAATGGAGGTTCCCAGGCTAGGGGTCAAATCAGAGCTATAGCCGCTGGCCTACACCACAGTCACAGCAACTGGGGAACCAAACCACATCTGTGACCTACACTACAGCTCATGGCAATGTCAGATCCTTGACCCACTGAGTGAGGCCAGGGATTGAACCTGCATCCTCATGGATGCTAGTCAGATTTGTTTCCACTGAGCCATGACGGAAACTTCCTGCAGGTCTATTTTAAAACTATCACAGGTGCTGTGGAAAAAAAAATATAATAATAATAATAGTAATAATAACAATAATATACAACGTTATTGGGCACTTATGTGCCAGATTCTTTTCTGAACATTCTATGTAAATTATCACAGTCCTCTCACAACCCTATAAGATAGACAATATTATAATCTCTATGTTTAAGATAAGGAATCTAAGCTTGTCTAACTTGTCTAAACCGAAACTTGCCAGAAGATTAAAACCCAGGCAGCCTTGCTCCAGAAATATTTTCTTATTCACTACTACATGCTACATAACCAAAAGCTGTGAAGTCTAGGCTAAAGCACTAATTATACTCCAAGTGTTTTCTATGCTCAAGACCATTCTGAAGAAAAATGACTTCTCATTTTGTCTTTCTATTCTATCCTGATTGACCAGGGAAGGACCTCTCCCTGTAACCATCATCTGTATTAACCCTAAGGTCTGGAGGCAGAGCGCTATAGAACTACTGGAGGGTTACATCAGATTCTTCCACCCAGAAATTGAATGTAAGCCTACCTAAGGGTAGTCAGTTGTTTGTCAGTGGGCAGAAAACAGGAGACACACAGAAAATAAGTCAGGAAGCCAACATAGGAAGCAGAAACCCTGGGAAACAGGAATTAAAAGCAGACAGGAGAATAAAGAGATGTGTATTTATATAAACAAAAGCAGTAAAAGCAAAGCCAGAGAAGAGAGTAGTTAGTGCCCACAGTACTTAAGGACTAGAGCAGACAGACAGACAGATGCTGATGTCTACGACACGTTTGCCAGAGTGAAAGTGGCAGGCTGAGTATATATTTACTAGAACTGCTCTTATGTATCTGCAGTGTTTAGCTCTCAGTGAAATTTGTCTGTGTTGCCACTGGAGTTCCCCTGCCCCCCATGCATCCTCATTATCTGAAGTAATGTCAGCCTCTCTCTTTCTGTTCTTTACACTCAAATGCCCTCATTCACTGACTGTGCCACTAATGAGTCATGTGGTCTGGGATAGGTCACTTCCCTGTTTGCTTTGGTTTTCTCATTGATAAGATATGCATTGGATGATTTCCAGCTCCAAAATTTATTATTCTGAACTTTGGCATGAAGAGGGTCACAGTTGGATTGCAAAGTCATGGCAATTCCCCCACCCTTGTTATTCCCGACTTCCTTTACAACAACAGTGACTTAAACTCAAGAAATCTGTCTCATAAGAAATCCAACTGCAGTGCCAGGGTGCAAATTAGCTGTGCAGCATCCTGGCAGCCCCCATGCGGGCTCCCCCAGCTCTGTGTGGTATTTTCTGTTGAGCCACCAGGCATGTGTTTGCTGACCCTGTCTTCTCTCATTTCACAAGAGGCCTCGTTTGCTGGAAAGAGATGAAAATAAACTATGGGAAGTTGCAAACACGTTGATGGGAACTGAGGCAAAACGTAGAAAGGCCTCTGGTTTTGTGTGGTCAGAGGTGATGGTAACTTCTGGCCAGGAAGGAAATTGGGAAGGAATGGTTGTACAGATTATACTTAAAATTCTGTTTCATCTCAAGCAGAATTTGCAGTAGAACAGACCAGCATTTGCATTTCAGAGAAATGAAAAAGACAGAATTTTGGACCTTGAAGGGCCCACAAGGACTCTTGTGTTAACCTCTGCCCCTTACACACTTCCATCCACCCCTTCCCTACATGAGTTTGAATTTGGAGGAAATCATAGGCAGAGCTCCAGATGGAACATTTGGAGACCTGGAAATAGTTTTGGCTCTGAGGTCAGCTTACTGTGTGACTGTGAACAAGAATTTCTTGGGGTTCTCAGTTTTTCCATTTGTATATTAAAGATGGTACTTTCTGTCTTTTGCTTATGTCACTAGAATTTTGTGCCAATTAATGAGATATTAGTCTCTATTTTCCTTGTTTCCCCCACTTTGTACTAAACTAAATGTTTAGGGAGAGGTACAGGTTAACTCTTTCAAACCTCCAGGGAATTGTTTTATGAATCACTAGTGTATTGAACTAAATATTATCCTCGTATGGTCCATTTAGAGAGAAGAGCACCAGAAATGCACTGAATAGTCTGAATGTTACCCTAGAGAGCTGAAAGAGTTAATGTGCTTGCTTCTGGTAGGGCTGATTCGATGCCAAGATATGACATAAGACATAGGAGAAAGAGAAGGCTAAAATATCTTTACTTGAGGGAAAATTTAGCAATCCATTAGTAACAACTGGATCATACTTCCCTTTTATTGCCTCTTTCCCTGCCCAGTCACACACACACACACACACACACACACACACACTCTCACACTCACACTCCCCTATCTTGGTATCATACTACTGACTGGAATGGGGACGTCAAACTGAGCTGAGTGGAAAAATGCTTTGAATTCTTATGAAATAAATAAATACACCTCTCTCTCAATTGTCTGTTTGTATTCCACATTGGATGGTGGCATTTTTTTCCTCTCTTTTCTCCCCCTATTCACAGAAACTCACCTAAGGGTTATGGCTGATTTATTTCAAACCTGGGATCCAGTGAAGAAATAGGCTTCTGTGAGTATACTAAGAAACTTAGAATAACAGGTAGTAAAACTCCACTGATTGCCCATTAGCAGGAGAATAATGTCAAAATTCCTGAAATTGAAATTCAAGGAACTTTTTGGTCTGTTTCTAACCTAAGAATACTGCCAGTAGAAAGGAAACTTCTTTGAGTGAAAACATTGTCCACATTGTTGGTTATAGCAGGGCATCGTGTTGTCTGTCATTGTGAACCTAAGGATGTTGAAAACCAAGAGTGGTCTGATGTGCCAGTGTATTTGAGAACTTATCTGTTATTATGGCAGAACAGCTATAGGCTCTTTTTCCATGTTCTTCTGGGGTTTTTCCTGTGTTTTCATTCTTTGTGCTTACTCTTCTGTCACCCCTACTCTCTTTAACTGACTGAATGAAAATTACCATGAAAAATATTTTCTTGTTAAAAATTTTCAACATTGTTATAATTCTGATTAAAGTGACCATATTAAGTCCTCAGGGTTAAAATAGAAGAATAACTATATTTTTGTTGTTGTTCACTGAAAATATGCCAACATGTAACAAAGTGATTGATAACATAATTAGCATTCAATAAATATTGAAAGAATGAGTAAATGAACATTAATTTTCACATTTCTCACTGTTTTCCTTTATTTTTTATTTTTTGGAGATCAATAGTGGCCCAGCAGGTATATTAAATGAGTGAAGTCAGAGTTGTGAGTCCGGATTCACTCTCTGGGGTTGTGGAAGGAACTGTGATGAATTGAAGAACACAAGCCCCAGTTACAGTGGGCAGCCCCCACCTATTGTTGCCATATAGGAGTTATTAAACTGGTTCTGCCAGACATTTTTATTTTCAAGAGAATCTGAAAATCCTTATTTGTGTATTAAATCTTCAGATTTTGAAATAATGACTCAAAATTTTGAACGTATGCTGTGCAATATTAAAGAAGTTAAAGTAACCCCAAAGAAACAGGAAGATATACCATGTTTATATTTTAGAAGACTCAATATTATAAAAGTGCAAATTCTCCCCAAACTGACCTATAGATTTAATACAATTCCATTTTCTTGTGAGAATTAATGTCAATTCTAAAATTTACCTGAAAATAATAAAAGGTCAAGAATAGCCAAAGCCATCTTGAAGAAAAAGAATAAAGTTGGAGGACTTACACATTACCAGATCTAAAGCATTGTAATATAAAGATAGGCAAATAAAGCAGAGTCTCAAAACAAAACCACATAGATTGTTTACTTGATTTATGATGGGTGTAATACTGTAGTTCAGTGGATAAACAATAATATTTTAAAAAATGGTTTGGGGGATATTGGGCATCCATATGGAAAAAGGTAAATGTTGATCTCTACCTTACACAATATAGAAAGATCACTTCAAATGGATTGTATATATAATTTGAAAGGTAAAACAATAATAAAGAAGTAAAAGAACATGGAAGAATATCTTCATGTTCTAGGGGAAGCAAAGATTTCTTAAAAAGGATGTAATAAAAACTAGCTGTAAGTTAAAAGAACTTTTGCTTATTAAAAGACATCAATAAGAGAGTGAAAAGCATTGCTATATAAAATAAATATTTCACCTATGACTGATATGCAGAATATAGAATATCTGCATATCAAGAAGAAAGGGATATAGGAGTTCCTGTCATGGCACAGTGGAAACGAATCCATCTAGGACCCATGCTGTTGCCGGTTTGATCCCTGGCCTCGCTCAGTGGGTTAAGGATCTGGAGTTGCTGTGAGCTCTGGTGTAGGTCTCAGATATGGGTCAGATCCTGTGTTACTGTGGCTGTGGCTGTTGCTGGCAGCTGTAGCTCCTATTAGGCCCCTAGCCTGGGAATCTCCATATTTCTCAGGTGTGGCCCTAAAAAACAAAAGTGGGGGGATATAACCAAATAGAAAATTAGGTTAAAGTCTTGAACTTTATAAAATAGAATATCTATTTTTTTTTTAATCTTTTTGCCTTTTCTAGGGTCGCTCCTGTGGCATATGGGGGTTCCCAGGCTAGGGGTCTAATCAGAGCTGTAGCCACCGGCCTACGTCAGAGCCACAGCAACGCCAGATCTGAGCCGCGTCTGTGACCTACACCACAGCTCACGGCAACGCCGGATCCTTAACCCACTGAGCAAGGCCAGGGGTCAAACCCGCAACCTCATGGTTCCTAGTCAGATTTGTTAACCACTGAGCCACGACTGGAACTCCCTATAAAAGAGAATATCTAAATAGTGTGTAAACATCTGAAAAAAGTTGTGATTGCAGTAGTCATTAGGGGAATGCATGTTAAAACTACAATGAGATACTGTTGGTGGAAGTAAAAATAGGAACGACCACCTTGGAAAGCTACTTCGGTGGTGTCCATTAAAGTTGAGCATACGCCTACACTATGATCCAGCAATTCCATCAGAAATGTACACATATGTGAACTAAAAGTTACGTACCAAAATGTTTGTAGGAACTTCTTTTTTAATACCCCCAAACTGGGAGCAGCACAACTTTCCATCAACAATAGAGTGTATAATAAAATGTAGTACATTCATAAATGCTATACAGCAGTGAGCAGTAATATGTGATTGCTACATGAAACAATGTGGAATGAATCTTACCAACACAAAAGACGCAAAATCATACACACTGTATGATTCCATTTATATGGATTTAAAAACAGACAAAACCAATCCATGGTGATAGAAGTCAAGATAGTAATTACTTTAGGTATTTTAAGATAGTAATTACTTTAGGTATTTTAATCTGTAGTTTCTGGAAAAGTGGCATGAGAGACATTTATAGGGTGTTAGTAGTTCTATTGATCTGTGAGGAGTTATGTGAGTGTGTTCAGAATTTTCGAAAACTTTTTGAGCTGCAAGTGTATCATTTGTGCATTTTTCTGAAAGTATATTGTGTTAAAAAATAGATTATGTTCACAAACACCGTGCAAACCAAATAAGTATGATTTTAAGTCTGGTAGAGTTCATGGGCCTACAGTTTGTACTGTTTATCCTCGGTCAAATTTCTGATTGAACCAAACTGAAATATTCGCTGTTCATACACCTCTGTTATTTCCCTCCTTGGACTTTTGCCTATATCCTTTACCTGTCTGGGATTCTCTCCCCTCACGTTTCTACCATCCATTCTTTCAACCCACCGTGGGCTCCACTTCTTTAGGTATTATAATCTGTATTGCTCACCTGAAACACAAATTAGCTCATATTTTAATTATACTTTCTGAGAACAGATCTTGTCTCTTCGAAGTTGTTCCATAGCTCCCAGTTTTTATAGTTCCCTACAAAATGACAAAAATAAGGACAAAATAGCTTTTGTCCTAAAGCTAAATGCCTTGTATCTAACAAATCTTCATCTTATAGTTAATTGACTTGTTTACTCTTTTAGTATTAAGATAAATCTCTTTCATGAAATGACAGAATCAACTGATGTAAACTATTATAGTGGTTAAGGGTTCAAGGTAGGGGGCAGACAGGTTGTACTCAAATCCCAGTGAGGCTGAAGTCATTGACTTTTGCCAATGTCAGTTTCCTGAAAAGTGGGCATGGTAACAGTACACACATATGCATACATACACACAACACTACATATATGTTATATTTATCAATTATAAAATATATATACTTAAACATATTATATGTATTTATGAAATGTCAGAACTGGTTCTAAATTCTAAATGAAATAAATAAATAAAGCCCTTAGACCTATGTCTGGCACATAGCGTGTACCCTGTAAATGTTAGCCATTTTTATTGTTTAGCTGAACAGAAGAAAAAGTTGATGTCCATCTTGTCTGTCTCTCCCATTTTTTATTCTCCAGAAAAGTTATTGGTCTATGAAATTTGAAAGATTCAGACCCATTCAGTTAAGATTATATGATTTCTAAGAGCATGGTCAATGCCATATGTTTCTTTTAAGTATGTAATATCATATAAGGAGCTACTCAAATGGATTGATGAAGTATGTGTTTGTTTTTGTTTATTTTTAAATGTTTATTTATTTATTTATTTATTTATTATTTATTTTTTGTCTTTTGTCTTTTCAGGGCCGCACCCGAGGCATATGGAGGTTCCCAGGCTAGGGGTCTAATTGGAGCTGTTGCTGCTGGCCTACACCACAACCACAGCAAAGCCAGATCTAAGCCATGTCTGCGACCTATACCACAGCTCACAGCAACACCGGATCCTTAACCCATTGAGTGAGGCCAGGGATCGAACCTGCAACCTCATGGTTCCTAGTCGGATTCGTTTCCACTACGCCACAACAGGAACTCCTATTTGTTTTTATAGTCCCAAGTTCTTCTAATCCTGTTGTTATGCCTCTGTGGTGAAATGTAGTAAGATATATTTCTTTGTAGATATTTGCTTAATACCACTTAATAATGTTAATTAAATATGAGCCTTCTCAGAATTTAAAACTCCTATTGTAAATTCTGTCTTCTTTTCAAGATATCTTTTTCAAAAAATGATCAAGAATAATCCTCTAAGAATAATAGCAAAAAGGCGAACTGGGGAAAAATCCCCCCTGAGGTTCAGACAATCTGTTGTCTTTTGGTATAATTAACTTTGGGATAAGAAGATCTTGGGAAAATACACAATGAAGGTCAGACACCAAACACTCAGCGAATACTCTGGTTGAGTTTAATTAGCAGAGATCTTTATAACACTAAAGTGATTGTTTTTTAAACATAGCTGTCAGTGGCAATTGGCTGGGGTGAAGGAGGCAGCAGTAACTATCTAAAAGATAAGCAGGCAACACAGCAGAAACTAAGAAAGGTGCTTCATCAATCTTAAAACTGTTTAAGATAAAATTCAGAATTGTAGGCGTGGAAAGAGGTGCCCTAAAAGAAGGAATCAGGGTTGTAAGTCTAGGAGAGTACCTTTGGAGAAAAGGAGGACATTTTCAATCCCCTTTCACCCTTAAAGTCCTCAATTAAAAAAAGAAAAACTGCTTTCTTTACATATACAACTTATACCTAAGAGTCCCAGAACTATATTTTATAGGCTAAAGTAAAGATATAAACCTAATTTCTTTGGTAGATTTCAGTTTAAACCATATATTAAGATGACTTAATGGGTAGAGTAGAATTTTTTAAGGAATACTCCAAATAGCAGAATCTTGAGTGTAAACCTTATTTGAATCACAAAGCTTTTCTTTTTAACTTCATTTATAAGAAATTTAAATTTCCTGAGTAGGATGGTGGGGAAAATGGGGACACTCTTTTGAAAGTTTTATTAGGGTAACATAGATGCACAGGTGCATAGCATAATTATTCCGTCTACACTCAATTTCATTGCCAAGTGGGGCCAGTTGGTGCTTCTTAGGATTCCACTTGACTGACAGATCACAGAGGCATGAGGCATGATACAGTGACTACTCATGTTTCCAAAATTTAAAGAAAGCCCTAAGTTTTAGGGGAGGGGCAACTCAATCATCATTACT
The DNA here is from genome assembly GCF_016906955.1 of Phacochoerus africanus. Classification (NCBI taxonomy): domain Eukaryota; kingdom Metazoa; phylum Chordata; class Mammalia; order Artiodactyla; family Suidae; genus Phacochoerus; species Phacochoerus africanus. The sequence continues at coordinate 227,925,316 of NC_062545.1, forward strand.
TGGGAGGTCTACAGTCCCCTAATACAATTTTTGTCAAGGCTCTTCAGTTGACCTACAATTTCAGATCTGTGTCATCATCTGTAGCCATTATCATTCTGTCAGTCAGCTTTACCCACATTTTATCTTAAAAATAAGAACATAGAGGAGTTCCCGTCGTGGCGCAGTGGTTAACGAATCCGACTAGGAACCATGAGGTTTCGGGTTTGGTCCCTGCCCTTGCTCAGTGGGTTAACGATCCGGCGTTGCCGTGAGCTGTGGTGTAGGTTGCAGACGCGGCTCGGATCCCGCGTTGCTGTGGCTCTGGCATAGGCCGGTGGCTACAGCTCTGATTAGACCCCTAGCCTGGGAACCTCCATATGCCGTGGGAGCGGCCCAAGAAATAGCAAAAAGACAACCCCCCCCCCAAAAAAAACATAGAAAAAGTCAATTACGGCAAAGTTCATTATTAAAACCTTCTTTTCAAAAGGAGGAAAACACTGCTGCTTCTTAAAACTATCCCTTTTTATATGGTACATAATATGGTGAATGAAATGTGCATTTTAATCAAATGCATCATTGTTTATTTTCCTACTTTCTCTTTTTTCTTTATTAGTGGGGGGTAATATTCATCTGACCCTTGGTGAAGACCTAGGCTACCCCTGTATCTTTTCTGCTCAGTAAGGTAAACAATCATCCTATGGTCATTTTGTCATAAACATAGCTTTATTTCAGTCTCAAAGTCCAGGACTTTGTAAAGTCAAAAATTGCAAATGTAATTTAACATCAAGTCTCTCTTGCTTGAAATCTGAAATCCTAAAATCTTTCCTGTTTTGGCCTGAAGCCTACAGTAGAAGAGGAAGCAAGTATGTCTCCTCTTCCTCTTTCATGCTCCCTGCTTACCTCCTTCCTAGAGTCAAATGAAACCTGGGAGAAGGAAGAGAGACTGATGTCTCTTGGCTAAGTGGCTTTGGCTCTCCGACTTGGCGGATGATTAAAGCCAGCTTCTTTTGGAAATCCTGGTAGGCAGCGACTTGGGACAAAAATGGATTTTTGTTCCTGTGTGGCAGTCTCATGGACTCTTCCCTTGCTGGGCTCCTCTCTCCTCTAGGTCATCTTACCTTCATGAATGCATCTGTGACCCAGGTGCTTACTATCGACTCTTTGCTTAGTCTTTGGATATCACTGGGTGTGCATCCAGCCTCTACTAAGGTCACCTCATATGTCTATGTGGCCCAACTCTGTAGGACACAAGAATAACAGAGGTCACTCTGTTCTGAAGAGCTCACTTTGGTCAATAGGAACCGTCCCATACTCTTGCATAGGTAAACACAGAATGGGTAAACAGTCTTTACATGGCAGCTCCCTCTTAGATCTCCCACTAATACAATTAGTTAAGTTAGTTAAACCCTCTCTTACCACCTAGATTTCCCCAGGACTCTCCACAGTGTGCCTAGGTGCCTCTAGTGTGAGTTAGGCAAGAGTCTTCTGTTACTCCCAAATATAGGAATTTATTTTGAACCCTGCTCAGATTTCTTTTTGTGTCATCCATCTACTTGAGGAGTCTGATTATGCAACATGTTCTTCAGGCCATTTCTTTATAAAATTCTATTTGCAGTGGGGTGTGTCTCATGCTTACATTTTTTTTTTTCTTTTTAGGGCCACACTCACGGCATATGGAGGTTCCCAGGCTCGGGGTTGAATTGGAGCTATACCTGCTGGCCACAGGCGCATCATGCTCACATTTTTGACTGTAATCTATTATATTACAGTCCTAAGAAACACAGGCAGGAAGAATGCAGTTTTATCATCTTGCTCTCTGTGTTTCATGGTTTGCAAAGTGTGCAATTGTATTATTTCAGTTGTTTCTCACCAAGCAAGAAATAATATCCCAAGAAACAGATATGTCAACCTGTTTTTGCTGGTGAAAAATAAAATTTGGAAAGGTTAAATGGCATGGCCAAGTTTACATGGCTTTCACTGAAACTGTCTATTTATTGGAATCCTCCTGGGCTGAACTCTTTAGAGGATCTTGTATTCATGTTTGTATCCTTAGTACTTAGTGCACAGTAGGCAATAAATAAGGATTTATTTATGGAGTCAATACATCCAGGACTTCTAATGGCTGGCAAAGGTGTTCAGAGTATGCTACCCCAAAGTACACTGCTTTGGCTTTTGATTATTTTGAGCCAAAGGCACTTGAGAAACAGCACATACAGGAAAGCTCTCTGACCTCCTCTTTTCCACCTAAAAGCAGGTCATAAAATGTCCTATGAAAAGGTGCACTTCCTATACTGAGTAGACAACATTCTTATCACTAGAGACTGGGAGTCAACATTGAAATGGACCCATACCTACAAACCTACTAAAATAACCCTTGGAGTTCCCATTGTGGCTCAGTGGTTAACGAACCCGACTACTATCCATGAGGACGCGGGTTCAATCCCTGGCCTTGCTCATTGGGTTAAGGATCTGGCATTGCTGTGAACTCTAGCGTAGGTCATAGATGTGGCTTGGATCCTGCATTGCTTTGGCTGTGGCATAGGCTGGAAGATGTAGCTCCGATTTGACCCCTAGCCATGGGTGCAGCCCTAAAAAGACAATAAAATAAAATAAAATAAAATAACCCTTATCTTCCATTAGTTTCACCATATATTTCCTAGTCACTGTTCCACAATTTACTGTTTGTGGCCTAAGACCCCTTTTCTTGTCACATCCCCACAACTTATTGTTCTTTGTTTAAAAAAGATACACAAGCTTTCAGACTTATGGCTTCTTTGAGTCTTCATTTTCCTTTTGATGACTTCAATGTACACATAAAAATATTAAACTAAATTTGCATGTTTTTCTCTTGTTAATCTGTCTTATGTCAGTTTAGTTCTTAGTGGCCACAGAACCTAAGAGGGTAGAGGGAAACTTTCCTTCTCTGCATTAATCAAGTCCTTTTCCCACTGTACACAAATTTGCCCCCTTACAGGGTGTCTGCTTTCTGACCTCCATATCAACTCAACCTCTCTTATCCCCTAATCCAGGACTATTTCAATTTTAGGCCAATGCAGGATCCAAAGGTTTGGATTTGAATAAATCAAAAATGTTCACCGCTCTTTGAGGATTATTCTAGTCCATTCAACACTTAACTTGTAACAAGCAACATTTACTGAGTGGCTTTTATGTGACTGGCACTGTGTGGATTATGAGAGAGTCACATATAAATAAGGTAAGATTCTGTGTTTTATAGCTCACCCTGGAGCTGTAAAACTCAAGAAAGCTCTGGAAATTGTAGAAACTTTTGTAAATGCATGAAGTTCTAGACAGTTTTGTCTGGAACTTTTAGGAGATTTATTAATCCCAGAGTGGTAAGCCCTCATGCCTAAAGGGTTAGACAGGTAGCACACATTTATAAAGTGGATCAGGTGGAAGACAATAAGGAGAAGTAAGGATTGTGGTATACCAGAGAACACCTGCCCTATCTAAAGGTAGCAAGAACTACTCAACTCTAGCTGAAGTGAGCATAGCAACTCAGAGATTCTGGATTTTCTAATTTTTTCCCAAAATGCTAGAAATCTGAATTTATTTTAAATGTTAAATTTTCACCATTTGGAAACATTGCTGGCCAGACAGCATAACTGTGGGTTACCAAGATCAACCTCTGCTCTAGATTGATTCTGGAGCCATTTTCTTTCTCCTCAGTCTACCCCTATCTTGTCTTTCTTTGGGGCACAACTGGAACTGAAATGGATTTGATATTAGGAGCTGAGGTGAGGACTACTGCTCAGCTTATTCCCTTACATGGGTCTTTATCAAAAGAAGAGCTGTAACCCATTTCACAATCCTCAGAGAAGAGGGGAGCTTGTGTTTCTTGTGTTTAGAACTATATTCAACTTTTATTCCATTCAGGGATGAAATCCTTCCTTTAAGCAGGGCTACAAGGGGCTTCCTGTCACAGTCTTACATTTGTCATATATCCATATCCGTATATTATTATTATTCACGCAGATTTGAAAGGTACTCACTTTCTGAGTGAGTAACTGCTAACTGGTTGTCACGTTAATGGGCACTAAATGATGGCTTGTGACCAGCTGTGATGATAAGCAGTTTACAACACAGATATTTTTAAAGAGTCATTTTCCTTCTGCTTAAGATTCCTATTTCCATACTCATATTGTGGATGTCAGGGACTCGGACATGTATTTATCTGCTTCAGATTGTGTGATTCTCCCATTCACCCAGTAGCTTGTTTTAGAGCTATCTTGGGTCTGAATGAAAATATTCAGTACCTTTAAGCATAACCTATGATTAATCTTTTAGCTTGCTTTGTAGAAGTTTTAGATTTTCTGGAGCACTGAGCAAATAAATTGTTTGTTTTTTAATTATTTAGTTTATACTTTGAGACCCCAAGAACTTTTGATGTCAGATATTAACACTAAACAAATTGCAAGCCTGGCTTTTTTGTGGCATTGTGGTTATTATATGCTTAAATTAATTTGATAAATATATCATTGTACATCACTTATGTGGCATGAATACACATATGCATAAACATATATTTTTATCATAAATAAAAGACATGGCATTTTAAAAGATCAACATTAACTGGCTAATGTATTCCATAGATTGTAAAGCAATGAAGCTCTCATTAACTGCTTGCATTTACGATTCATTTGGTGCAGAGAGGTTTTCATTTCTGACCTAGATACTTCAAGTGGCTTGCTTCTGGGAAAAATAATAGGTGGTTAGACACAACAATAACAAAAACCCATGTCTTAATTAGAATCCCTAAAATGGTTTCATTTTTAGATCTATTGTCTTGAAATTGTATCACTAGGTTAAGAAAATAGTTTTCTGGGTTAAATTAAATTTTAATTGCTACTTAGGCAGTGTGTAGTATGCATGTATTGCATTTCACTTCAGTTAGAATATTTTAGGTTCTATTGCATTCCTAATAAATTGGGGACACCAAGGTTTCAGTCTCTGAAGAGTGAAGAATTTCAGAAAAACTGTTCAGTAGGCAATCTCGTCTCTTTGCCCAAATTAAAAAGGAAATTTGTTCTTAACTTGTATCTCCCTAAGGAAATTATGGGGATCCAAGTTGGAATCGTCATAGCCTTTTTTCCCCTTTCCCCAATTCTTTTACATTTTCTTATTCACAACTAACTGCCTCATCCCCATTTCCATCTACTCCCCAGCTAAATTCTTTCTCTCCAATCTAAATGGCTTTTACTCTATCTTCTCGCAACTCTGTATTTGCGAGTCACCTTAATCTCTTTCACAGATTTGTTTCCTCCTCCTTTCACATCTTTCTGAGAGATATAGGGGAATAGAGTGAGGAGAATCAGTCTGCTAACTTACTGGATGCTGGCCTTGGGGGAATTATGTAAATATTACCCCTTTAATAATTTTTATGTTATTGCATATGGCATTAAATAATTGAATTTAGCTTTCTTCAGTAATATCGAGTAAAATACAAATAAATTAGTATATTTGGTTCATCACTGAATGTTTTGGAGAGGATAAGATTGGGCTTATCACTAAATGATGTATTTTCAGAAGTGGTATCAGAACTGTCAAACTACTCCCTTCTGTGCCTTTTGGGGCAGTAAGGCTATCTAGGCTTTGTGTCTCCATACTTTTTCAACATTTAACAATGGCAAAGAAGAATTTATCAGCGGTGATTAGAATAATGCTCAGCCTTCAAACTGCTCCACAATCTGACACCAGTTCTGGTTCCCTGTCTTGTCCTAGCCATGTTCCTCATGCAAAGTATGTTATTTATATCTCTATTAATAAAGCAAATTGCTGTGAATTATGGATATTCATGTATACACAGCTTGCCTTAATGGGAGATAAGCTCTGTAGCGTCTTACATGTAACACAGGCTGAATAAATGACACTTAGGCTGACTTGAATTATAAACTCTTAAATTTCAGGGTAAGTCCATAATGTGATCTTGTTTGTTTGATGGCTTGCAGGTTAGCTGCACATGGCACATATTTTTGCATGAGAGAGAGAGCAGCATTAGAACTGGTATCAGAATTTGGAGAGTCTTCTCTCTACTAAACTCAGCAAATATTTTCTGAATGAAGATGATGTAAAAAACACTGAATGAGACACCCTGGAAGTCACAAACTTAAGAATGGCTCAGTGTTCCTCTTTGGGAATCTTACTGTTTTTGTGCATACAATTTAATTTATATGGGATATAAGATAAAACAGAGAAGACTCATTATTTCCTGGCCTATTAAAGTATCTGTGAGGTATGGTTACATGTATATATTTGGAGTTTTTCCTCTTGGATTTACCACTTAGTCCTTCTTCGGCAATATTTCTCAGTTACTTTCTAGGGATTACCATAAAATTGATAAACGCAATTATATAATTTTTTTTTGTCTTTTGTCCTTTTAGGGCTGCACTGGTGGCATATGGAGGTTCCCAGGCTAATCGGAGCTATAGCTGCTGGCCTATGCCAGAGCCACAGCAACGCCAGATCTGAGCCACGTCTGCAACCTACACCACAGCTCATGGCAATGCCAGATCCTTAACCCACTGAGTGCACCATGATGGGAACTCCAATAAACGTAATTTATATAATTAATGCTTGAAAGAAGAATGGAGGGTAAACATTCCTTACGCTCTTACTATTGGGGAAACCAAACCAGCCATTCAAGTGATGAAACCTGTGACATCTAACTAACAACTGCTGGTGAGTCTTGAGTCCCACAATGTTTGGTCTTCCTGAGCTGGATACCTCTCCTGTTGGCAACCACTAACAGATTCAAACTCCCCTGGGAGGGCAGTCTTGGTTTTTTTCAATCTTCCTGACCTAACTTCCTTATAGATTGGCATTTCCTCCTTGGCCAAAATTCCTGTATCTTGAAATTCCTGTATTCTCCAATAGCTGTCTAAACTGTGTTCCATGAACTGTGACTGTACTTTTATGCAATCTTGGTGGAAGCCCTAAGCTTCATGGTGCCTTTAATATATAATCTATTTTTAGAAACACAGAAAATTAAAACTGGAAGTCACTTTTTGGAAGTGTTAGTAATAGGAAGAAGACAAGGAGGAGGAAGAATGCAGTGATAGTAGTAGTGAAATTGCAGTGCTAGTCAAGTGTAACAATAATCATAGTGTTACAGGCTGAATGGTATCCACCCCCTCCACCTACTGCCCCTGAAATCATATGTTGAATCCCTAGCCCTTAGTACCTCAGAATGTGACTATATTTGGACATTAGACCTTTAAAGAAGTGATTGAGTTAAAGTGAGGCTGAAAGAATGTGTTATAATCCAATCTGACTGGTCTGATAAAAAGAAATTTAGACATAAAGAGAGGTAGTAAGATGTACGTGCACGGAGGAAAGCCCATGTGTGATGATTAACTTTATGTGTTGACCTGGCTAGACCACAAGGTGCCCAGTATTCATTCGAAAGTATTCTGCATCTTTCTAAGAGGGTGGGTTTTTTTTTTCCCCCCAGGCAAACCTGAAGTTTATTGGTAGCCACAGACTTTTTTTTTTTTGTATGGCCACACCCACAGTTTATGGAAGTTCCCGGGGCAGGGATTGAATCCAAGCCGCAGCTGCTGCAATATTGCATCCTTTTAACCCACTCTACTGGGCTGGGGTTAGGAACCAGGCCTCCACCAGGCTGTACTGTGCCACAGGGGGAATTCCCCCTCCTTTAAAAAATTTATTTATTTATTATTCATTTTTTTATTACTCAAAAGAATTTATCACATCTGTAGTTGTATAATGATCGTAACAATCCAATTTCACAGGATTTCCATCCCATAAACCAAGCACATTCCCCTACCACCCTAAGAGGGTGTTTTTGGATGAGATTTACATTTAAGTCTTTGAGTAAAGTATATTGTTCTCTATAATGTGGATGGGCCTCATCTAATCAGTTGAAGACCTGAATAGAATAAAAGGCTGATGTCCCCCAAGCTAGAGAGAATTTTGGTAGCGGACTGTCTTCAGATTTTATATGCAACATCAGCTGTTCCTAGTTTGTCAGCAGACTGCCTTTGGACTCAAACTGTAACTCTTTTCTTGAGTGTCCAGCTTTCAGGCCTTCCCCATCAGATTTTAAAACTTGCCAAGCCTCCCTAATCTCATGAACCAATTCCTTAAAATAAATTTGAACTCCTTGTCTCTGAGTCCAAATTTCCACTTTAAAGGATGCAAGTCATATTGAATCAGGTGCTCCCCCATCTCTGCCACTATGACCTTGTTTTAATTTGATTACCTCTGTAAAGACCCTGTCTTCAAAGAAGACCACATTCTGAAATACTGGGACTTCAATACTTAGGACTTCAACATGTAAATTTTGGGAAGACATAATTCAACTCATAATAGGTAGTGATTAAATATGCTTGTTTAATCCATAACTTACTGCAAAATGAAATAGAATTATGTTGAAACTAGAGGAGAAGTGGATGCCTCAGAAGAGATCCTAGGCTTGGAAACAAGTGCAGGAGGAAATGAGAATTTAAATTATCTTCATTTGGAGAATTGATGAACGCGTATTCAGCAAAAGAGCTACATTATGTTCTTTGGAGGCGTTTTATAAGAAGGTCTATGCGTAGAAAGAACATTGTGGGAGCAGCAAAGGGAGATGGGCTATGGAAGTTTCATGAGTTGGTTGAGATCGCTCAAGAACATTCGACCCAGTTCCAGGAATTATCCTCTCTTTCATTGAGGACTCCACCCACCACTTCACCTCAGGTCATGTAGTTGATGCTGCATAATTTCCCCAGTCATAAAGTTAAGTGTGAACATATGGCTAAAGCTAGGCCAAGTGAGTTCTCTTTCTCAAAACACTGAGAATTAAGTAACTTGTGTACAAAATAGGAGTAATGGTTAGTAGGCATTTATTTACCTCAGTAGCAGAAGTAGCCTAAAAAGAAGAGCAAGCAATTACAGTGGTTTTGGTTCCCACTCTGACCTGGTTTTGAGTTTTCCTCTAGCCTTCTAATAGATTTTGTGTTCTCTCTGACATAACAACCACCTTTTGCTGAGCCTGGGTTAATTGATGATGCTTTTGATTGAAAAATTCTATTTCTTTTATTGGGGGTATAATTGACATAAACATTACATTAATTTCAGGTGTACAACATAATGATTCAATATTTGTATAAATTATGAAATTTTACTACAATACATCTAGTTAAACATCCATTAAATGGACGGATTTAACGAGATGGATTAACTAAATCCATCTCGTTAAATACATCCATTAAACACTGAAATATCCTGATTTGTAATATTTGATTTAATAAATTACACTAATGTCTTTGTATGCATGTTGATCTTAAGATATCCTAACATAAAAGGAAGCAATAAAAAGTAGATTCAGGAGTTCCCGTTGTGGTGCAGCAGAAACGAATCCGACTAGGAAGTATGAGGTTGTGAGTTCCATCCCTGGCCTTGCTCAGTGGGTTGAGGATCTGGCATTGCTGTGAGCTGTGGTACAGGTTGCAGACGCTGCTCAGATCTGGCGTTGCTGTGGCTGTGGTGTAGGCTGGTGGCAACAGCTCGGATTAGACCCCTAGCCTGGGAACCTCCATATGCCACGGGTATGGCCCTAAAAAAGACAAAAAAAAAAAAAGTAAATTCACTAAATAGCCCTTTTTATATTTCTTTTAGAAAAAAGAAAATATAAATACAGTATACATATGATTATGTGTATGTATACATGTGTATATGATTATTAAATGTTATATATAAATTATATATTAAATATATTTAATAATATATGTAGCAGATATTACTAATATATATTAAAATATATAACATATTTCTTTTTTTTAATCTTAAAGTAAAACAAACATATTTGGCTGAGAAGTGCAGTTTTGTAATAAGATGAAGAAATGGGAAGCCATGCTAGGGGATAGTGCAGAAAGACCCACATGCTTGTAAAATTCAATCCTAGAATTAGTCTTCTTCACTCCCTCACACGTATATACACCCCCTCCACACACACACAGAGGCACGTGCACACACACACATACATTTATTACCAAGTTATAATTGATAAGTTAAAGACTCAGTTTAATCAGCAAGTGCTATGGTTGGAAATAGGATTGCAAACATAGCTTTTCTCAGTGAATCTATTAAAGAAACATCCTGTGTTTATGTATGTATCAAGAACAACAAAGTTTTGTTTAGAATTCTTTTGAGAGATGTAATGATTAGTCATCTTAAATCAGAACCATACAGGTATCTGTCAGGTGCTTAACAATAAAACCAAATATTTACCAAATGCTTATTTGCAATACTATAAAGGCAAATAAGACCTGAGTTCAGCCTTTAAGGAGCTAATGAAATACAAAAATGTGAAATCTAATCATGTTTTTGGAATTAAAAGCACATTTCAATTGCTCTTGGGCACTAATACCATCAATAAAGGTAAGATTTTTTTTTTTTAATTGATAGACCTTCCCCATAGAATCTAAGAAAAATTTCTTGGGCTACTAGTTGTGATATTTCTTGTTCTAAACATTAAACAATACTTGAGCTTTGTCTGCAAAATATTGATGGTATTTCCTGTAAAAGCTATATGCAGTCTTCATAAATTTTTTTTTTTTTTTTTCCATTTTGCAGCCGCACTTGTCACATATGAAAGTTCTCAGGCTAGGGGTTGAACCAGAGCTGCAATTGCAGGCCTATGCCACAGCCATGGCAACACCAGATATAAGCTTGTGGCAATGCCAGATCCTTAACCCTCTGAGCCAGGCCAGGGCTTGAACCCACATCCTTACGGAGACAGTTCTTAATCCACTGAACCACAATGGGAACTTCATGGAGATTTAAATGAGTACTTATATCCAGAGCAACCTACCCAGAGAATTATCTCAATTCACTTCTCTATTTTGTTTATTGATATCTGATTTACTTTCCATTAGAGGAATATAAATGCTGAATATACTGCAGACATGTCTGTGGGAAGTCACATAAGAGTTGGAAAGGGACAAAATAGTGTAGTAAAAATAGCCCAGGGCTAGGCATGAGACAAACCAGGTTCCCCTTACTAGCTAGCTGGCTTTAGTTATCACTTGGCCTCTGAGAGGCTCAGTTTTCTCCATTGGGTAACAGGGATACAGTAACAGTTCCTCTTCTGTCTACCTCACTGGGTTGTGTAAGGCTCAAATGCAAAAATATAAGTCCTAAAGTCCAACACAAATGTGAGTCACTACAGTTAAATGATGTCACAGGTTAGATGAACTATATACTGAAAGACTTTCAAAGCTGCTGCTATTACTCTCTAAAAGTCTGAGTAGACAAAGATAGCACTGACATATTTTTATTTTTCAAATGGGTATGGAAGTGAAGTGGGACAGAGGAGTTAGAGGAGTGAGTCCAATTTGAATATGAGAAATTTACAACACAATAAAATTCACTGAACTGAAGGACTTTGAAGATACTGACTACATTTTTTTTTGTAGTTCATGACACATTTGAAATAGATTTCCGGAAATTGTCCCCAAGGCAAGATGAGACACCGAGTGATCCAGGTGACTTTAGAGAATTACCTCTAGGAGTTCCCGTTGTGGGGCAGTGGAAACGAATCCGACTAGTAACCATGAGATTGCAGGTTCCATCAATGGCCTCGCTCAGTGGGTTAATGATCTGGCGTTGCCATGAGCTGTGGTGTAAGTAGCAGACACAGGGCTCTGATCCTGTGGTGTAGGCCAGCAGCTGTAGCTCCAGTTAGTCTCCTAGCTGGCCCTAAAAAGCAAAAAAAAAAAAAAAAAGAAAAAGAAAAAAGAAAATTACCTTTAGGAGTTCCTCTTGTGGCTTAGCGGTATTGAACCTGACTAGTATCCCTGTGGGTTTTATCCCTGGCTCCACTCTATGGGTTAAGTTTCCAGTGTTGCCGTAAGCTGTAGTTGGTGTAGGTCATAGATATGGCTTCAATCCCGAGTTGCTGTGGCTATGGCATAGACTATAAGCTGCAGCTCCAAATTTGACGCCTAGCCTGGGAACTTCCATATGCTGCAGGTGCGGCCCTAAAAAGAAAAACAAAAATTACCTCTAAAAAAATTAAAAATGTGTTAATGGCCAGCCCCTGGAAAGAAAATTTTATATAAAACAGACAATTATAGTATATCTTCTAAAATAGAGAAATCAACCATTCTATAACTTGAACTTTCATAGAAACCTTAGCAGATAAGCAGGCTTGGAGAAAAAAAATAAATAAGCCAAGTTGTGCTGCTCTCCTTCTATCTCCTAACAAGAACAGAAAGTCTGAGTCATAATATAGAGGCCCTAGCCACTAGTTAGAATTTGAGACTTGTAATTTTCTGTGGAGTCAATTCTTAAACAAGGTGTGTTAAAAAAACCTCTAGACTTTAATGACTGATGTTTTTGAGGAACGTGTGTGTTTGTGTGTGTGTGTCTGTGTGTGTGTGTATTCTTACATGGGCTGTGTTTTTGGTGATTCTCACTCTAAAAACATTTCAACCTTAATCAAAATTACCCACTCTCCTATTTTATGGCCTTAGGAGAGGTAAAGCTAAAAAAGTTATTTTTGTTTTTTTGTCTTGTCTCAACTCCACTTGATTTCTTAGTGGGTGGATTTTATTTACGTGGCAAGGAAAAGTAAAACATTGTAAATGTTTAATTAAAAGCTATAGGAACAGATACTTATATTCTGAATTATAATGTAAATGTGGCTCTTTTATTAACCATGGTCCTCTGGAGTACTTGACCTTATGTATGAAACTCTTAAGCTTTCCTATGCATAACCCCAATAAGACTCATTAGTAAAAATTCTCATATTTCTTCTTGTGACTCCCCAACCCCAAATGGTCTCAAAATCTCAGTTAAAAGATAGAAATCCTGATGGCTGTGATGGGTGCGTGTTCTCACCTGACTGTAACTGACTCTTGCTGTAACAATATCAAGGATGAAGATTAGTCCTACACAGTCTGATAGATGATACACTGCTGCTGGGATGGCCTAGTGAATCCTGGTCTTTGAGCAGGCCTCATGTTGGGTCCCAAGTGAATAACATTGTTTTAGTTCACATTTTCATGCTCAGTGACTATTCTCTAAGGTACAGCTACTCTGTTCAGGTACGAAGGGTGGAGAAACATCTGGCATTTGTCATACTGCTCAAACCAGCCCTCCCTCTTATACATTTAGGCAGCAGTGTTGCCTCTCCATCACCAGTCCCCACAGATGCCCTCATTTTTTTTGCTTTATTCTTCATGATTAGAATTTTTCTCTTTACATATTGGCTAGGGTTCAGGACCTAGAATCCTTATGCATATTGGGCCACCTTCATCCCAAAGCAAACTTCTTCTGCTTATCAGGATGTGGGCAGATTTACTTAGCCACTGGAACAAAACTAAAGGCCTTCTAGTCTTTTCCCAGGACAGTGGGTAAATACTTGCTCTTATATTGTTTTTCACCTACATTGTAAGACCAGAGAATTCGAAGTAGAGTGGTACGTAACCTCTCCCTATTTTGAGAATTGCACACATTCTACTACTTCTCATATGTTGAGTTATAAAAATTCAGTAAACTATTTTTATCTTCAGTGAAATTTCATTGATGTAACAACAATGAAATTAGCTCTTGAATTTAAAACCTTAGTTTATGGAGTATGTTGCATCACAGTCAATATTTATATGTGGCACAGCTGCAAAGGGAAATTGCTCAAACCCAAGCCATCCATCAAGAAAAGGGAGGTTACTGTAATAACTTTATCATGTTAATAAGATTTGTCAAGTAGAAGAAGAGAATATTTCACTAGATAGGAAAAAACAAATGCATTTAGTTTCATGACTTTCCTATCATTTAATTTTTCAATTAATGTCTAATTCAAATTCTAGCCATATTTATGGACATGATTTTCAGCAGTATTCACTCTAGCAGTTTGAACTGAGTGATCTGGATTTTCCCAAATCTGTAATGCCAATAATTAAAATATTCATTATAATGATGGTTACTGTCATAGAGGGAGTCATCTCTGACTCAAGGCTGATTTTGAATACTTTGGTGATATGGAGTTAGATGATACTCCTCTCTCCTAGGAGTATATCTTTGTAATTACTGATTCTAAAAGGGTATTGAGAAGCTTTCTGAAAGAAAAAAATAAGCAACTTTAGTTCACAATTGAGGGTCAGATATTTATAGATATGTTTGCTGGATTTGAGATGAGAATGTGGGTTGGAGGTTGGGGCACAAATTGAAAAATTTTATGAAACCAGAGGAGTCCTGGTACAGAATTCAACATAGGAAAACGTTCGGCCGAACTAGTCAGGCTCAGATATAGACCAAATGTCAGAGGGTCCTTGAGAGTTAAAGAAGTGTTAATGTGGCAGCTGAAACTAGGAATCAATCCTAATAAAACTACCCTGTGTTTCAGTCCAAGGAAAAAGAACAACAAAAAAGATGTCTCACTATCTTTGCAGCCAGACCCTGAGCCCCAGGACCCTGCTGCTTTTCACTTCCTCCCACTGCTGCCTAATATTTCTGAGAGTCTTCTGGAAGGGTATCACAAAAGGGCATATTATTCCACCTGCCACTCTAAATGAGCATTACTAACTGGAACAATTTTGGGGTGACAAAACACAGTGGTAGGTGCATGGTCTGCGGAGTTCTGGCATGGCCAACAGTGCTGCCAATGTTGGGAATCTGTGTTTGAAGCCCAGGAATAATATCTAAGACCTTCCTGAGTAGTTCTTATATATGGAGCAATGTGGGAAGGAAGGAACACACTGAAAAGGTCTGGAATTCTTTCAAAATATGTCTGAGTGTAACTGACAAAGTGACATTATTTGTACCCATAAACTAAAAAAGTCGAGACATTTGGGTGAATATTATTTATTATAATTTGGTTAGTAGTTCTTTGGTGGTCTTTGTAGAACAGGTCTTGATAAGACATGACTCAAATATGACTTCTGTTCACACCTCCATTCTAAATTATGTAATAGCAATTGTGCGCACACACGTGCGTACACATACACACACACACTGATTCTATAACTCTGGACAGCTTTCTTCTTAAGAAGTGAGAAGAGATGTTTTCATGGATTGTATCCTTTTGCTAGCCATTATGGTGCTATATAACCGAGACAACTGAATACTTATAAAATGAGATAGATTATACCCAGTAGAAAAGCAGGGAGTTTTGGTGTGAAACAAGATACAGTGGAGGGAAAATATAAATATATGTTCTAGGAAGATCGTTTTTAATAAAAATTATAGCTATTAAAATATAGGGATAATTTTTCAAATATCTGCCATATGTCTTCTTAGGAGTCAACAATATTAATACAATACTTAATATTTATCATTCATCTACTGTATGCCTGAAACTGTGCTCGGGCTTGAAACACACAAAGATAATTAAGACACACAATTTGGCATGAAGGATTTCCCAACCTAAAAGGGAAAATAACTGTAATAAATAGTATAATAGTGATACTGTGACACAGGATAAAAAATGGGTAACTGCTTTGGGGTAAGTGATTTGGGACAGCTTCTCAAAGAAAAGCTGTCTTAGCCTGGGCTTGGAAGGTAAATCAGTTAAGGAAGGCCATTTCAGTTAGAGGAAATTGTATGTAAAAGCCAGGATGCATAAAACAGATTTTTATCCACTGGATTGAATTCTTACAGTTTTTCCCATGAGCTATTCAGAGAGCCACAAGAAAGCCAGCATAAAAAGAATTCAGGGAGCATTTTGGAGGGTGCTGTGAGATAAAGATGGAGAAGTGAGCTTTAATAAAAAAGTGAGCATTTATCAAAATAAAATGAATTTTATTTCATTTTGTAAGCAGTGGGAAACCATTGAGACGTTTAAGTAAAAAGTGACATATTCAGATTCATGAATTAAAAAAAAAAACAGAACTGCAAGACACCCTTGTAAATGACTTCCCTTTCCCACCCGGGCCCCACTTCCTTGTGGAACACTTTGTCATGTGCTCATTTGCGTGGCCCATGATCAATTTTTCTAAAATTTGTGATCATCTTAGCCCTTTGATATTAGATAGATATTGTCAAAAAATTATTTCATGAGTTCATTCTTTTATATATTGTTATATTTTTGCCAAGATAAAGACGTTTTGAAGTTGAGAAATTATGAATAGATTCTTATTGCTAAGATCATTTTTGAAACAGTGGGATGTGACTTATTGGTAGAATCAAGTGTTATAGTATTTGTGGCAATAAATGTGGTCTCTTGGTTTTTCAGATACGGTGAGGATTATTTGAAAGGAAAAGGGTTTTCCAGCTTTCCATTACAGTGGGAAGATTGTAGATCTGGGTGAGTTTACTGTGACATGTGGGAATCCATAGCCCATTTTAGTTTAGTATATTTCTAAATATACTAAATTCAGGAAATAATGTTAAAGACTATGTTTTTGAAGAAGACATAGCTTGCTTTATATTTAGAACACCATATAGCAGAAATAAATGGGTACTTGAAGTAAATTAGCATAGACTCTTCCTATCCTAATTCAGAATGTGTATGACTTAGAAGTAAGCTTATAAAATGTGGTTACATTGATTACCATTTTTATACTGACCACAGTTTGAATGGTTAACGTAGCAATTTTTGTCAGTGTTGTGAACAAATTAAAGCTTCAAAATATCTGTTGTGCAGTGCCTGCATTTAGTGGGCATTCAATAAAAATTTAGTTGACTCATAATAATTCTCACTGTAATAAATTGCTTTTTTAGGCTGAACTTTTATTTATATTCACAATTTTTAAAAGACCTGTGGAACATTCTGATGGTAGGGGAGTAATATTAGCAGTGACTTTTCACTGTTGTAAAGAAAATATCCATATTTTCTTTTTTCTTTCCTTTTTTTTTTTGGCTACCCCTTGGCCAGGATCAGATCTGAGCTGTAGTGAGCCACAATTGCAACCTACGTTGTAGCTTCAGCAACACTGGATCCTTAAGCCACCTGGGCTGGGCCAGGGATCAAACCTGTGTCCCAGTGCTGCAGAGATGCCACTGATCTCCTTGCCATGCAGTAAGAACTCTGTATCCATATTTTCTTAACAGACTCTTTTCACATCTAATGCTATTCTTATCTGTAATTAGATTCCCTTAATGCTTCTAGAACTCATTTGGCTCCACATTTAGTTCAACAAACATTTATTTATTACTTATTTTGTGCAAGGCACAAAGATCATGTTAAAGATCATGCAAAGATCATGTTAGTTGGCACTGTTTTTATTGTTCTGTATATATAGGTTTCAGTTGCTTAATATATGATTTGAGAGTCTTCTATTATCTGAGAACAGCTCTTTTTTCCCCCTTATCTACTTTCTTTTTTAGCCTGCACCATCTTTTAACAAATTCTAATATACTGACTTCCCATTCCATATTAGGAAATTGCAAGACATTTTATGGAGAACACTTAGAAACTAGAAGTAACTGGAGAATAGGAAAAGGGATATGAAAAAGTTGAATGGTGGTTCAGCTTAGTGGCTGAGAGCTCTGGCTCTAGTGTTAGACTTGAGTTCAAATCCTGCCCTTTTTACTCATTTGTTGTGTGACCTTGGACTAAGTACTAAATCTCCAGAAACCTTAATTTCCTTATCCATTAAATGAGGATAATACTAATATCTATTCCATAAAGTGATTTTAAGTATTAAATGAAATAATGCATACAAAATGTAGCATATTGTTATCTCTCAACAGATGTTAGCCATTGCTTTGTAGATAAGAATATAGGAAGAGGTTTTTCCAGCAAAATTTAGGAAGAGGTAAACGGAGCTGAGGCAGAAACCTTTATACCACGTTCTTTTCTTTATTACAATAATGAGAACTCAGATGTGTTTCAGAAGGTCGTTTTAGTCAGAATAATTTATGGAAAGAGGCCATAATATATTAACATGTATATTAGAAAAAAGGTTTGAAAAAATTGCTCCTCAGTTGCGCAAAAGAGGCTGGTATGTGGAGAGCTTTTTGAGCATCTGCTTTTAAATCTCTGTGTCCTTGAAATCATAGTGTGAACTGAGATTATGGAAGTTAGAACTCTAAACTGTAAAAATCAGAAAGCACCAGACACATTTCAACAATGACATTTATCATAGGCATGTTCTTTGTAGTAAAGCTAATGATCATATAACGTATAGTTTATAAATTATAAATTTTAAGTTAAGTTATAATTTTCATATTCAAACTTAGAGAAATTGGTCTTCTGAAAGGCTCATAGTGAGTGAGGGATGAAAAAATGAAATTATTATATAGTATTCAATCTTAACTGATTTGAGATGCTAAATGGTATCAACAATTTGCTTCATGTGCTATCTTTATTTTAGAAATGATTAAAAAAATATCTGTGAGAGCTTTCTTAGAGTTATCTATTAGCTTATGTTCCCAACACATGTATTTCTTCAGTGAGGTCTCAATTTCCTTCTCTTTTGCTGCCTTGTTTTGTGAGGGAAGCTCTGGTATTAGTAGATGAAAACTTGCATTTTGTGTGGGCAGTGTGATCCTGCTGTATAGCACAGGGAACTATGTATTTAATCACCTGTGATGGAACGTTATGGAGGATAATGTGAAAAAAAGAATGTCTATGTATGTATGATTGGGTCACTTTTCTGTACAGCAGAAATTGACTGAACATTGTAAATCGATCATAATAAAAATAATATACATTAAAAAAAAAGAAATTAAGCTTATCCTTGGATGTGGAGGAGGATACTGCTATGCTTTTTGTGGGAGGTACTGTTATGTGTATTGGAGTACATTCCCCAAATACGCAGTAGGCATAAGTGACTCCACCAGTGAACATAATGTTTGTCCAGTGATCCCTTAAAAACTGCACCTATAAGCTTCTAATGTCGGACATTTCAAAACAGCAGGTAGAAAAAGGCTGTGTACCAAAAAATACATGTACTTTAATGTTTAGTTAGTCTGCTTGAAATTAAGATTATATCTATAACATATAGCGTGGAATATGTCAGCTATTTTGAACTTAATACTGTACATGATATATTCATAAGCATTACAATTTTTTAGCCTTTATTTTTAGGTGAGAGGTTAAAAAGTTTTTAGATGCACAAAAAGTGGTTAACCTTTTATAAGAACTCTGGGAAATGACTGAAGACATGCCAATGTGAAACTGGAGGAGAGAGCAAATAGCCCAGGATACAAAACCAGAACAAAAAACATAGGAATGACAGAAAATTGATTGCGGATTGGGGGGGGGGGAATGAAACAATACAGGAATTATTAAACTGAAGCATCAAATAACCAAAGCTATAATCAAAGTAGAAGTTTGCATTTCAAATATGTATTATGCCTACAGGAAGTAAATAATTCTCGATATTAGGGCCCTGAGTATAACACATAAACAGATTAAATATTTTACTCCTAATTATAAAGATCTTCAAGAATGTTATATTAGTAAATATATATTTCCATTAAATAATTATGTTCCCCAAGGGTATAGGGTATAATGGAAGTGAATCTGACAATTGAAAACCAAGCCCTTCTTTAGTTATACAAATAGATTGGGATGTTTCTCCTGCTTGCAGAAACTCACAAGTTATCTTCTTTGTGAACACTGGAAATTTATTGTTTTAGTCAAGTGAAGGATGTCCATTTTCAGGCAAGGGGTTATCTGGGTGATTATTCTGAAACAACAGTTCTCAAAGTATGGTCATAAGACCAGTTGCAGCAGCTGCATCACCTGAAAACTTGTTGGAAATGCTAATTCTCTGGTTTCAACAAGTCCTACTGAATCAGAAACTCTGAGAGTGGGACCTAGACAGATCTTAAGAATCAATGTCCTAAGGGTCACACTTACTGGTCAGATGTCAGATAAGGAAGACAACGTGATTACATATCTGTTACATATTTAAAATACTTTATGAAACAACCTGTGAAGACCTAAATCAAAGACCTTCTCTTCTGTGAAACATTCTCTGATCACATTCATGAAAATGAAACTCTATTCCCTCTATTCTGCTGCTACAGAAATCTCCCTGGTGAGGGCATACCCAGTTTCATATTCATCTTTGTTTTTCTTGCAGTAACAAGCATGTCATTCTGTAATTTATATGTTTAAAAATTAAAATTAAATTGAATGAATGCCTAAGATAAACAAATGTGGGGCGATTTATTTTGCTATGTTCCAATTCATATTTTAGAGCAGAATTCGAATGTGACAGTAAAGGGGGGACGAGAATACATACAAATAAGGTAAAAAGGAGAAAAGGGAAGAAGTACACAGAGAGCTAGATAGGAGAAAGTGACAGGGAAAGATGAGGGCTGTAGCCTGCCTTTACCCCCGAGTATTGCTTTTCCTTTGATTTGCAGTATGTGCTCAAATTAGTTGTTAGCTATTTCATAGAGCTATAGTAAGATTTTTCAAACTAAATTTTCAAATTTAATTTAATTTTTAAATTATTTAGATTCCTACTGAGCTATGGGGCACTGTGCTTGGAGCTGTTGGAAAAGAAAAGGAATTTGGTCTTGTGCAGGTTCTCAACCTCAGCACTATTGGCATTTGGGTTCAGATAAATCCTTTGTTGTGAGCACTGTCCTATGCTTTGTAGGATGTTTAGCAGCATCCCTGGGCTTTAGACACTAGATGCCAATAACACCCTTTCCCCAATCCTGACAATGAAAAATATCTCCAGAAATTGCTGAATGCTTTCCAGGGACAAGATCTCCGAGACCACTGGTCTAATGGAAGAAACAGACGAAGTACACAAGTTTCTTACATACTATATTAAGTGCTATGATCCATAGGGCTGATAGGAGTATAGTGAAGGGTCATGTCACAAAGACTATGAGTGTAGAGGGAAATTAGGAAAGACTTACTTGGTCCTGGCTGAGAACAGGGAATGAGAAAATGCACAGAGGCCTGAACCAGCATGTTATGTTAGAGGACCAATAAGCCAGTAAGTGCAGTGTTATTGAAGTGTAAAGTGTTGGGGGTGGGGGTGGGGGGGGGCGGATAGTCGGCTGCAAAGCTACAGAACACATTTTTCATAGCCCAAGGTCACTCTTCTATTACCCTTTACAGTGAGGTTGTCATCATTCATTTTTCTCTCATCACTGCTGGGAAGCTCATTAAATACTTGCCCTATACTTGGTCCAAACCAGTTAGTAGACTGTATAATCTTTTATTTCTTCTCCTAGCAATGAAGTCAGTTGAGCTTTTGCAGAATCTCAGATATGTTTTTCCTCAGGTTTGGGACAGAAGCATTTTTAAAAATGCATAATACTTCAAAGTAGAGGAAAAATTAGCTTTGGCTATTTGTTCCTTTATTCAACTCGAAACTTTTCATAAAGGTGAAAAACAATTTTAGGGATAAATATCATTATTTTATTTGAGCTTTTCTGACTTCTTTGAACCTCGGGAAAACAGGATCAGTGTCTTTTTAATGTTTTTCTTAGTATCTGATGTACAGAAGCTGCTCAACCAATGTTTATTGAATAAATATATTTACTTTTTTTTTTTTCTTGGTCCTTTTTAGGGCTGCACTTGTGGCATATGGAAGTTCCCAGGCTAGGAGTCTGATTGGAGCTGCAGCTGCCAGCCCACAACACAGCCACAGCAATGCAGGATCTGAGCTGCATCTGTGACCTACACTACAGCTAATGCTGGATCCTTAATCCACTGAGTGAGGCCAGGGATCAAAGCTACATCCTCTTGGATACTAGTCAGGTTCTTAATCTGCTGAGCCATGACAGGAACTCCTACATTTATTTTTGTTTAATTTTTTTAATTGTCATTTCCCCAATACAGCTTTTTTTTTTTTTTTCCGCTGTACAGCATGGTGACCTGGTTACACATACATGTATACATTCTTTTTTTTCACATTATCATGCTCCATCATAAGTGACTAGACATAGTTCCCAGTGCTACACAGCAGAATCTCATTGCTAATCCATTCTAAAAGCAATAGTTTGCATCTGTTAACCCTAAGCTCCCAGTCCATCCCATACCCTCCCCCTTGGCAATCACAAGTCTATTCTCCAAGTCCATGATTCTCTTTTTTATGGAAAGGTTTTAATAATAGTAACAATATTTAGTCTGTTCAGGCTATATACACTGTATACTGTAGCAGAATACCATAAGCTGAATGGCTTAAAAACAGTAGAAATTTGTTTTTCATAGTTCTGGAGTCTGAGAAGTCTAAGATAAAGGTGCTGGTAGATTTGGTATCTGGTGATATCCTGATTTCTAATTCATAGCTCTCTTTTTGCTGTTAACTTCACATGGCAGAAGGGGCAGGGAGTCTCAGAGCTCTCTTTTATAAGGTGCTAATCCCTTTCCTGATGATTCTGCTTTCATGACCTAAACACCTCTCAAGAGCCCCATCTCCTAATGCCATCATCACATTATATGAATTTCAAGGGGACACAAACATTCAGTCTTTAGTACATTTCTATAGAGCACAATACACTATAAACTTCCCAAGGATATGATCTCATTTCCTGACAACATTAACCCAATGAGATAAGTAATGGATTGTTTTTAACTGCATTACAAGTTGTATCTTATCCTTGACTCACTATTGTCCAAGCCATACTTTCCTACTCTACACTGAAATAAAACTTTTAACAGAAACATTTTTTGTATTGTATAACTGCTTATCCTTATGATAGATAGATGACAGAGAGGGTAGACATTATAGATAGATATTTTCAACTTTTCTAAGTCTTAGAGCCATAAAATAATATAGGAGGGAGGAGCCTTAAGAGTTGAACCTTTTGATTTCATAGGTGAAGAAACCAAGGCCACATAGTTACTTGGTATGCCAGGATTCTGGATTGTGGAAATTTCTTTGTACAGCGTGTCCTCTACTGAGAGAGATGTTTCCGAAGGTGGGCTTCAAGGACATAAGAAACAGCATGTTAACAAAAAAAAAAAACCCAAACCCAAACAAACACACATATGCCTATTCTTTTATACCAGTATTGAATAATGCTATCCAGGTGTCCAAATATAATGACCTGTCTGTTTTCTCTTCTGTTTTCAGAAGAGAATGCAAGGGCCTGGAGAGGTTAAATTTTGCTTAGGCTTCTCTTAGCCAAGTCAACATCTGTTTGCTTCTTAACAATGAGTCATCTCTATTCCTTATAAGTAGGGCAGGAGGGCAGCTGGAATTTCCCAGCTGACTGCTTGGTCACTGCTTCCTGTCTCTGCTGCTCTTTATCCTTCATGGCACAATTTCATTGGCAAAAAAGTGGAACAGATACTACCTGGGGTAGTTGTCTCTATTGACTCAGATGCCTCAGGCTTGTGTTATTGTAAAATGAATGTCTGACTTTAACAATAGTGTGAATAATTTTATCTCTTCCCAAGCTTTATTGCTCAATATTCCACCCAGAAAGGAACCCCAACCACATTCAGCCTATCATAGGCCATCTGTGATTAACACATGCAGAGCTTGTCATCGGTGATGAGGCTCAATGGATGGATCATCACTGCAAATGACAAAAACACTGAGCTTTTGTGGCTGTGCTCTCGCTCTCTCTCTCTCTCTCTCTCACACACACACACACACACACACACACACACACACAAAACAAACCATCTTTAAAACCAAAGACTAAATAAATGTTGATGGCACCAAGAATCTTTCACTGGTCTTGCTTATTGCTAAAACTTGAAAGCTGCAGGCTCTTGTTTAGGTGGGCGTGAGAGTGTGTGTCCTCCTCTAGAAGGTGGCAAATTTGAGAAGAAAAGAGAGGGATCTTGTTGAAGAAACATCAAATTCCTATTGTACATAGCACATCTGGGGCACTCACTTTAGTACTTAAAATAACATACTCCTTTGCACAGCTTTTATTTTTGTATTTTTGGTGTACAGCTTGAATTATCCAATAGCCTTGTGTTGAGGGCTTTCATCATATCATATTGATCCTCTCACTGTCTAGGACAATGAGGAGCACAGAATAAATACTCAACAGATACTATTTAAACTAAATTAACTCTATAAAGCCAAAGGTTTGGGATGCCACTTCTTCATGCAAGCCTTGTTCTTTAAGACTACCTGACAAATTAAAACTTACACAGTCACAGGGGGATTAAATTCTAACATCCATTCTTTTTATAATTGGTATTTTGACCCTATGAGCTTTCTTTCTCTCTCTGATTCTTAAAAACAAAGTAAAGTAAGACAAAACAAAAACAAAACTAAATTAAATAAAATCCCTCTGACTTAAAAAAAGAGCCAAAAATAATAACCCTCTAGGCTAGGCCAGTAACTCTCTGTAACATCTGTGGGCTCAGGGCACAAGCCCAGATTGGAGGGAGAGAAAGGGGAAGGCCCCACTTTTCTCCCCACTCCTGCTCTGTGTGAGAGGCTTGGAAAGCACAAGTGATCAACATACCATGAACCCCAAGGCCCACCAAGCAGATGCCCCATGGCAAATACTTGGTTCCAGAGTTGTACATACCATGCAGAGTGGTCCAACCATAAGAGTATTGACTGAAAGAAGAGGTCCATTCAGGCCTTTGAATTGGTCTCATTGTAATTTGAATGGAGAATCCAGGGTCTTTAGAACCAGGGTCATGATCTGATTTTTGGGGGGGATACTTGTGTACTAAGTGAACATAGGCATGGTATTGGGCATGTTACCTTGACCCCTAGGACATTTCGCCCTATGAGGAGCACAGCTAGAAAGGCAGGGTCCAGGACAGGATTCCCAGGTTCTCAGTATGGGTAGTACTTTTTAAAGATCACACTAAGAACTTGTTTAAAATTCAAATTCCTAGGTTCTACTCCCAGATATTTTGATGTAGCAACTCTGATGTAGGACCCAGGACTTTGCCTGTGTGATCAGAGGTGGATATTCTGGTATTTCCTGCTTTAGTACTTACTACTCATCTGGGGGATGTTTACCATCAGGAGAGAGGCCTCTTTCCTCTGCTCTCCTCCTCATGCTGCCCTCCCCCAGGCCTGGAGTGACTCACATTCCTCCTGCTGCTGACCTTTCTTTGTTGTGGTTGCCAGCACCACTGCTGTGCCTTTTGCAGAGATAGCCTGCTCCCTATGTGTCAGCACAGGTACTGTTTTCCTGCTGCCACCAATAGCTGTTGTTTGTTCTGTCCCTCAATTATTGTAAGAGAACTTGTTATTGTTCCCTTTGCTACTACTAGCAAGCTTCAATCACTAGGCTGTTTCTGTTGCACAAAGGAAGGACTTCTGTGTAATGGTTTTTCTTCTGTCAGCTGGACTTAGAAGTTCTGTCACTAAGTGCCAAATGTACTTTGGCCTCTTGGTTCTCAGCTCTCCATATAATTCTTGTACTTGTCCTCTGAAACATCAGAAGAAACCCATGTCCTTCAGCATATCCCATTTTCTTGGAATATGTCCCCCCCAAACTTAGGGAAGTATTTCTGTCCTCCCAAATGTTCTGAATCTGAGTGTGCAAACTTGGCTTTCAGTCCTAATATCCTTCTCCTCTCTTCTTTCAGGAACTCTATATTGCTTCCTAAATTTCCTGGATTCATGAGGTAGATTGGCATACAAACTGAGCTTCAGTATGAATTTTGCCACGTTTATGTGATAGATTTCTTACAGGATTGGATAAATAATTGCAAAATCACCACTACTATTTTTGTGACCTGGTGAGAAGCATGAAGCCTGAACAAGGCCAATAATTTTTATATTTCTATTTAAAAATATGTTAAGGAATTCCCATCACGGCTCAGTGGTAATGAACCCAACTAGTATCCCTGAGGACACAGGTTCAATCCCTGTCCTCGCTCAGTGGGTTAAGGATCCAGCATGGCTGTGAGCTGTGTTGTAGGTTGCAGACAGGGCTCAGATCCAGCATTGCTGTGGCTGTGGTAAGGGCTGGCAGTTGTAGCTCCGATTTGACCCCTAGCCTGGGAACTTCCATATGTTTTTTTAGGGATGTGGCACTGAAAACAAACAAACAAATAAACAAAAAACAAACAATAAGTATATGTTAAAATATGGGCCCAGGATATCCAAAAGTTAATTCTAATATATTTAGGAATTAAACAAAAATTCTTATGACTTTGTGAATAATAAATGGTGCTGTGCTAAACTTTGGTGGATATGGTGATGTCTTTGGCACATACAATGATGTGTGTGTATATTTATGTTAATATACTATATCATGCCATACTATAGTGTAATATATATGCTTTTGTCAAAACTTCTGGCTTCATGAGTTTATACAGTAGTATTTGAGATGTTCATTTAAATTTGTTGCCAGTTTTATTTTCTTCCTTCTTTGCCTTTACTCTGCTTTATCCAGTGGCATCCATTGCTTCTGGAAAGAAATGACCCATGCAAAACACATAACAGAGAAACAAAAGTTTGCCTTTTGAGGAGTTCACTTGTGCCTCAGCAGGTTAGGGATCTGGTGTTGTCACTGCAGTGGCTTGGGTTGCTGCTGTGGGCTGGATTAGACCCCTGGCCCAAGAACTTCTACAAGCTATGGGTGTGGCCAAAAAAAAAAATTGCTTTTTAAATAGTAGATTCACTGGCCTGGGCATAAGAGAGAAAATTTAGAACAAACTATCAGATTAAACCAGTTTTCCCCACCTGCAATGATATAAAACTTTCCAGAAGAAAAGAAAGAATAAGGAGAGAGTGAAGACTCTTGGATCCATGTAAGGGCTCTGCCCAAGTGCTGAGGGTAGAAGATAAGAGACCCTATTGCACCCCTCCCCACCATAGGTTTTGGGAGTGAAGTTCAGAGAAGGCCATAACATAGGGTCTGGGGAGCAAGGCAAAACTCAGAATTTCTACATGACTACCATGAATTGGAAATATTTTTTTTTCTTTTTTCTTTTTAGGGCCACACCTGCAGCATATGGAAGTTCCCAGGCTAGGGGTTGAAATGGAGCTGCAGCTGCCAGCTTATACCACAGCCACAGCAACGCTGCCACAGCAACACCATATCCAAGCCCTAGGCTGCATCTTGCAGCAATGCCAGATCCTTAACCCACTGAGTGAGGTCAGGGATTGAACACACATCCTCATGGATACTAGTCTAGTCCAGTTATTAACCTGCTGAGCCACAGTGGGAATTCCAAATAAAACTATTTTTTAATGACCTTATAGCTCTGAATTCCTAAATGAGAGTCAATTTGCCAGTCTGGGCTTGGCTGCTTGGCATAGAGGTATTATTTTGATAAACTGGCTTATCTTTTAATCTGCATACATGCTGGAGTGGGGTTGGGGTAGGTTGGAAGGGGCATTGTGTTTTGTAGGAGGAAGCTATATTCTATTGTCAGGCCTGATTCTTCCCTTGCCATGAAGGGGAGATCCTTATGAGATAGGACCAGATCAGGTACCCCTCTTCTTGATTTGCCAGTCAGAAACTGAGTACTTTGTGAAGTGTATGCATGGAGAGAACTCACACATCTCATAACGCATAATGGATAGTGCAAAATAGCTGAGGAACCTAAGAGAGATCCCTGGCTCTAGAAGAACCTTTGAGCAGCCAGAATGATTTACTTTTTCATAGAGATAACCCTGCTCCAGAGATTGAGTGATAAATTGAAGGAGAAAGAGGACATGGCCTGACAATCCACTGCTGTGAGCTGCTGCTTATTTTCTCTTGAACATACTCTGCTAGAGGTGTCTCCTAGGGACCACAAGAGTTGTGAGAGTAGCAGGCAGTCAGATTAGTTTGAGGAGATATCAGCCACACAGCCTTGCACTGTTTGTCATGGGAGAGTTCTTCTTCTGAAAAGAAAGACTCAGAGAAGAAACCCATCTAAGGTAGATTATGCAAACAATAGGAATTTGTAATAAGAATACAGGATGCTCACAAAATCTAAATGAAATCTCAGAGAAGGAAATTGGACCAGAGACTCTGATACTTCTACTGTCCTAAGTGTCTGATTTCAGAGATTTGTTTTGTTTTCTCTCCCTCTGTGGACCAGCTTTATCTATTTTTCCATATACAAATGGAAAAATACATTTGCTGAGAGTTATAAATGTTATATGTTCTACCTCAGCTACCTGAAAAGAGACAGCTGTGTCTCTGTCCCTTTCTTTTCCAATTCTAAATCCTAGAGTCAGATGCCTTCCCTGGCCCAATTGACTATGGTCATAGGTAGGGCTGTGAGGCAGAAATATGACATTAGGATCTATCCCTTTGACCATATGTGCCAACAGAAGTTCACAGGAAAGGTGGAGGGAAATGTGGAGAAAAGTACTGAGCAAACATTATTAAAAAATTCTACCAAAGGAAGCTCTTTGATATGATCCAATTTGTGATATTCATGACATTCTGGGAAAATTCTTCACTCATACAACTAAGAAGTGGTAAACAATTAATTAAAAGATTGCACCCATTAAGGAACTATAGTCAGTGGGTTAATAACTAATAGAAGCATGGATTATATAATTTCTTAAATTTATGTTTAATATATAGTCTATATATTATTTTGGCAAATATAGAAACAAATTCCAGATATTTTGAATACCATTGCCTGAAAAATATTTATGAAAACACTAATGGAATTATATATATTTAACTCCTATGTACAGTTCAGCTTAGCTTCCTTATTTACTGATGAAGAAGCTGACATCTTGAGTCCTAAGCTTATAAAAATTTTTTTAAAGGTACTTTTAGGTTTTCATTCTAAATGCTTAAAAAAAATCCCTGAAAATAGTGATTAAGAAATAAAAATAGGCCAAAGACCAATAATGTGGCTGACAGTCTATTAAAAAGATTTACAGTATTCAAAGATATGATGAAAGAAAAAGATTATTATTTTTTTATTCCAGAATAGAAATGATTTATTTTCAGTATCACCATTCTTGCTTCAGGTATATCTTTTTTTTTCTTTTTTTGCTTTTTTTAGTGCCACACCCATAGTATATGGAAGTTCCCAGGCTAGGGGTTGAATAAGAGCTGCAGCTGCTGGCCTACGCCACAGCCACAGCAACTCAGGATCCGAGCCGAGTCTGTGATGCACACCCCAGCTCATGTATCCTTAACCCACTGAGTGAGGCCAGGGTTCGAACCTACATCCTCATGGATATGAGTCAGATTAATTTCCACTGTGCCATAGTGGGAACTCCTGCTTCAGGTATATATCTAAATCTGTTAAGCTGATCTTTGCAAATTGCCCCAATTCTTAGACAAAGGCAGTTGATTCCTGGATCTCTTAGAAAGAAAACCTAGTTGGGTGTGTTACAGCCACATGAATCATGTGGGATACTGCTTAAAGCTATATTTATCATGAGTGAAAGAATGTTTTCAAGGGAAACTATGAGTCCACCTAAAATTACACCTTTCACCTCTGTTCAGAGGAACTTACCTTTTCAGCATGTTGTTGAGTGTGCTACAAAAATACCTTTCTAAACTTCTAGCATTGTAGAAAGAAGCTCTTGAAGAGTTGCTAGAAGTCATCTCTGAGAGTTTGACTTTCTTCTGAAAGCTCATATTTCCATCATTGTTTTAACCTTCACCAACTTTTTGAATCCTTGTGATTCTAAGTTACATGTCTTCTTGCTTTGGCTGCCTTTAAACTTTTCCAATTAATTGCCTTTCTTTTTTCTCTCTAATCCAACATATAAAATACTTCAGTGAGGGTTTTTATTTTTGTTTTTTTTTTAAGGTTGTACCCATGGCATATGGAGGTTCCCCAGGCTAGGGGTTGAATCGGAGCTACAGCAGCTGGCCTATGCCACAGCCACAGCAATGCTGCATCTGTGACCTACACCACAGCTCACGGCAATGCCAGATCCTTAATCCAGTTAGC
This sequence comes from Phacochoerus africanus, assembly GCF_016906955.1. NCBI lineage: Eukaryota > Metazoa > Chordata > Mammalia > Artiodactyla > Suidae > Phacochoerus > Phacochoerus africanus. The sequence continues at coordinate 227,954,978 of NC_062545.1, forward strand.
GAGGGCCACGGATCAAACCTGCAACCTCATGGTTCCTAGTTGGATTCGTTTCTTTTGTGCCATGACTGGAATTCCAGTGAAGGTTCTTGATTTCAATTGTGTCCTCTTGCTTCCTGCCTTGAGTACCTCCAGTGAATGACTCCAAATTACTTCTAATATTAAATTTCAGCCACTCCTCCTGAATTTCATCTTTTAGAATCTAACATGTCTAGTTGGCCTTATTTCTTCATACATTTTAATACTGTTCTTTTACCTCGTGAAGGAAATAGGAAGACGGGGTTCAGGGTGTGCCATAAGCATTTCATGCTGTCTCCACTATCAAATTGTATTCCACTTATTTTCCTTTCAGAGGCTGACATTACTCTTCCTTACAATAAAGAAACAAAGGTAACTATGTGTAATTAAATCAGGGGCAACCAGACCAGCTTTCTGCCAGTAATCTGCCTCAGGGAGACTTATCTTTGGCTATGCTTTCCCTATGATTTTTTTTTTTAATCCCATCTCCTTTCAAAGACAGTAGATAAATTTTTCCAGAGCCTGTTCCTAATGCTTATCCTTATCTGTTTGGAAGCTGACCCTTAAACCTGTTTCTGTCTTGGCAATCTGACTGCCTCCTCAAAGACTTGTTGACAGTCATTTTTTTTGTCCCTACTCCTTATTTCCAGACTTCATCATGCTAATTTTGATGCCCTTCCTTTAGACTGTTACGAACCACTATCATTTGCGTGAGAGGCCACATACTGTAGTGGTTAAGAACACAGGCTCTAAAGACGAGATAAATAAAGCCCTTCAAAAAAAAAAAAAAAAAGAACTCAGGCTCTATAACCAAACCATCTGGGCTTGAAACCCAGTACTGCAGTGCACTGGTTGTGAGACTGAGGTAATTTATGTAACTAGTCCATGCCTCAGTTTTCTTACCTGCAAAATGGAGCTAGAATAGTCCCTCCTCACAGGGTTGTTATGAGGCTTACCTCCTCATAGGGTTGTTATTAAACTTACGAGTATAGTGATTAGTCATTTTTCTCAGATTAGCTGGTCTGCCTCCATTTAATCCAATCACTAACATTACTGCTCTTCATTAAAACTTCTGACATCCTGAGCTGGATTAGTTTTTCTCAGTTAAAGTTTACATCTGTTCTCTTTTTCTCCCTTTCAAAGTCCAGTCTTATTTTTATCTCTAGCCTCATCCATGTGGATGAGCACCTATTCTGAAGTGTCATGGCCCACACTGTCACCTATTTTGATACCAAAATTTCTACTAAGCAGAAATGGTGTCGCCCAACCACTTGTTATCTCTATATCTCAATCTCTCCAACCAAATATAAAACTTGCATGTGTGAAGGATCAAAGATCATCTTTTGATTCATTCGTAGCTCATAGAACAGTAGATGCTGAATAAACACTTGTCCCACTGAATTGTTTGAATAACTACACTTCTCTTAAAAAGCCTAGAAGACTTTAAGGATGGTTTGGGGGGCATTGGCTTTAGAAAAAAATGGCTGATAGATGAAATGAAACTTGCTTGATTGCTAGTGGGTGTCCTGTGTGCTTCTCAAGAATGAGTTGTGGCTGGTCTGAAATATCTGAAGATAGGAAAAACCTTCTTGGCATCACTGTCTATGCCTATAGGAACAAGTGAGTTCACAGGCCCTGTAGCAGACATAGCCCCCAAACTGAAAAAGAGTATTAAAAAAAAAGAATTATGATAAAAACAAACAAATCAGGTGAAGTATTTGGAATGCTAGACCCAAAGAATCTGACCTAGGAGATGAGTTCTGATCCAGGCTCTAAGTCACTGAGCAGGTCATCTTTCCTTTTGGGTCTTCAGCTCCCTAATATGTAAAAAGTCTGGACTAGATTTTGTCTTGGGTTTTTTCTGTATTATGATTTTAAAAAAAATACTAAGGTATTGTTTTACATTTTTAAGTTTTGTAATTTTTCTTGTGAGATTGCCTTTGAGGCTTGAGATAAGGATTTTCTGCACTAAACCAGCTCTTCCTCCATCACAACCAATGACACCACCACTCCCTAAATGGTTAAATGAGACTCTGGAACTTCTTGATTCCTCCTCTTGGTTACTCCTCCCATCCTCTCCATGTGTGAATCCTGTCAGTTTTACTCAAAATATAGACCCCAAATTTATCTGGTAGATCTTAGGCTTATTCACTTCCTTCTGTCTCTTCTACCATCAGCTTAATCCAAGATACAACTTTTCATTTAGATTATTGAAGTAGTCTTCCTATTGGTCTCCATATTTTCACTTTTGCTCCCCTCCAATCTCTACTCAGCAATGCAGCCAGAATTGTAACTAAATTTGATTACATTTCCCTTGTAGGTCTATCATTGACATCATTTAGAATTGCAAAGGTATGGTGATAATGAGAAGCAGCCTCTGCCACTGCTCTCTTGATCAGACTTTAGGGAGAGTTAGGCAGGGGCGAACCAAGGTCTGTGCCCCTTCTGGCCATGGTTTTGAGGCATTTAAACTATAAATGGCTATAAGGGTTGAATTGTGTCCCCCCAAACATAGATTGGCCTCTTAGCTCTACTACCAGTGAATGTAATCTTACTCACAAGTAGGATCTTTGCAGTGATAATCAAATTAGAATGTTATACTGGATTAGATTAGTGGGCCACAATCCATTATGACTGCTATTCTTATAAGAGGAGGGGAGACCTAGACACATAGGCATAAGGCCATGTGATGATGGAGGCAGTGATTGGAATGATGCATCTATCAATTAAAGAATGCCGAGGATTGCCAGCAACACCAGAAGTAAGAGAAAGGGATGGAATAGATTCTCTCCTATAACCTTCAGAGAAAGGATAGCCCTTTCAACACTTTGATTATAGACTTCTAGCCTACAGAACTATGAAAGAATACATTTCACTTGTTTTGAGCCACTTAGTTTGTGTTAATTTGTTAATTTTTTTGATTTTTTAAATAATTTTTTTGTTTTCCCACTGTACAGCAAGGGGGTCAGGTTATCCTTACATGTATACATTACAATTACATTTTTTCCCCCACTATTTGTTCTGTTGCAACATGAGTATCTAGACAAAGTTCTCAATGCTATTCAGCAGGATCTCCTTGTAAAGCTATTCTAAGTTGTGTCTGATAAGCCCAAGCTCCCGATCCCTCCCACTCCCTCCCCCTCCCATCAGGCAGCCACAAGTCTCTTCTCCAAGTCCATGATTTTCTTTTCTGAGGAGATTTTCATTTGTGCTGGATATTAGATTCCAGTTATAAGTGATATCATATGGTATTTGTCTTTGTCTTTCTGGCTCATTTCACTCAGTAGCAGTCCTAGGAAACTAATACAATGTGTCTTCTGCCAGGGGAATTTCATCACACTGATAAGCAGTAGTCTAGGTCCATCTTCGCCCATATCTGCAAGAGGAGAAGGATTGAAAGGTCCTAAAGACCTTGGCCTATTTACTTAGGAGCCCTTCCACAGAACAAATGAACCCCTAAAAATTAACTGCTGCAGAGATTCTGTGCTTTGAACAGATTTTCACTTATTTCTCTTCATAGAAGATTGTGCACCAAGAGAGGTCCAAGCTGAGGAAGAATTCTCTCAAAGAGACATGTAACCCCCAAGAATGTCTAGAAAATAACAGGGAGAGTGTTAGGCAACTAGATCCCTGAACTTGTTATTGCTTGAATGTTGTGGGAGGGGTGCAAGCGTTCTATTTGGGGGATGTATCATGGATTCTCATTTGCACTGTAAGTTGGGGCAGGACACAACTTTGTTAACATGGAACATAGGAAATCTGGCAACTAGTCTGCATTAATCAGATTAGGTAGAATTAGGTAATTTTTGAAAGGCGAAAGATTTATACAATCTGAGGAGAAACCAGAATATAGAATTAATTAATTTTTAAATTATAGAATCAGAATACTTCACAAGCAAAAAAAATGATAGCTACACTGAATTACTTGCTATTTGTAAAACCAACCAACTAATCACCTATGATTTTTCTCCCAAGGTATGCTAATAACTAGACTTTAGCATTTTCTGTTCAGCTGTATATGGTTGTTCTATTTATCATAAAAAAAAAGGGTGAGGATCAGCAATCTCAATACTCTTTACCCTATTTTTCCATATGATGAATATTTATACCTACATTTGAGTATTACATATGTATTTGTAAATGTGTATGTGTATATATATGTGTGTGTGTATATATACACACGTAAATATATAGTTGACCCTTGAACAGTACAGGTTTGAATTGCACCAGTTCACTTAACACAGATTTTTTTCAATACTGTATAATATAATACTATACAGTCTGGGGTTGGTTGAAACTGCAGATGTGGAACTATGAATACAGTGAATACAGAAGAACTGAGTATACCTGGAGTTCCCATCGTGGCTCAGTGGTTAACGAATCCGACTAGGAACCATGAGGTTGCAGGTTTGATCCCTGGCCTTGCTCAGTGGGTTAAGGATCTGGCTTTGCCATGAGCTGTGGTGTAGGTTGCAGACATGGCTCAGATCCTGCATTGCTGTGGCTCTGGTATAGGCCAGAGGCTACAGCTCCAATTCGACCCCTAACCTGGGAACCTCCATATGCCACGGGAGCAGCCCAAGAAAAGGCAAAAAGACAAAAACAAAAAAAAAAAGAAGAACTGAGTATACAGAGGACTGAGTATCAGAGGGTTGACTGTAAATTATACTCACATCTTCAACAATGGGGAGGATTGATACCCCTAACTCCCTGTGTTGTTCAGGGGTCAACCATATACAGTGACTCTCTATATTGCATAGAATGTCCTTTTAGGGTTCAGTCATGTATGTGCAAAATATTTGCATAATGTTCCAATACACAAAACATATACACTTATCAATTTCTGTGCTTTTTTTTTTTTAACATTTTAACTACCCCAGGGTGAAGAAAACTGTATGTAGAATTAAGCATCTCAATTTCTACTCCTTCAAAAAGAAATCCATTTATTTAAGGTATAAACTAGTTATGAATGCTCTAATCTTCTCTGTTGCTAGATTTTTGAAGGACAAAAAAGAAATAAAATGAAGCATAAAAGAGAAGAGAAAGTAGAATTCACATATTAGTGTGCTTATATTTATCAAAGCCTGCCTATACTTCTGCTGATACATTTTCCCCATAGCTTGACATTTTAAAGGCTTATTTTAAATTTATCTCTCCTGTGTTAACAGATGAGAAGTGGCCAATTCAATGTATAGAAACCACCATGGCTACTTTCATCTGGTATTTTCTCTTAAAGGTAATTGGATTTCTGGGGCCCAAGACATATAATGATTAGAAATCATGCCAGCAGTTCTATATGGAGCCATCACAATTCATCCCTTCAACACATTTTTTTGTATATTTCTAAGTATTGGTGTATCCCTAGAGCTAGCTGAAAACAAATTCAGTTTTTGAGAACTGAATTTCATGCCTGAGTATTCCTTTTAACTTACAAATGGAAGTCCTTTAAAAAAATTCGTTTATAATCGCTCCACATTCTCGAAGAGAAAACAAAACACATAGTATTCCTTCTTGATCCATAGCACATACACTCTTGACTTTTAATTCTTTAAAGTCTTCATATTTTATAAGCATTAGTTCCTGTTTGTTTCCCCCCCAAAGATACCATTGTATTGTTCTTGCCTTTTGGTCTTTGACTTTTCTCAGCTGTAACACTCATTTGCTACTGAATTAATACTTAAGGACTGCTCTTTCCTACCCAAAATACTTTTTTTTTCTTAAATTTTTTGCTCTTGGATACTTACTTCTGGATTCAGTGTTGTTCCAACTTGCTGAGCATTCCAGAAGGCTGGCTTCCAAGTTAGCCAAGGTTTTAAAATGTTGACCATATTGACCTGAATTCTTTCCAGATGCATAGTTGCATACTTTCAACAAGAGTGGTTATTCCTCAGAGTTCCTGTTGTGGAGTAGTAGAAACAAATCCAACTAGTAACTATGAGGTTGTGGGTTTGATCTCTGGTTTCGCTCAGTGGATTAAGGATCCGGTGCTGCCGTGAGCTGTGGTGTAGGTTGAAGATGAGGCTCGGATCCTGCATTGCTTGGCTGTGGTGTAGGCCCTCAGCTGTAAGCTCTTATGTGACCCCCTATCCTATGAAACCTCCATATGCTGAGGGTGTGGCCCTAAAAATTTTAGCAAAAAAAAAAAAAAAAAAAAAAAGAATGGTTATTTCTCATCAGAAGCCCCAAATCTGGAAATATCAGGACAAAGTTCTATTTTTTCTTGATCTTAGCATTTTATTCTCCCTTCCTGGTTTGCACCCTGAACTTCAGAAGGTAGAATAGAGTGATGTGATAATGGTACATGGAAAGGAATGGGACATGACAAAACAATCCCTGGAGTGAAAGTAGGGAAGGCTTCATTAGCCTGGCATCAACCACTAACAAGGCTTGAAGGACTTCAGTATGTGATTTGTGAGTATTGTTTTGTCGTGTATAAAATAAGAGTGTTAAGTCAGGTTCTAAGGGGCTTTCTTGCTCTTTGTCATTTCATAACCCATGACAGCTCTTAAAGTCTCCAGAGAATAAAGGAGGTAAAAAATTCCCTGAAATTTACTCAGCTTATTTATTCCTAAATATTCACAAATTCTGAGTTGGAATCTCTTGATTAAATGCTGTAAGCAATTAGATTTTCCTTGAGAAAAATGCACAAAAGTTGACCTTACTTAGTATAAGTATTAGTAGAAGCATGTAAATGAGACATTGGATTTCAGAAAATCAATAGCTTAATTTTCCATATGAATGAATGTTTCTTATTAAGATTAAAATGTTCCACAGATATTATCTTATTTATTTTCACAACATCCGGATAAAGTTGTAGATGGTTGTAGTAATCCCATAAATAAGTGGAGTCCTAGTAACTCTGTTTCTTTGGGTCTTTTTGGCTTTGGACCTATTGGATGATTTTACTCAGGTCAATGAGTTCATGAATAGGGTTTGAAAAAAAGGCAGGACTACTAGCAACATCTTACATAACTGGGAAATTTTACAAAATCTAAGTGATTTCATTCAGAGTCAGATAGGGCATGGATTATTAACTCAATATCACCAAACGAACCCTTCAGTGCTTTGGGGGCATTCATTAATTCATTCATAAGTATTTCTTGGAGTTGCTGTCATGGCTCAGTGGTAACGAACCTGACTAGTATCCATAAGGATGTGGGTCCGATCCCTGGCCTTGCTCAGTGGGTTAAGGATCTGGTGTTGCTGTGTGCTGTAATGTAGGTCACAGACATGGCTCAGATCCTGTGATGCTGTGACTGTGGTGTAGGCCAGCAGCGACAACTCCGATTTGACCCCTAGCCTGGGAACTCCCATATGCCATGTGTGTGGCCCTAAAAAGACAAAAATAAAAATAAAAATAAAAAAAATTGTTGAACCCCTGTGTACTATCTGCTTATTATTGTGGGGAATAGAGATAAAACAGTGAAGAAACCAGACACATTCTGATGAGGGGTAGGGGAACTAAACTATATAAATAAAAAGTAAACTAATAAATATAATTATTTAGATTAAGATGTAATGAGTACAAATAATATGATCCAGAGTAAGTGAAGTATAGGCAGGGGTGACTCTATTAACAAGGTGGAACACTCCCCTAGAAAACTGACTTTGGAGAGCAAACCTAAATGATCAGAAGCCAGCTACAGGAACATGGAGGAAGAGCATTCCAGGCAGAGGAAAGGGCAAGGGCAAGACCCTGAGGTAGGCAGTTTGGAATGTCTGAGGACAAACCGCAAAGCCAGGATGATTAGAGCAGAGTGGGTGGAGGGTTGGCAAGCTATAAAGCCTCATAGGCCAGGACAAAGAATTTGTATTAAATTAAATTAATTAATTAATTAATTTTGCTTTTTAAGGCCGGACTCGCAGCATATGGAGGTTCCCAGGCTAGGGGTCAAATCCAAGCTACAGCTGCCAGCCTAAGCCACAACCACAGCAATGCCAGATCTGAGCCCAGTCTCCAACCTATACCATAGCTCACAGCAATGCCAGATCCTTAACCTATTGATCGAGGCCAGAGATCAAACCTGCAACCTCATGGTTCCTAGTCGGATTCATTTCCCCTGTGCCACAATGGGAACTCCACCATGGGAGGATTTTAAGCAGAGGAATGGAATGGTCTGACATATTTTAAAGAGAAGAGCTCTGTGAAAAATGGATTATGGATTGTAGAGGAACAAGAGTAGAAGCAAGGAGACTATTCCCTTAGTCCAGACGGAAGATGATGGAGGTTTGAATTTGAAAAGAAACAGGGGCTTTCCAGGAGAGAAATTTAGAGCTGATATTTAGATGAATGGATCAGAACAAAGAGAGAAGAAAATGGACCCTAAATCACTGAATTATTGCCCTGTGAAGATGGAACACTAGCAAGAGCAGAAAAAAAGAGAGGTTCTGGGTTCTGAAATATAAGAACGTATGGAATTTCTGAGTGCCCCTTAGCAGAAGGACTGTAACTTAAGAAACCAGATTTCCTTTTAGTGAACTAGAATCTATCATCACCAATGCAACTGGTCACTATTGGCCGGAATAAATGTGAAGAGCAGAGAAGAATCACATTTCATGCTAGGAATGGAAATTGGCTTGAAATTCAATAGCCACAGACAAAGACAATTTTGACTGTGTCCCACATATGTGACTATCAAGTAAGAATACAAGAGTAACACAAGAGAAAGAGTGGAAAGATCTATAGATCAGAAGCTCAGCAGATGTGACCACTAATCCACTGTATGACTTTGCGCAAGTCATGTCTCTGTGAGCCTTTCTCATTGTGAGATAACAGCTTGGACTGACTTTCCCATATGTAAATCTCAGATCAGCACTCTTGCTTTCTAAAAATATACTATCTAAAGCAGTTCTCCTTTGGGCCAATTTTGCTCCCCACCCATGACATTTGATGGTGTCTGGAGGTATGTTTGGTTCTCTGAATTGGAAGTCGAGGGTGGATAGCTACTGGCATTAGAGGCCAGGGATGCTGCTAAACATCCTACAATGCACTGGACAGCCCCTCCCTCCACAAACACACAACAATGCATTAAAGAGTCCAAAATATCAACAGTGTTGGGGTTGAGAAAACCTGGTTTAAAGGAAAAGACAGAAATGTTAATAGGTTGCTTCTGGATGGGATTATGGATGATTTTTTTTCTTGCCATTGGAAAAAAAGGTTCTATCTTTTCCAAACGTTTAATATTGAGCACTTGTTTTACAAGCATTAAAAAAGTGGACAAACACACACTCACACACAAACTTAAGAACTGAAAAGCAAGCAATACCACCAACTAAACAGTGTCTCCCCAGACCTGGGTGGTGATTCTCCTGATAGCACACATCAGAGGCAACATGCCTTAAGTCTTCTCCAAAGTGAGTCAGGGACTGCATTCAGAGGAGGGGCCGGGGCCCTTTGATCTCAGATGCCACAGAAGACCGTACTTAGTGAACATTCAAGATTTCCAGTGAGTCATTTGCCTGTGGCTTTACTTGGCTTGCTCAAGTCCTCCTGTTTTGGTTCTAGAGAGGCTGAAGAGTTTAAACAAGTTGTTTTGTTTTTCTTTTATTTGCACTGTCATTGAACAATATCTAGAACTCTGGCTGGTGCCCCTTTTTCTCTGCAACCAAGCCAGTGTGGAATGCGTCAGAACCTGAAAGAGTCTCCAGGAGATAATTATTTTAATGTTAAATTTAATATTAAATTGTAATATTAAGGTATTTAAATATTAAACATTAAGTAACATTTTAGGTTATATTCAGAGAAAGTTGATATGCTCCCGTAACATCTTAAGGGTAGCCAGGAATAAAATAAGAAAATACTTCTTCAGTGAGAAGAATTGTCCAACCTGAAAACATAGGAAATATTTTTCCCCTGCCTATGTATTTTAGTGAATATTTCGCTCTCACTCTCACTTTTTTCTCATCAAAATTCCCCGTTCCTCTTATTACTTTACCTTCAGCCCAACCAAATGAGAGTTAAATCTCTTTCCTTTCGTGGAATACTAGTGTCTTGGTGTCCTACTCAGTAAAGGTAAATGTAAGTTATGTGTTTGTTAAATAATTCAGGTTGCATTGCTTTTAAGATTCCAGGATTACAGGAAAATTTTGACCTGAATTATTTGTTTGAACTGTCATAATTGTGCGCTGCTTTGTCTGTTCAAATTTGGCAAATGCCAACTGACACTCATTCAGTGGGTAGACTTGGATTCTTGTTTACACAGCAAAATAGAATTTCAGGCTTAGTGATTTTTAATCTATTACCGCTTGTCATTTTTTATTGGTAGAGGGTAATTTGCTTCATTGATCTCTATTTCTATTTCATCTTTTGAAAAATTGGGATGATAATGGTTATCTGGTTTACATGTTGGTCAGGAAGAGTTATTTTAAAGCACTTTGCAAATATAAAAATGTTCAACAGAATTGCAGAGTCATCTAGATGCTGTACTACCTGTCTCCTTGGGGAATCTATCAAAATCCACACTCCTCCCAGGCTGACTTTTCTAGTCCTAATCTCCCATTCTCTCTTTTATTAAAAGTTAGTTAGATCTCCTTTTAAAATGTTTATCACATGTGTGTTTGTCACACAAAAGAATTCTGTTAAAATAATGTCTTGAAAACTGTTTGTAAGTTAAACCTTTTATCCTGAAAAATTGCATAATTTCTCTTTTCAACAATTCTCTTGGATTCAAGAATTCCAAATAACAGTGTACTTTCCTTTCTAAATGGAAGAGTCTATGCAGCAATCATAAGAACTCTGATTTGAAAAACTGAAGGAATAAGGAAGTCATGTAACTTTTCAGTTGGATACTTCACTGAATTCAAATGAATGTATTTTGATGTAAGGAATTAACTGATTATGTTTTTCTTCACTGACTCTTTAAAGTGAACTTAATTTAGATTTGAGACAATACAATGAAAACTAATAAATTTCTTTTAGAGGAAAAAATTTCTTTTATAAAGAGTAAGCTAGAATAGATAATAGAATGAGAGATATAATTTTATACAACTTCAATTTTATACCAGAAATTTATTAATTTATTTGTCTTTTTAGGGCCACACTAGTGGCATATGGAGGTTCCCAGGCTAGGGGTCAAATCGGAGCTATAGCTGCCGGCCTATATCTCAGCCACAGCAACATGGGATCTGAGCCACATCTGTGACCTACACCACAGCTCACATCAACATTGGATCCTTAACCCACTGAACAAGGCCAGGGATCCGACCTGCATCCTCATGGATGCTAGTCAGATTCGTTTCCACTGAGCCATGACAATAACTCCTATACCAGAAACTTTATATGTCCCCCTTTCCCCACAGTCTTAAGGAATCAATTCAAATACTGTCTATTTCATGACACCCCCTGTAATGACTAAGTCCTATTCTGAGCTCCTATAGCACTCAGTGTTTTTCATAAGGAACCACAGTAGTGAATGATACTGCTCAGGAACAGAGAATACAAGAAACAAAGAACAGGACCCAGAAAAGAAATAAACTGTGGGATAGGCAGACAAAGAAGAACCTGCAAAGCAGACACTAAACCCAGAAAAATATTATCGCAGTGGCCATAAAAAGGGAATGGTTAAATTTTGGGGAATTTATGATGAAGAATCCTCCATCTATAATCCTGCCATCTATGAAAGAATACAGGAGTTCTCATTGTGGCTCAGTGGGTTAAGAATCCAACTAGTATCCATGAGGATGTGAGTTTGATCCCTGGCTTTCTCAGTGGGTTAAAGGATCTGCCATTGCTGTGGCTGTGGTGTAGGCCAGCAGCTGCAGCTCCAATTCAACCCCTAGCCTGGGAACCTCCATATGCCATGGGTATGGCCCCAAAGAGACAAAAAAAAAAAAAAAATTAAAGAAAAGAAAACACACACATGCAAAATGGCTAAAGAGGAATTCCCGTTGTGGCGAGGTAGAAACGAATCTGACTAGGAACCATGAGATTTTGGGTTTGATCCCTGGCCTTGCTCAGTGGGGTAAGGACCTGGTGTTGCCATGATGTGTGGTGTAGGTTGAAGATGCGGCTTGGATCTCGTGTTGCTGTGGCTGTGGCATAGGCCAGCAGCAACAACTGTGATTATACTCCTAGCCTGGGAATCTCCATATGCCTCGGGGGTGGCCCTAAAAAGACAAAAGACCAAAAAAAAAAAAAAAAAAAGGCTAATGAAAGAGGGTAGTGGTCAGTCAACCAATCAAATGTTGTGAGTATTTGGAAGTATCCAGGAGTTCCCATCGTGGTGCAGTGGTTAACAAATCCTACTAGGAACCCACGAGGTTGTGGGTTCGACCCCTGGCCTTGCTCAGTGGGTTAAGGATCCGGCGTTGCTGTGAGCTGTGGTGTAGGTCGCAGACACAGTTCCGATCCCGCATTGCTGTGGCTGTGGTGTAGGCTGGCGGCTACAGCTCCAATTCGACCCCTAGCCTGGGAACCTCCATATGCCACAGGAAGCAGCCCTAGAAAAGGCAAAAAGACAAAAAAAATTTTTTAAAAAATTAAAAAAAAATTAAAAAAAAAAGTGGCCAGATGGATGGATCAATAAGGAGGCAACTGATGCAGAGTGTAAAACCCAGACCTCAATGTATTTAGGAGGTCTTAGCTATTTTGGAGTATACTGATTTTAGTTTGAATTTAGGGAAGAATCCTATTGTTTGAAACCTTTTATTTGAGGAATATCAATTCATTCTTAAATAGGTATGTGAGAAGGAGCCTCTGGGTTTGATGTGTCCTTGACTGAAAGAAAAATAATCAGTAGTTATGTCTGATAACCATGACATATAACCCCATGTTTGTTTGTACTTTTCTACTCCTTAAAACATTGTTGAAAACACTAATTGTTGCAGGATCTGCAGGAGGCAGATATTAATGCCCTCCATGTACACCTGTTAAACTCTGATGATTGGATGAAAACAATTATGTCACAAGTCATAAATTATTATCACTTACTTTCTGAGAGTCAAATTGCACAGGTATCTACCTGATTGTGGAAGCAAGCATGGATATATCACAGAATTGAACATACATGTATAAACATTTCCAGTCATTTATCTTTCTTTAACTTCAGTGAGATAAAAGTTAATGCTCTCCTGTCCTTATACATCCTGAGTCAGCCTCATGAGCATGAACTTTGTCCTAATGTACTCTTGATTTGTGAGTATCTTTGACAGAGTTGTTGTCATTTTCTTCCTCTGGGTATTTATCTCCTGTCTGATTCAACAGGTGGTGTTTTTCAAGTTTCACCAGATTATTTCCTCAGTTAAACCTCACTTTACCAACCATGCAAACTTGCTAATTATTGTTTTACTTTTCTGATTGCATTGGACGCTGTAGGGACACCAATTAGCCGGAGATACTTGGATTTGATTTTTCCCAGCAAATGAGTATTTCCAATCAGATACTCAACAACAGGACTATGTTTTTGGACTTCTGGGGAGAGAAGAAAAATTAACAGTTTAGGTTAACTGTGTTTAGGTTTCTGTTTTGTTTTGTTTTTTTCTTAACCATGTAGTAGATTTTTGTGGAAGTGGAGGAGTAAGAACTGAGCAAATTAAACTATCAATTTTAAGAGATATCTACGGTAGAAAGAAAGACTGATAAAATGAAGTTAACATGTTGGTCTCACTGTTGGCCATAGTTATAAATAGGACAACAATGTCAACAAATAATGGCAGGTGCCATTTAATAGACTTACTTCAAACCTGTATTGTTTTTAGCTTGTTTAATGTTCACAATCTTGTGAAGTAGGTCCCGCCCCATTTTAGAACAGAGCCATCTGAGAACCAGCAAGATTAAAGTGACTTGCCAAAGGTCAACAGAGGGGAGTTCCCATTGTGGCTCAGTGGTTAACAAACCAGACTAGTAGCTATGAGGACATGGGTTCGATCCCTGTCCTTGCTCAGTGGGTTAAGGATCTGGCATTGTCATGAGCTATGCTGTAGGTGCAGACAAGGCTCAGATCTGGTGTTGCTGTACAGCTCTGATTCGACCCCTCACCTGGGAACTTCCATATACCAACAGTACAGCCCAAAAAAGAAAAAAAGAAAAAAAAAAGGTCAACAGAGGTAGCGAGTCCAGAGCTGGGATTTAGATCTAGATTGCCAGTTTCAAACTGCTGTTTCACAGTTCTGCTTCTACTTCTCTACCTTTCAGGCACACTTTCAAATACAGGAAGATTTGACTACAGAGTTAGAAATTAGAGATATTAGAAGGTTCTAAACTAATCAGTGGTAATTACAACGTTGTCATTATTACTGTCTAACACAATCTCATAGCCCTATAAAACAGCCATAATTATTGTTCTATTCACTTGGCTGCCCTTTAACATTGAATCATTGTTTAAGTTGAACTGCCTCCTACCCAGACTAAATCCTCTTACGTACTCCAAAGCAAAGGTTTTGCAGGTTCTAATAAAAAAAGTAAGTACTTTTTTTTTGGTCACTAGCTTCGCATTACATCACCCTTTTTTTGGTCTTTTTAGGGCTGCATCTGTGGTATACGGAAGTTCCCAGGTTAGGGTTGAATTGGAGCTGCAGCTGCTGGCCTACACCACAGCCACAGCAATGTTAGAGCCGAGCTGCTTCTGTGACCTACACTTCAGCTCACTACAATGCCAGACCCTTAACCCATTGATTGACAGGAAGAATCGAACCTTCGTCCTCATGGATGCTAGTCAGATTCGTTTCCACTGAGCCATAACAGGAACTCCACATCATCTTTTTTAATCTCTTGGTTAATCTCTTGGATGCACCACATTTACTTCATCCTGTGCTATGTTATGTGATCCACTCAAGTCATTGTCAGACAGATATCGTAGAAACAGTGCTCTTATGTAATTGACATATTTTAATGTAATTTAACGTTTTATATATTTAGCAGTCAATATACATTTGTACCATGCTATATTGTTCAATAGCCAATTGATTTTTCTGATAGCGGGAAGTTTAAGTAAGATTATAGGTGAAAGTCACTCACATTTATTACTCCTAGAGAGTTTGATTCACAAACACTTGAATACCTAATGTGTCAAATATTGTATTAGGAACTATGGATACATGGAAGATACAACCTAATCTATCAAAGACTTCCCTAATAAAAAAATAATCATAAGGGGATAACTGGTACAGTAACAGTTTGTTAACTGTGGTATGACAATACAAAGACCTAACTAAATTTGGGAGGATTAAAGAAAATGTAACTGAGATGTGGCACTTGAGCTATCTTTCACATTAAGAAGAAAGTTACCAGGTAGACAGTGGGGTTTCAGATGTAAGACTTATAAGCAGAGAACATAAACCGAGGCACAGAGGTATAAGAGGATTTGGGAGGTTGAAGCTTTCACTGAATGGTCACAGCAGTGGGTTGCAATGAGGTGGGGTTGGACAGTAGATTGAGATTGGATTAAGAAAGGTCTTCCAGACCAGATGAAAACTTTGGCCTTATTTAGGCACTGGGGAGCCATAGAAAGTTTTAAATCATCAAGAACTTTTATATTTTATAATAGCAATTTGGCTTTCCATAAGAAACATGGATTGGAGGTTGATAGGAGCAGATTCCAAGGGATCCATTCATCAAACTTGAGGGCTAATAGTTCAAGAGATAATAAAAGTCAGAATAAATGCAGTGGCCTTGGATTCTAAAGGCATTTCAAAATCTTAAAAAATGAATGGAAGAGACCATTGGGGATGGAGGAAGATAGAAAGTGAAGGAAAAGAGGGGGTTAATGTCTTTAGTATTGATGGTGATTTTGTTAAGATTGGTGATACTGGAGAGAGAATAAATTGGGGGAGGAGAGAAAGATATGCACAGAATTTTAATTTTAATGTACTGAGTTCGAGATGCTAGTGGAACATCCAAGAGCCTAGGCCCTCTTTTGTTGTCATTTCTTTTTTTTTTTTTTTTGAAATAGTTTCAGAAGGAGAGGTGTTAGCTCTTCTCTAAATGTTTGATAGAATTTACCTGTGAAGCCATCTGGTCCTGGACTTTTTTTTGTTTGTTGGAAGTTTTTTTTTTTTTTTTTTTTTGCTATTTCTTTGGGCCGCTCCCACGGCATATGGAGGTTCCCAGGCTAGGGGTCTAATCGGAGCTGTGGCCGCCAGCCTACGCCAGAGCCACAGCAACGCAGGATCCGAGCCGAGTCTGCAACCTACACCACAGCTCACGGCAATGCCCAGGATCATTAACCCACTGAGCAAGGGCAGGGATGGAACCCGCAACCTCATGGTTCCTAGTCGGATTCTTTAACCACTGCGCCACGACAGGAACTCCTGTTGTCGTTTCTTAAGTGACCATAGCAAAGTCCTGGTAATAACTGCAATCACACTGATCAGTTGTGAGTGAAGAAGAAACTTTGAGTCTTGTGTACCAGTCCTTTACTCTGCCATTTAGAAAAACTGTATTTTGTTATTTGATGAGATCAGCTTTAAACTTCCCCTATATTTTCCTAATTACGGTAACCCAGGGAAAGCATTAAATTGTGTTGCTAGAATTGTTGACTACAATCTGCCTCTAATGATAATAGCTTAGAATCATGAAGCAGCAATATTTTAGCCCACGAGAAAACAAACTTTATCCTGAACACATGTGTTCTTTTGTCTTTCTCATCTGATGTTGCTTGAAAATTATATTTTTCCATTTTGAATAGTGGATTCTGCCAACTGTTCTAAGAGCTCTTCTCCTTTTAGGGGAGGAGGGGAATAGTTTTCCTCCCTTTTGTCTGATCGCTAAGAACAAAGATTTAATCAGTGAGAAAAATATACACATTACAAACCTCAGAATGTTTTTAATGTTTGATGTGCCTGACAGATTACCCTTTCAAAACAGGATAATAGGATAGGTGGTGCTAGAAAAAAACAAAACAAAACAAAACAAACAACAACAGCACAACTTTTCCATCCAAGGCAAAACCTCATGGACATTGAAAAGAACTGGCATTAGCCTTAACATTTGGGGGAGGGGGAGAAATATGTCCTTGGGGCATAGATTCTCTAGTGAAGGGTTTCCATCTCTTTAAACATACACTCCAGAAGGTATAATGGAAAGAACATTGAAGAGTCAGGAGACTTGGCATCTATTTCTGACTTTGCCACTTTGTGGGATGGGCACATCTTAACACTTTCTGAGCTTCAGCATCTTCGTTTGCAAAGGTTGATGGTTGTATACAATTATTTCTGACTTTAATAAAAAATAAATCCAATATATATTTGAACACCAGCTACTTTCACATATATTTTTGCATTCAATATGAATTGATGATAAAAAAAAAAAGAGTCATGTTACCCATTATTTACTAATGAGAAAACTAAGGCTCAGAGAATTTAAGAGATTTACTCAGTATCAGGCAGTTAGTGAGCACTTCTGAGGCAAGATCTTCCTTTAACCAATGTCCTTTCCATAATATTCTACTGCTGCTAAGCAATTTTTGTTATTTGGCTAGAGGAACATGACAGATAGATATATCTTAAACACTAAAACTACCTACTATTCCTTACCTCATGCAGAAACATAGGAGGATGAGCAACTTTGACTAAGAATTTAATGAAGTCTCAAGGACAAGTAATCCCAAAACTTTGGCTGCTTGGTATCCGGAAAGTGGCCATGAAGAGGTAACTTGGCAACAGGACCTTTCTTATTCCTGCCAAAACTTAAGAAGCACAATTTGAAAGCTGAAGAGAAAATGGAACCCTGAGTCTATTGTATTAAGAGTGGTGCCTTGTAAAGTATGAAATAGTTTAGCTTTTTCCTTATCATTTTATGGACTCTATATATTTGAGAATTAGTATTTGTCCTTTGGAGAGGTGGGTACTAAGTCATACTGGATGTGAGATCTGAAAAGAGACTAGTTGCTTGAAAAATCCCTTCTGTGCTCCCTCATCTACTCTCAACTCTTCTGAAGTCCCTGGGGAGCTAAGGGCCATCACTGTATTTTTTCCAGAAGTCCTCAGGAACAATTCTATAAGGAATGGTTTAGGCTTTGCAGTGGGTATAGGACTGGAATGAGTGGGTTGGGGAGAAGAGAGACCAATCTTATGGGTTAGGGGAGGAGATGGAGAGTGGACCACAGATGTTAAAAGAACAGGTCCTTTATGGAAAGTGACTCTTGACAATGCTAGAATGGAAAGGAAGGAGAAGCAGTTTAGAAACAGGAAAAACCCTCAAGGAAGTCCCACTGTGAACAGCTCACTATTCTGGAGTCCTTAGACTCGAATAGTCTAAGGACTTAGACTTAAAAACCAAAAGCTTATTAAGTTTTAGTTTCTTCTCCCTACCTTGTTGATTCTGCCACAGACATATCTTTCAAATTGATTCCATCTTATTCTCTCTAATATGCTGCTACTATTTTAGTCTAGAACTGCTTTCCTGTTTCCTAAAGTTACTGCCACAGAATTCTACCTGAACTCCCAGCACCAAGTACTCAGTCATTTTTATCTCTTAAAGCATTCCACATAATACAGCTAGAGAAATCTAAAATGCAAATCAGATCTGGTTGCATCCCAGTCTCAAACCCTTTCATTGCTCTCCGCTTTGCCCTTGTGATCTCTAGTGTAGTGCATGAGTCCCTTTCCGATTTTTCTGCTTATTTCTCTTGCCTCAGGCCTCACCACCCTTCACCTCACAAATGATGTCCCAGCCGCAATGAGTTCCTTGTAGGACTTTGTTACCCTTCTTCTCTGTCCTCAAGGCTATTCTCTCTGATATGAGATTCCTCTTTCACCTCCCCATAGCGACTTCCTCTAAACTTTCCCCTGAATAATATGTAAGTAATTCTTTAGATTTCAAAGAAGATGTCACTTCCTCTGAGAACATTTCCCCAACCCTTCATTATAAACATGTTCCTCTTTAAGTTCCCATAGCACCTGGTGATCACTTCATAGTAGGATTTATCATACTTTGTTGTGGTAGCCTGTTTATGTGTCTGTATTCTCCAGTATAAACTTCTGGAGTATAAAGTCTTTTTTGTTCATGATTATAACTTCTCAAGTATAAAGTATTTTTTGTTCATGATTTTAACTCCTTTCCCCAGGATGGTTTTAGATGTTTAACACTTCAGATATTTAACTTTTTTTTTTTGCAAATTTGTCCTTCTTTCCTTTCTATGGAGGAAATAAATGGTTTTTTAGTATTATCCACAAAATAGCTCTCCAGCTAAAGATAGTTAAGATGTCTATCTGTCTTATTTTGCCTAAAACAATTCTGCCTCTTGAATCTTTCATTAATCAAGACTTTATCCCAGAGCACCAAAATTTGATCGTTATCTTCTGGAACATCCCAGTCCTAGATTCTGTTTTATTCCATAGATTAAATTTACGCTTGGGTCAAGTTTCCTTATCTGTGACCTGTGAAAATAGGATTTGGGATTGAAAACCTGTAAGAGGTTGGAAGTAGGAGAGGGAAAGAAGAAGGTATGGGGTTTGTATGATTATTATTGCTTTGGGAAATTTTTTGTGGATCTTGAGACATGCTTAGGATCTCCCAGATAAAAATGTTTAGATCTTGTGGTTTGTAAACTTTTCTCAAGTTTACTGCTCCTCTTCCAAACCTCGAGCTGATTTTCTCGCTTCAACATGTTGCCCTCTGACCCACGCTCGGTCACAAAGCTTTATCTGTGGAGAAAATATATTCCTTGACACAATAGAGGCAGGAATTCCTACTCTAACCATGTTTCTTTTACTTCTGTCTCTGTCTAAATTCTCCCCTTTCCAATTAAAATGGAAACTATACTAGAACCATATTCTAGTATGGTTATGATCAGAACAAAAATAAAACAAGAGGATTGCTTCAGGCATAGAAGCTTATGCTGTAAGATTCAGTTATTATAAATAAATATTTTTAACCCACATTCTTAAATATTTTGGGTCTTTAGAACTTTGTTCATTTTTCATAATTATGCAATATCTCTTAGCTCAGTGGATTCTAAAATGGTTGGTTAGCATTCTGATCCAAGATGGTGAACTGAACATTTGTATTTACTAATTGTGCTTCACCACACCTCCCTGAAATAAAAGTATAGATGTACAAAATTAATTAAACCTATACAGCAAAGGAGAGGAAAGAGATCTTATCAACAGATAAGAGATTGTCCCTCAATATTTTTAGAAAATAAAAGGTAGATTGAATAGTAGGATATAGAATTATCAGGCATGTTTGGGAAAGCCAACTGCATGAACAAGACAATCCCTCCAGGAGTTCCCTGTCTGTATCCATGAGAATGTGGGTTCTATCCCTAGCCTTACTCAGTGGGTTAAGGGTCTGGCATTGCTGTGAGCTGTGGTGTAGGTTGCAGACATGGCTTGGATCTGGCGTTGCTATGTCTGTGGCGTAGACTGGCAGCTACAGCTCCAGTTGGACCCCTAGCCTAGGAACTTCCACATGCCGAGTGTGGGGCCCTAAAAAGCAAAAAAAAAAAAAAAAAAAAATCCCCTCCAAAACTAAATTGACCTTTGTTGAGAATGGAAGTAATTTGAGAATTACAGTTGTGAACCAGGAAGATCTTCATAAAGAAAGGACTGGGATGAGTCTTTTGAAAAAGTAGATATACTGTTCTCCAGGTGCATAGAGGCAGGGCATTTTGGGCAGAGGAAGCAAAATAAACAAAACACAAAGTAAAGTCCAGGAAACTATAAGTAACTGCAGAGAGATTATTGGGATGATGTGTACATAGAAAGCAGTCAAGCTGCTGAGATAAACATGAGCTATTTCATAAAGGGCTCCAGACTTTTGAAATCATGCTAAAGAGTTGGCATTTTATCTTGTCAGTAATGAGAAACAAACACTTTTGTGGAAATGATTAATTGAGGAAGGGATTTATATGATCAGAAATGCTTCAGATTGCCCTACGTGCTGTTTGCTAGATGTATTCCAGTGGTTAAGGCCTGAAGCAGGAAAAAGAACCAATCAGTGAGAGAGCTTGAACTAAGGTGGTGGCATTGGGACAGGATTAGAGTTAGTGAGCCTAGTAGCAACATAGAGAATACAGGATGAGAAGCAGATTTCAGAGGAACATAATGAGCCCTTTTTTTAGCTCTTTGTGAATGTTCAGAAATGGCAGCTGGTGTTGCATAATTGCAAAATTGGGGCTTAGCTAGTTATCAGCTTCTAAGAACATAAATGCATTCCTTTTTTCCTCTGGACTGCTCTTTGGAAAATGATACCAAGGGGTGGGGCTTAAAGGTTTTTTTTTTCTTTTTCTTTTTTTTTTTCGAGTAAAGACCTCAGTGTAAGTTTTCTTATGTCTTTCTTTACCTCCTCTGCCCCTTCATGACATTTTGGCTGATTGCCGTGATTACAAAGGTAATCCATGCTAATGGCAAAAGTTCAAACAAAACAAAAATGTAGAAAGTACAGAATAAAACCTGTGAAGTAAGTTGTCACAAACAACTAACACTGACAATCTTCCAGATTTTTTTTATAATATATTCTTTTATTTGATCATGCATTATATTTTGTGGACTCTTAACTATCATACTGCTTTTTGATTCATTTTTTCCATTTTTAATTTGAAATATTTCAAGTATATGGAAAAATAAATATAATAAAATAACACCTCTATACCCTGCACTTAAATTTAAGATAAATCAATATTTCCAAATCTTTTCTGTAAGTAAAATTTCAGATATAGCCACCCCCCCCAATTGCTATCACTTCTCCTTCTCTCTCTCTCCCTCTCCCATACAAACTTTTTCCCTCTCTTTCCTCTTTCCCTTTCTATATCTCAGATGTTTAAACTATCCTAAAGTTGGTGTGAATCAACTACATGCATGTTGGCTTTTAAAATAATTTTCTGCATGTATATCTTTTCAGAAACAATATATAGAAATATTTCCCATTATTCTATTATTTACAGTAAATATTTATACTTATGGTATCATATTGTATGTGTCCTTTTTCAATTGCTTTCTTTCAATGAAACATTATACTGTTGAGATTTTTCTTGTAGCTTCATAAAATTAATTTTACTTTAAAAATATACTCTGTGATACACAGTTCCATTTTTCTGATATTAAAGTGAGAATGGCACTTCATTATCAAAAGTGCTGCAAAATGTATCATTGAGCATCTTGCTCTGTATAAATATGAAAGTCTTTCATTGAAGTGGGACTGTGGGAGGTGTCCATGTTCAGCTTTGCTAAAGATTGACAGATAGCTTTCCAAAGAGTTGATACCAGTTTACATTCCCACCAGCCGTTTGTATACTTTCTTGATTCCTTGTCAATATTTGATTTTTTCTACTTAAGATTTTTGTCAGTCATGTTGGTTACAAAATGGTATCTGTGATGGTTAATTTTATGTGTCAACCTGACTGGGCCATCGGGTACCCCGAAATATGGCTAAAGATTACCTAAATGTGTCTGTGAAGGTGTTTCTGGATGAAATTAACAGTTGAATTGGTAGACTGAGTTACTTGCCTCCTCCAGTGGGGATGGGTTAATCCAACTCATTAAAAGCCTGAATAGAACAACAACAAAAAAAGAGTAAGGAAGAATTCTCTCTTCCTACCTGTCTTTGAGTGAGGGACAAGGATTTTCTCTTGCCTTCACAATACACCTTGGACTAGAACTTATACCATTGGCTCTCCTGGTTCTTGGGCCTTCTGACTTAGACTAAAACCATACCTTCAGTTCTCCTGAGTCTGCAGCTTGCTGATTGCAGATCTTGGGACTTCTCAGTCCTCATAATAGCATGAGCCAATTCGTTATATCTGCTATGTCTGCCTGCCTGCCTATCTATCTGTCTGTCTGTCTGTTTGTCTATCTCCTATCAGTTCTGTTTTTCTAGAGAACCCGGACTAATAGACTATCTCATTATTGTTTAAATAGGCATTTCCTTTAATACTCAGTAAGGTTAAACATCCCACCCGCACCTGCCACATATTTATTAGCCATCTGGATTTTCTCTCCAATGAATTTTCTTTTTTTTTTTTGTCTTTTTAGGGCCACACCTGCAACATATGGAGTCTAATCAGAGCTGTAGCTGCCAGCCTACGCCACAGCCACAGCAATGCCAGATCCGAGCCACCTCTGCGACCCACACCACAGCTCACAACAACGGATCCTTAACCTACTGGGTGAGGCCAGAGATCAAACCCTCAACCTCATGGTTCCTAGTCAGATTCGTTAACCACTGAGACACGATGGGAACTCCGTCCAATGAATTTTCTTTTCATATGCTTTGCCCATTTTATGTGTCTACTGTTCTCTCTCTCAGATACTTCAATTTAGGGACACCCTTTTCATCCTCCCCCCCCCCCAACACACACATACCCAGAATTTTTAATGTCATATCTGTTTGAATATAAATTGAAGAAAATTAAGGCTATTTCAAAATAAAGGTGATGTAGGAAGGTGAGCAGTGTGTTCTTCTCTAAATAGGGTTTAGAATAAGGAGGAGGTAGAATGGATGTCCAGCGTCAAAATCCACCACTCATAAAGGGCCTCAGGGTACATGATGACATTGTCATGCTGTGCTAGCAATTCCAACCCACCACAATGATTCAGTCCTGTGTGTGGCCCTTGGAAGAGAACATACCTCACTTTAAGCCATTAAGGAAGCAGGTAATAGTTTGCCAGAGTCGCTGGTCTTGTTCTCCTTCATATGGTTTATAGTGAGCCTAAATCACTCAGAAAAACAGAATTTCACTCATTTCATCCTTCTTAATTAGGATTTCTGTTTCTGCAGCATTTTAGTGGTATTTATGTCAAATGTTTACTTTTTAGAATGTCTCTTTTTTGTCTTTTTTTTTTTCTGTTTTGATTAGGCTATAACAATACTCTCTGCTCCATATGGGTGTTCCTTGGAAACAAAGCATTTTTGAGATGGCAGGATTGGGACTAGTAAAAGGGAAGAGGAAAATCTGTGAGCAGATTTTACTCTAGTACAGATGGTTAAGGAACATAAATATGGGTGTGTGTTGAGTGACCTTCATTTAATTGGGTGTCCAAGCTTCTGGGTGCTCCAGTGTGGGTGGCCATCCTGACTGACCCTGTGGCCCAAGAACTTCTATAATATCAGAGATGCAAAACAAAGATCTGAGTTTGCTGCAGAGACTGATCCCATCGCAGAGGCTGTATGCCTCTCCAGTTGAATATTTTCCTTTGTACCAGTCCCAGTCAGACCAGATTGAGCTGATGATCCAGTTTCAAAGAATATTTCCTTTTACAAGAGGCATTTCATATCACCCTTTTCTCCAATAATATGGAATCAATTTTGAAACTCAATTGGAAATCTTACCCATCCAAAGGGAAGTTATAAAAGGCTACCTGCTAACCAGAGGAAGACCAGACTGATATAGGGTGCCAAATTGATTTAAAGTGGATAATGGATTATTTCCTTATCACTTTTTACATCTGTACTGGCTTTGCAATAGGGGTCATGAGAAATATGATGCATGCCAAAGGTGAAACTTTAGAGGTCAACTACTGCAAGAAATATTCTCTGCTCACTTTTCCTATAGTCCCCATGTGCTCTCAAATCTCCCTGGGTGTGTGTTGAGTGACCCTGTGTTAGTCAGGGTTTTCCAGAGAAAAGGAAGCAATAGGAGATATATATATGTATATATATAGGGAGAGAGAGATTATATATATAGGGAGATTTATTATAAGAATTAGCTCATGCAATTAAGAGACCAAGAGGTCCCACAATCTGATTTCTACAAGGTGGAATACCAGGAAAACCATGGTTTAATTCAGTGTCTGAAAGCCTGAAAACCAGGGGAGTCTTGTTTAAGGACAGCTCAATCAAAGAGAGCAGTTATGTCCTTCTTCCACTTTTTTTGTTCCGTTGAGGCCCTCAACAGATTGGATGATGCCCACTTGTATTGGTAAAAGCAATCTTCTTTGCATAGTCTACTGATTCAAGTGCTAATCTGATCTGGAAACATCCTTCCAGAACACCCAGAAATAATGTCTTACCAGCTTTCTTGGCATCTCTTAGTCCAGTCAAGTTGACATTAAAATTTAACCATCATACTGTATTCACTCCCATTGTTGGAATTACTCACTCATTGTAGCTGTTTACTTATCTGTCTCCATCACAAAGCTCAGCCTCCTAAAAAGGCAAGGCCAGTGCTGTCTGTTCATTCCTCCAGACATAGAACCATGCCCCCATGTACTTGTGGGATGGTTTTAGAGGCTGAGACAATTCAGGCTGCTAACAGAGAGTCCACGAGAGTCCTGTACTTCTTTCGGCCAGGCTTTCTCTCCCATCACCCACTCTGATCTCCCTTTTACCTCCATCTCTCTGCTTAAAAGGAGATGAATAATATTACACTTGTACAGTGGGTTTACATGTATTGTCTTATTTGCATTATCATTCTGCAGTAGTAGATGAGGTTTAGAAATGAAATACCATGTTCTTAAATTTGTGAATCTCTGGAACAGGAATTGAGAACAATGACAATATCCTCAGTTTCCCAGAAGGTAACAAACATGGGGATTTTGTGGACATCTGAGAGAAGCACATGCACAGATGGTTTGCCTTTTATTGGCCCATTTTTCCCAGAAGGCAACACTAACTGAAACAAAGGAGGCTTATACCGGGAGGATATGGGGTTGTAGCAGCCTTCAGGGTGGCCCTGTGTCCTTGCTCTGATGTCTGTCTCTCTCCCTCTGGTCTGTTCTGTATTGCTCATCTTATCTTGTAACTTCACAGTCCAGGACTTGTGACATTTTTCTTCTCTAGACTGGAAATGACAGAGCTGTCAAGCATTAGTTTCTGATTGGTATCTCTGAGTCAGGTCAGAGGGTTGTGGTTATTAAAACTGTGCAAAAAGAGTGTATACATGTATGTGTAACTGGGTCACCATGCTGCACAGTAGAAAAAAAAACTTGTATTAGGGAAATAACAGTTAAAAAAAAAAAAACTGCTCACATGTATATTCTGAACAGCTAAATAAGTGTCCAGAAATAGAAGAAGAACTTGTTAGGGAAAGGTACCTAGGTGAATGTTTTCAGAGGTAAAGGTGGTGGAAGGCGGGTTTCCTTTGTACCTAAAGAAATAGCACCATTTGGGTAGGAGCCCTGTGGCAGATTCTCCATTAAGATGTCAAAGTCAGAGTTCCTGTCATGGCTCAGGGGTAACGAACCCTACTAGTATCCCTGAGGACACAGTTTGATTCCTGGCCCTGCTCAGTGGGTTAAGGATCTAGCCCTACTGTGAGCTGCAGTGTAGGTTGTAGATGTAGCTCGGATCCCAGTCAATGTCAACTGTATGAAATCACTTCCAGAAAGCAAATCATGAAAAAGTCCAACTTCATAGAGCTAGAACTGTGATCATGGTAAGCTCTGACACCTGTAGTACAGTTAGCCAAGAGGGAAAAAATATACATGAACTCTGAGGAGCCCCATAAATATCTTGGATAATCTCAGCTTGTATTACAGATGTGTCATGGTTTTTTCCTCTTCTCTCCCTTTTCTTCTCCTATCTTCCTCTCCCTTCACTTTCTCTTTCCTCTCTGATCTCTTTCTCTAGACCCTCTTATTTCTGTTCTTTCCCTTCCCTCCTTTACCTTCTCTGATCTTTCCTTCCTCTTCACTTCAAATGTTCAGTGCCCCTTTGCATCAGTAAATGTGTACCAGACTTGTGCTATTGCCAATTCCCATGCTAAGAGCTGTGGTGTCAGGGTGAATCAGCTGTATTTCTTACTCAGTACCAAGGAGTGATTTGATGGGCTTTGCCCAGCCCCCTCCTGCAGCCCCAGTTTGTATTTCCTGGAAGACTCTCCACTCAACTGCCTTGATTTTCTTATTCTATAATATGGGCAACTGGAATTGTTCTCAATCTTATCAAAAAGTATCCTCAGAAAAAAAGTTTTTTTTAAAAATTGATTTATAGCTTACAATCTAAGGGTAAGTAATGAGTTTATTATGCAACCATTGTTTTAGGTCAAGTCCCCAAGGTACAGCCTCCAACAGTTCCTTTTCCAATAATATCTCTGCCTCTTGTCCTTCCTCTTAGATATCCTGGAGCTGTGATTGCTCCTGCCCTGTGGTGGCTCACCACCTAGGGGAGCAACATTTAGATTAATTGCTTTAAAATTCCTTAATCACTCTGAGAGTTGATATTACTAGCTGGCGCAACTGATTTGGAAATGTCCAGTTTAGTAGACTGTTGTACTTGGGGCCTAGGGATGGGCAAAGCAAAGGGACAGAGCCAACAATTCTCAGGATACTCACTCTTAATTGCATAACAGGGAGAGGCATCAATTAACACAGGTACTGGCTGGAACACCTCATAAT
Source organism: Phacochoerus africanus (assembly GCF_016906955.1). Lineage (NCBI taxonomy): Eukaryota > Metazoa > Chordata > Mammalia > Artiodactyla > Suidae > Phacochoerus > Phacochoerus africanus. The sequence continues at coordinate 227,982,203 of NC_062545.1, forward strand.
GCCTCCATTTCTAGTCAGATCAAAAACAGTTCACCCTGTAAATAAATAATAGGTTGGTTTCTGTTGCAGCCTGATTGAGATTAGCTAACCTTTAGGCAAAGAGCATAACTCTTCCTTGCTAAAGCTTTGGGCAAACTCTTTTCAGCTTTATGCAAGGGATTAGGTTAACTCTTGCAAAACTGGTTCACCAGGAACAATGACTAGGTGAATTTTTTTAGTATCTGACGTATTATGTCTGAGCAGCTATAAATAAATTTATAAGCTGGAGTTTCAAGGGCAGGGAGTATTAGCTTGCTGAAAAACAAGCCAACTGAATTATGGGCCTTCACCCAGCCAACATGCTGTGTTTTCATCTTTCCTTCTTGCAATTTTATTTTCTTTATCAAGAACTTTGACTGTCATTTTTTTTTCTTTTTTTTTTCTTTCTTTTTTTTTTTTTGGCTTTTGCCTTTTTAGGTCTACACCTGTGGCATATGGAGGTTCCCAGGCTAGGGGTCTAATCGAAGCTGTTGCTGCTGGCCTACACCAGAGCCACAGCAACGCCAGATCCAAGCCACATCTGCTACCTACACCAAAGCTCATGGCAACACTGGATCCTTAACCCACTGAGTGAGGCCAGGGATCGAACCCGCAACCTCATGGTTCCTAGTCGGATTTGTTTCCCCTGTGCCACGATAACTCCTCCTTTTTTCCTTTAACAGTAATTTTTCTCTACCCTCTTCCTGTTGTGAATGTGTGTGTGTGTGTGTGTGTGTGTGTGAGTGCGTATGTGAGTGTGAGTGCGTATGTGAGTGCATGTGTGTTGTATGTGTATATATATCTCTACAGGGGATTAGAGAATCCTAGGTAGGTGTTATTAAATGTATATTTGCTTATTAATCTTTCCAGTAACAAAAGGCAGCCGTCAAACAAGCAATGTTCTTATCTGTCCTTTGCAGGCAGTGAATCTGAAAGCCCAGAAAAGTTTTCTCTCAAACAGGAAGTGTTTTGGAGTCTGAACAACTTTGCATTTAGACAGTGCAGCATTCAGTTCCAGATCTTGGCAGTGGGGCCAGCAGAGGGTGTGGCAATTACAGACTTTGCCACAGGGCAGAGTTTCCTATGGTGTGTTCTCAGGAGTTATTGACAGGAGGGATGCTACAAAAGAATTTATTGAAATAAGGATTTCTAAGGAGGGAAGTTTCTTGAAGTATTAAATGTGCTAATATGCTTTGTGCATAGTCAGGATGAGTTATAATATGTGTCATTTTCCATATTTATCATCGAAACTGCATCACCCACAGTCTTTCTCTAAGCCTAGCATTCTGAGAAATACACTTTAGTGGTGCCTGAAGGCCTAGGGAAGGAATGGAATGAATGAGGCATCCCAGAGTACAAAACTAATCCATCATAATTCCTGTTGGTCAGTGGATAATTTTCCACTTTCCACCACTGAAATCAATCTGAGGAGAGTAGCGCAAACTGAGGACTCCTGTTTGAGGATCCAGGGCTTCTGAAATTTTCCCTGTTCCTTTATACCTTGTTCTACCATGTTCACTTTGAAAAATCAACATTAATCCATTTGATTACAGAGCTGAACCAGGTGTATGTTTAGGCATTATTTATTATCTGTTCATTTGCCTTTTTTTAAAGTTCAAGTCAAATCCTGGTAACTGAAGCACATACTCAAATTGATCCTTTTACCACTCCCCTTTTTCTCTGCAAGTTGCTTTCTCTAGTTTCTATTAACTCATCACTGCCCTTGAATTTATAGCTTTGTCTTCCCAGTTCCCTGTGTCACCAGCTTGGTCTCTGCTGTCCAGGACTCTGCCTTGGAAATCTTACACTTACTTTTCTATATGTTCTGGGGCTCAACTCTGGCTGGCCTCGCAGAATCACCCATTCTGCATGCCAATCCTGCTGACTCCACACAGGCTTTTGACTCAATAATGAGGCCCAGCAATCTCCACTCCTAAATGGCATCTCAGTGGATAGTGATGGCCATTTAGGATTGAGAAACACTGCTGTAGGTTCAGGGAACATATTCTCCCATCTTCTTTCCAAGACCCCCTCCTGGGTCATGATTCCATTTCCCCTGGATCATGATTCCATTTTATACCCTCAGAGGGTATAAAAATGGAAGTGTTTTTGAAGTTTCTGCTATGTCCCAGGTGATATAAATATTTAAATATTAAATGTTCATTTAATCTTCACAATACTCTTATGGAGTATATATAATCATTTTTATTTTAAGGATGAGGAAACCAAGATTCAGAGACTCTGAGTAATTTTCCCAAAGGTACACAATTAGGAAATGGCAGAGCAGGCTTTCAGACTCCAACTGTCAGCATCTTCCGCCTTGTTAATTAAAAATTGTGGTCCCTGGACCAGCAGAATCAGCATGCCCTGGGATCTTGGTAGAAAGTCAGATATCTGGATGCCATCTCAGACCTACTGAATCAGTTTCTTTGGGTATGGGGTCTAGAAATCTGTATTTTATCAAGTCTCTCCCAAGTGGTTTTGATGTGCCCTAAATTTTAAGAAGCAGCAACCTAGAGTACCATGTATTTACCCACTATATTGTCTTAATCTCTTTACCTAAATTCTTGCCTTGGAAGAATTGCCCTTCTATCTTCCTTCCTTTCTTTCCCAGTAGCACCACTATCATCTCACTATGCAATGAGTATCTTTCTCAGCCAGCAGTTTAAGACACTTGACTTCCAACCCTCTAAGGCATTGAAGATACTTGACTTCCAACCCTCTTTTCTAAACTTGGAGGTTTCTATGTGCATGTGGGCACATGCCACACACAGAATTAAGTTTGATCATACTAACTAGCTGCCTTGTTAATTTCTATACACTACAGCTAGGGAATCCCTACTAGTGGTCTGCTTCAAGTCTGGGCTCCCAGACAAAGAAATGCAAACATCCATTGGCTTTGGAAAGTTTCATTTAGCATTGAACTGTCTTTCCAAGTGGAGCAAGCATAGGGAGATTTTTGAACATGGATCTCTTGATAAATGGTACCGCTTTCATTTAGGGTTGGATGATGTCCAGATGAAACCAGAAATGCTCCTATGCTGCTCTGCCCTTAGCCAGAAGTTTCAGGAAGTAAATACCTCTTGGTGATTCTGCCTCTGTCTATATGTATAGAAAGTCCAGCTTGCTTGACAGAAGTCTAATTGCTATGTAAACAGTTTGATCCTAACTTAAAAATAATTTTTATGCTGTTTGGACTATATTTGAAAAATGAATTTATTTCACTGTCTTTAGTCTCATGAATAATACATAAGGATTGGTCAAAGATTAGCATTTTGGAGGTTTTTTTTTGGTCTTTTTTCCAGAGCTGCACCCATGGCATATGGAGGTTCTCAGGATAGGGGTCTAATCGGAGCTGTAGCCACTGGCCTATGCCAGAACCACAGCAGTGTGGTACCTGAGCCACGTCTGCAACCTACACCACAGCTCATGGCAAAGCCGGATCATTAACCCATGGAATGAGGCCAGGGATCGAACCCACAACCTCATGGTTCCTAGTCAGATTCATTAACCACTGAGCCACGATGGAAACTCCAGCATTTTGGAGTTTAAAAAACAAAGTTTCCTTGGATGGCTGATGTACTCTTGTTACTTTATTTATTTATTATTTATTTATGTTGAAGTGTAGTTGATTATAAATGAACTAATATTATTTCAGTTTCATGTGTGCAACATAGTGATTCAATATTTTTTATAGATTAGACTTCCTTTAAAGTTATTACAAAACAATAGCTGTATTTCCCAGTGCTGCACAATATATCCTTGCTGCCTATCTATTTTATACATAGTGGTTTGTATCTCTTAATCCCACACTCCTCTCATGCCCCTTCCTCCTCTTTCTTCCCACTGGTAACCACTAGTTTGTTCTCTATATCTGTAGTGCTTCATTGTTGAATAGAATAAAAGGAAATAGAAAGTTGACAGGGAAAACTTAGTTTAGGGAGTCTTTAGTTAATTTTCATTAGTTACATTTAGCTTCCCAGATTGTTTCTTCAATGCCACCTTTCACAAGAATATTCCATGAATAGATATTAAGTTATATCCCTGGTCATCTATGATTGCCATGTTATTCTGTTCAATGGCATCCTCATGGAATTGTATCCTAGCTGGAATTGCAGTTGGTATATCAAGATGCATTTCTTTCTTTCTCTCTCTTTCTTTCTTTCCTTCCTTCCTTCCTTCTTTTTTCTTTCTCTCCCTTTGTCTCTCTTCTCTCTCTTTCTTTCTCTGTCCCTCCCTCTCTCTGTGTTCCTCCCTCTTTCTTTCTTTTCTCTCTTTCTGCCATATTATGCAGTGACTTGATATGGGATCTCAGTTCCCAGATCAGGGATTGAACCTGGGCTGCAACCATGAGAACACCAAGTCCTAACCACTATACCACCAGGGAGATCCCAAGATCCATTTATATCTTTCTTCTTTAAATGGATTCTCACTGGGTTAGAGATCCCAGCCATGAATACTCTTGGGTCAGCGTAATTACTGAAAGAAGAAGGATAATTTTACCATACAGTGATCTTGCAAGAATCAACAGTGCAGCTCAGTTTCAAATTCTGCTCACATTTCAAATATATTTTTATATATTTTTCTTAGCAGTTTATTTGCCTTCTCATTGCCACTGGTTTTCCTGAGCATAGAACTCTATAAATAAAACCCAGTAATGGTGAGTGAGTGACTCAAAAGTCTGGTTATTTTTATTAGTAAACTATTTTGGGGGTAAGCACTCCACATCTCACATTCTCATGTTCCACAGCACTGTAAATAAGTCTGAATATTTTTCCTTGTGTTCAGGAGAATATCAAAACAGTGCCATCAATTTTCATGTTGAATAACTTTAGAGGGAATGATGGCATCTTATACCTAATAAACATGCAAGGATTTGTAAAAGTTGGCAAACTGCAAGGAAAACACACTTAGAAAATTGTGCTGTGATTTAATGTTGTGGCTATACAGCTTATTTACTTTTTTTTTTCTCCTAAATCTTTAAAATGAAATTTAAAGTGCAATTGATCTCGACCTGGATGAGAAGCCTGTATATTAAATGGGGAATTAGTTAATATCCAAGGGCTGATCTGCTTCTGACAGTGAGACCCAGACAGCTCCCTTGGAAGTTTCCATAGAGGTTGATTAGCCTTTTTAAATCCCCCTTTCCCCCCTTCTTGTTGGCCTCTGCCATCTTTGGTTGTATACTGATTTGCTACTCAGAATCCTAATTTTCTAAAATCGTGACCTTGATGTATGAGGAGAAAGAAAATTTAATAAAACTCTTGGTTTTGAAAATTTAAATTTTTCATATTAGCAGTTTTGAGGGCAAATCATTTACTCTTTTTTTTCTATTTTAAAAATCTCCATGGAGTAATGATTAAATGCAAATTATTTTATATGCTTTTTCAATATTTTACTTATTAAGCCCATGCTAAACCTCAGAAATATTGTCACCAATCTCTAATTCCTCATTCAGAATTTCCATAAAGCAGAAACAAATGTCTTCACTGTTATTATGTTGACAACATAACATAACATAACATAACATAACATAACATAACATAACATAACATAACATTTGTTATTGGTATTAACAAAACCAGTGACAACAACAAAATTTTTATACTTCTAGGATTCTATGTTAGGTATTGCATGAGTTTTATTTATTAGATATGTGTAATAATCTTTGTTATTTAAGAGTAGATAAAATAACTCTACTACTTTAACTTCTTTGGCTCTGCCTTTTGCCACATGACTCTTCATTAGCAGTTCTAAGAACAAATTATGCACCAAAATTCCAACTAAGAGTTGATTATTTGCCTACTCAATGTCCCCTATGAAAAATCTTATATAAGAGCTTTTGTTTCAGAACTAAGTGCCATGAACATTTTGTTTCCCCCAGGTAAAGGCATGTTTTCTCTTTCTGGACAATGAGAACCATCTAATTGAACCTATCTTCCTTTGTGCTTTGACTGCCAGGAAGCTTAGAGCCAAACTTATAGCCCAACTTTTATGGCTGTAAAAGGTTCTATGACCCATGTATCTGGACTCTTGATATTGATCTTCAATCTTGACTTATGTTGACAATATTTTACATTATGATAAATAATTGTAAACATATCTATAGGCTACTTGAAATTATTATGGATTAAAGTAGGTTATAAACAAACGAATAAATTTGTTGTTTAAAAAACAATGTAGTTTTTACAGGAAAATAGCTTTGTGAATATCTTTTTTTTATTACTCAAATGAATTTATCACATCTGTAGTTATATTATGATCATAACAATCCAATGCTTTGTGAATATCTTTAGATTCATAGTCCAGATCTTAGAAGCTCATGTCATTTCAGTATACATTTCCTCTGTATTTACCATGTACCAGACAGATGTGCTCCTGGCATGGAGGTTTATAAGTATTAACAGATTTCAACCTCTCAAGAGCCTTCGGAGGCTATAGAAGGAGAGACAAATACAAATTATTCAAGACTAAATAAAATAGGTGTTAAATAGCAATAAAAAGTTTTGATATAAGAGTACAGGGAAGGGAAAAATTTATTTTGTTTTTCAAAAGCAAAAAATTGAGGGCAGGTCATTTCAAGCCAAGGAAGCTGTATGAAGAAAGCGTAATGTCACAAAATTCAAGCAAGAAATGAAGACAATGTCAGAACATTATTAGTAAGCAACAGATTATTATTAATACTGCTTTTTTTTCTTTTGTTTTTAGAGCTGCACTCATGGCGTATGGAAGTTCCCAGGCTAGGGGTCAAATCTGAATTACAGCTGCCAGCCTACACCACAGCCACAGCAACACAAGGTCCAAGCCGGATCTGCAAACTACACCACAGCTCATGTCAATGCCAGATCCCTGACCCACTGAGCAAGGCCAGGGATCAAACCCATGGCCCCATAGATACTAGTTGAATTCATTTCCACTGTGCCGCAACGGGAACTCCTTATACTGCTTCTTGAGGAAGACTGGTTCATGTAGAGATGAGTAGAACATTTTAAAGAAGACTTCTGGGAATTTTACTACAATAGTCCTTATCATATGCATGTCAATTTAAAATTATATTTCTCCTTTTTCTTTATAGAGGGGTATTATTAGGACTTCTCTAATTCCTATCAATCATGATTGGGGCTACTTCTGAGTTGATAGTCATAACGAAGAGAGCAAGCAAAAGAGGAAGGGAGAATACAAGAAGAAAAGGGAAGGAAAAATGATGACAGAGATTAACTGTATTTTCCTAAGATAGAGAGAGCACATGAGGATCAAGAGAATATGAAAATTCTCAAGATAAAGAGTTTCTCTGGATTGGAATTGACTAAAATAGAGAAGGGTGCAGAGACTCTGGCATATGGAGAATTCTCCTTGGGAAGGATGACAGTGGAAAGGTTATTGGGTCAGTTTGTTCTGTCAGGATGGAACATGATGGCTATTTGACAAGACACACAGTTTGATACAATTAAACCATTAAGCTCATGATGTGTGTGCTGTGTAGGGGGGTGGATGGGTCTGGGCACAGCTGGGTGGATAGGAGAAATCAGAGTCTTGCCCATATTAATGTTGGATTCCACTGACCATGTCACCACCTGAACTGTTTGACTTTGGTGGCTAATTTACAACATCAAGAAGAACTGCTTGAGCAGAACCAGAGGGAAATTTCATAAACCTCAATTGCAGTGATTCCTACTAGGCAGGTACTTTCGGAAACAATTTATGCAAGGGCTGATTTCAACATGCACTAATGTATATAGTTTAGCTGGAGTTTTATGTGGAAACCTTAGTAAACTATTCTAATTGGTGCCTAATTTACATGGATTAGAAAATTCCATAGGCACACACATTAGGGCTTAGGGATTTGGGGTTATTTAATGGAGAAAGCAGTTTGATTCAGATAAATAACCAGTTTTAGGGATTTCTACTATAGTTTGCCTGATATAAACTAGACCTATTTTATTTTAATTTATTTTCTGTATGCCAATTTACTTATTTGGGTGATGATTTTAATAGCAAAATCTTGGAAACAAATGCTCATCAGCAAGGAACTGATTATAAAGTGTTTATCCATATAATAATGAGGCAAGTGATGCTAGCATATTGTCTAAGATGCATATTTAAGTTAAAAAGGAAGATGCAGAACCATGTGTGAAGTATGCTAACATATGTGTTTTAAAAGGAAGGGTCCTTATATATGTATCATCTGTGTATGCCTAGTGTTCCTCTGGAAGGCCACTAATGACAGTGTCTGGGATGGAAGGGAATATTAGGGATCAAGAGTAGGATGGAGACAACTTTTCACCGTTCCTTTTCAAACTAGTCAGTCTTAAGTTTCTTTTAGTTACTCTTGTCCAGCAGCTTCAACTAGCTTTCCATCTCTTTCCAAGATTCAGGACAAAGGGAATCACAATGTCAACATCAGTCAGGAGGGCTTTGATTTTCTAGTCATGTTTTATGTGGATGTGTCCCACATTCCCCCATAACCTGGATCAGAGCAGCCCTGGCCTTAGTGTGAAGGCAGTTCTTCAGATAGATGAATGAGAAAGTCTCCCTTCTTGCATAGCAAGCAGAGTGGGATGGAGCTCAGCTTCCATTTATCTGAGGTTAGGTATGGTTGTGCAGTATGCACACTGAACAGCCATTTGTAGTGGCCCTGAACTGGGTCACCCTTCTGGGAGAGATTATGAGTTCCAGGAACCTCATCTGGTGTATCACTAACTGCAAACTCAAGCTCCAAGTAGATCATTTCAGCCTCCCTAATTTTCCACCTGCTATCACAGTCTTCAGAGTGACAAAGTCCAAGGAGCTAACTGTAAATTGATATGATGAATGATACGAGTTTTATAGAGGAGAACCTATGAAGGACTTTCAAAGAGTGAAGAGGAAGCTACTGTGTATGGTGGTAGTTGCACCTCCACTAGCAGGTGGAGCTGTCTAGGTCAGTGGTTCTCAACTGGGGCCCTCTAAGGGAACTTTGGCATAGTTTGGAGACATTTCTGGTTGTTTCAGCTTGGGATGGTGGTGCTACTGGCATCTAGTGGATAGAGGTCCGGGATGCTCTTGAACATCCTGAAATGCAGAGAACAGTGCACTGCAGCAAAGAATTATCTAGCCCAGAATGCCAGTGGTGCTGTCATTGAAAAACCCAATTATATGCTGTGGTAGCAAATAACTTAAAAAAAAAATCTCAGTGGCTTAACTCAATGAATAATGATATCTCCCTCAAGTTATAGGTCCAACATAGGTTTGCAGTGGAGTCCTGCTCATTGTAGTTCTACCAGGGAGTCTGGCTGATGGAGTCCATGTGGATGTCCACCATCATTGGAGAAGGATGTGCCCAGAATTGGCACATGTCCTTTCCATTCACATTCCATTGGCCCTAGCCTAAATTCAAATTAGGTGGGAAGTACATTTTGGTCCTCTCCTCAGGAGGAGGAGAGAATAGGAATTGTTTTGAATTGCTTTCATGATTATTGTACTGACGGTAGTGGTGGTTGTGGCAATGGTTTGAGGATTTAAGGAAGGTTTCTGTTCTTATGCTTTTGCTTCATAATAAACCACCCCAAACGTAGGGGCTGAGGACAACCACCATCATTTTATTAGCTCATGAAGCTGAAATTTGAATAGGTCTGGAAGGGAACAGCTCATCTCTATACCATGTGGTGTCAGCTGGGGCAGCTTGAAAACTGGGAGCTGGAATCATCCAAAAACTTGATCACTCACATGTCTGACAGTTGATACAGGCTTTAGACTGAGACCTCAGCTGTGACTGTCAGCTGGACCACCTACACGTGACCTCTACATGCGGCTGTTAGGCTTCCTTACAGTTTGGTGGCTGGGTTCCAAGGCAGAAAGTAAACGCTGCCAGTTTCTTAAAGCCTTCGTCTGGAAACTGGCACAGCACCACTTCTACCATATTCTGTTTATCGAGGAGTTATAAAGCCCAAAGTTAAGGGGAGGGAACATAGACATCATCTTTTAATGGGGGAAGGTCAGAGAATCTAGGGGCCATGTTTTAAAGCTGCTTCTCAGTGACAGTGTGGAAGAAATGGCAAGATTTTTTTAGGTGGAGTTTGGGGAATGGGCATTCTGGACAACGGCACACCAGAACTGAATTAGTCTCAGTTTTCTAGATGATCCTGCCTCATAGCTATTCACTCCCAAGTGTTATAAAAATGTTATGATCCAATTATAAAATGCACATCAAATTCACTATTTCACTAATGTGAACCGCAGTCTGGGTTTATGCTGATTTAGTTGTCTAAAATTATACATGATTCATTCTAATGCAAACAAATGCAATTATTAAAAATAAAAAATATGGAGTTCCCGTTGTGGCACAGGGGAAACAAATCCGACTAGGAACCATGAAGTTGCAGGTTCGACCCCTGGCCTCGCTCAGTGGGTTAAGGATCTGGTTAGTTGTGGTGTAGGTCACAGACATGGCTCAGATCCCGCATTGCTGAGGCTGAGGCATAGGCCGGCAGCTGTAGCTCCGATTGACCCCTACCCTGGGAACCTCCATAGGTTGCAAGTATGGTCCTAAAAACCAAAAAAAAAAAAAAAAATTGCATCACCAAATATTTGTTAAGTGTTTGTTTTGTTTTTGTTTAATAATAATAATACTTTATAATAATATTTAGTTTACTTCACTTTGGGAGTTTAGTAGACTAGTGCCCACTCTGCTTTGGATTCATTTTGCTTTGAACTTCATGGTTCAATTTAGACCTTAAAGCAGGTTGGACTTGACCTAAAGCACTTTCTTCGGGAATCAGATGCAGTAGGGGTTGAGGAATAGCATGAATGAGCCATCCATTATTTGATTTTAAGAAAGGGATTATTACCAACATCCATGTGTTTTCCTATCTTTTGGGAGTCAATCCTAACAGCATTGGCTGTGGGTCATAGAACCACAGAATTATAGAGCAGAGAACATCTTTCAAGGTCATCCAAGTTCAGCTTCCTCATTTTGTATACGAGAAAAGTGAGAATCAATGTGACAAAGTAACCTCTTGGAGTTACAACTCACTGTTACGCAGAAAGAGGAAGCATAGGGAGTTCCCATTGTGTTTCAGCAGGTTACAAACCTGACTAGTATCCGTGAGGATGCTGGTTTGATCGCTGGCCTTGCCCAGTGGGTTAAAGAGCCAGTGTTGCTGTGAATTGCGGTGTAGGTTGCAAACGTGGCTTGGATCCTGTGTTGCTGTGGCTGTGGCCTAGGCTAACAGCTGCAGCTCTGATTCAACTCCTAGCTTGGGAACTTCCATATGCCACAGATAAGGCCCTGAAAAGGAAAAAAAAAAAAGAAAGAAAGAAAAGAAAGCGAGGAAAGAAGTGTAGGGGACGCTGAAGAATTACAGGGAATCAAATGTTCCCTCCTGTGTTTTCACTGAGGAAGTAGTTTCTTAGCCTATGCTGCTTTGGCTTCTCTTGTGACCCCTGTCCCAGCCCTTGGCTGCATCTACTCCACATCCCCAGGACTCAATCCTTCCATCTGCCTTCTGTTTATGCACTCACAGCTGCTTTCCCCCCTCATCCTTTGTTCTTATTCTTTAAAATCCAAGGGGGAGTTGCTCTTCTGAAAGTATTTGAATTCAGCTCATGAAAAATTCTATAACAAGTGTACTAGACTGTTTGATCTCTGGCTTCTTTCACACATTTGCCCTTTATACCCTGAGAGCCATGAGCTTCATTACCTTGGAGCAGATTGCAATTTCAATGGAAAGGAAATAACTGTGTAGCCTTCAAGCCGAGCTCAGTTCTAATAAGAATCAAGCAAAGCTCAATTCAGGGCCACTGTGGAAACTCAGGCACTGAATCAGGCTGTAGAAATCTCTGTGCCAACACAGCTTAAAGGTTATGATATTGGAAAATTCTTGACCTGGGTTCAAATTCTATCTGCACCATTTACTATCTGTGTGATCTGAGTAAGAAGCTTAAATTCTATAGATTCATTTTTGCCTTACATAAATGGGAACACTTGTATGTTCAAAAGTTTGTTCAATCATTCAAGAAATATCTTAGTGCATTCTGAGTATCAAACTCTCCTGGCTTATGATCCAGTGATGCAATAGATAATGAGTCAAATAATCACAAATAAATATAGAATTATAAATAAGTAAATCCATAAGCTTTAGATCCGTAAATCAGGACCTCCTGGGCAAACTGGGATATCTGGATCTGCCCCCGCCTACCACACACTTCCCATGACAAAGAAGGTTGGGAAAGACTTCCCTGGGGAAGGGAAGACAGAACTGAGATCTATGGAAAGAGTGAGGATTACTAGGCAAAAGGGGTAAGACAGGAATAGTTAGGCCAGGAGAGCAAGTAGCATATGCAAAACTCTAAAGCAAGAGGTAGCATGGGGACTGCAATAGATTGAAGACCAGTATGGTAGAAGACCAGAGGGTGTGTGGCAAATGTAGGGGCCAGAGCACTTGCCTGTTTCATAGGTGTTAGGAATGTAGGCTTGATCCTGGCTGGTTTTAAGTAGGAAAATTGCAAGACCAGATTTGCATTTAAAAAAAAAAAATCAGTTTGGCTGCCGAGCAGAATTGAGTTAAGTGGTGGTTCTCAGTCTTGACCTTCAAAGTGAAACTTTTAAACAGTGTCAGAGCCTGGGCCCCATCCTCAGAGATTTGGATTTTGTTGGTTTAGAGTATATTCCTGTAGATTATAATGGATGCCAGGGCTGAGGTTCACCCAGGATGGAGGCTTTATGGATGTGGGAAAGAACAATTGCAAAGCTTTTATAGTAGTCCTGATAAGAAATGATGGAACAGGTTTTGAGACAGAGCAGGGACCCTGTGGTTATACAGCAGTGATTCTCAATCTATACTGGACTTCCAGTCCCTGGAAGATTTGTTAAAATGCAGATTTTCTGGGCCTTTTAATTCCATAGGCCTGGGTTGGGACCTGAGAACATGCATTTCTGACCAGTTCTCTGGAGATGCTAATCATGCTAGTTTGGTGATCACTGATCTAGAGAAAAGCTGTCAGATTTGGTAGATAAAATCAACAGAATTTGATGGTAGATGGTCTGTGCAGCTAAGGGTGAGGGGGACTGTAAGGACTCTTCAGTTTTCTGAATTTTGCAACTGAATGTGTGGGTTGTGCCATTTATTGATATCCAGGGAACAGCCACCCAGCAGGGACATGAATGCATGTATTTAAGGGTGTCTTTGAAACAACTAAGTGAATATATCAAGTAGGGACTTGGGAGAACTTGAGGGAAGGTGATTAGAGATATAAATTTTAAAATCATTGTATAGATGATCACTGAAAGGACTTATCAGTGGGACCACTCAGCTTTGCAACATTTTTTTAAACTCTTATCCTTAATTTCAAAGCTCTGACTTCTCTTTTTGTTAGCCTTTCCAAAGTGTCATAACCCTTCCAGCCTCAGTGCCTCCTTAGGTTCCATTCCTTCTGTTTGGAAGAATGCTTCCTCCCGGGCCTTCACATTTAGCTTCTTTTGCCCCTTTAGATCCCACCCCTCAGGCTTGGTCATTAGCAACCAGGAACCTTTGTTCTCTGATTTATAGCACAAATCAGAGTTGGTGGTTATGTGTTTATTTGTGTGATTATTTTCTAAAAGGTCATCTCTCCTGCTAGATTCCAAGAAAACACCACTGCATCCTGAGGGTTTCTCTCAATCTTATCACACCTCAGGAAATCCTCTGAGACAGTTGTTAAATGTCCAGCAGGTCTTTTACAGAGATGGTAGTTGTTAAAACAGATAATTTCTCAGGAACAGGAGGAAGCAGTTCTTTGTGAAGCAGTTGCTAGAGTTTTTTCAGTAATGAGATTAAGTTTTGTAGGACTCCTCCGGCTGGGTGAATCAGCAACAGCGGCATCTGGTGGAAGTAAGTGATGCAACAACTATGACCTGTCGGGGCTTAAGGTTGTTTTAAACAAATGCTGCTTTGGGAGAAAAGACTCTTTTTTTTTTTTTTTTTTTTTCCACAACCCTTAAAAATATGAGTAAAATTTGTTAAAGGGAAGATGAACTCTCTTTTTGAGAGAGCTAGCTGGAATAATTGGATATTGAAAAGTGTTTGGTTTTCAAAGAGGAGAGGCACTGTAATTTAGAAGGGTTTATTCAAAGAACACTTATGGTAGGAAATAAGGAAGTTAGAGATCTCCACCCAGAACCAGCATCACAGAAAAACAGGAACAGACGTATAGTTGGGTTTCTCAGATCTATTTGCATTTTGGAACTGACAGGTCAGCGAGGATATTGTTCATCTCTAGCCTGTTGTCTTGTAGCTTCCTTGGTGGCAGATGCAGGCCTCCATTACTTTCTCTGCTCTGTTACACTGCTATGGGCCTTCTTCCTGCAGAAGCATGGTGTTACTAAAATGATGATATCAGGGACTGCCCAATATGGTGGGGTGAAGGTATGAAATAATTTTTCTTTATTTCCAAATTTTTCTCAGAATGGGGAAGGCTTTTTAATTCTGCGATAGAAAATGAAAACTGTGAGGAGTTCCCGTCGTGGCGCAGTGGTTAACGAATCCGACTAGGAAACTTGAGGTTGCAGGTTCGATCCCTGGCCTTGCTCAGTAGGTTAAGGATCTGGCATTGCTGTGAGCTGTGGTGTAGGTTGCAGACATGGCTCAGATCCCACACTGCTGTGGCTCTGGCATAGGCTGGTGGCTATAGCTCCGATTAGACCCCTAGCCTGGGAACCTCCATATGCTGTGGGAAGCGGCCCTAGAAAAGGCAAAAAAAAAGAAAATGAAAACTGTGACTGTAGCCCACAATTTATGAAATTGATTTCGCAATGTGTAGCTCTCCTCTACTTCTAATTCAACTACTCTTGCCACTATCAGCAGACCTACTGATGGACTTGAAGCCAAGTGGGTTGACTTCCCTGGATATGATATTCCTATGGGACAGAGGTTTTTGTATCCAGCTGCTTCACAGATAATTGCCCAACGTGCATTGTTTGCTCAGAGATCTTGTGCCCTCTCTTATTCCATTCACCTGTCACCACTGTTGGGGAGTCATGTAATACAGAACCTAATCACTGTACCAGTTAAGAATTTTTGATTCAAATCGCTTAAATTGTAAGGGAATTTATTTCTTATTTAACTGGTAAGTCTAGCAATGGAATGGCCTTCCAGTAGGAGATGATTCAGTGGTTCAATGATATCAAAAACTCTATTTATTTTTCCACTTTGCTATCTACAATGTTGGCTTCATTCTAAGATTGTCTTCCCTTGTTGTCATAGGTTTTGCATCAGTCAGGATCAGCTAGATTATGCTCTAATAATGTTATGGACTGAATGCTTGTATACCCCCAAATCTGTCTGTTGAAGCCCCAGCACCCAAATGAGATAGTATTAGGAGGTAGGGCCTTTGGAAGCAAACTAAAGAGTAGAGTCCCACGATGGGATTAGTGTCCTTATAAGAAGAGGAAGAAACATCAGCATTTCCTCTCTCTGTCCTGAGAAGACATAGTGAGAAGGCAGCCATCTACAAGCCTGGAAGAGTGTTCTCACCAGACACCAAATCTGATCAACAAATACATTTTGTTGTTTAAAAATCACCCAGTCTATGGTATTTTGCTCTGGAAGCCTGAGCTGACTAATAATAGAACTCGGTACGGTGAAGTGGGGTGCTGCGGAAATGGCTTTGGTACTGGGTACTGGGTAGAAAATGGGAGAGTTTTGAAATGCATGCCAGAAAAGCCAAGATTACCATGAAGGGATTGTTCAAGGTAATTCTGGTGAGAACCCAGATAGGAAAGAGGAGTGCCCTGAAGAACACTTCCTTTTCCATAAGGCATAATAAATGAATGTGAATAGAATGATAGAAATAGAGATGGTAAAAGCCATTCTGATGATGTCTCAGACGGAAATGAGGAACTTGTTATTGGACAATGGAGAACGGCAGTCCTTGTTGAAAAGTTGCAAAGAACTTGACTGAATTTTGTTCGCAGTCCAGCGTTTTGCAGAAGGTAGAACCTGTTGAGTGATAAACTGTATTTAACTGAGGAGCTTTCTAAATAAAATAATGAAGGACTGGCTTGGTTTCCCTGACTGTTTATAGTAAAACACAGGAAGGGTAGAATGAGTCATAGAAGGAATTATTAAGTAAAAAAGAACCAGAATTTTAAAGATTTTGAAAACTCTCAGTGTATCTCTGTTGCAGAGAGCACCAAGGATGTGGTGGAATAGTCATTTGATAGGTTAGTATGATGTGAACCACGGATCTAATCAGCCACCGCAGAGGAAACTCTGCCAGTTTGAACTGAAGGGGATGGCTGTGGGACTTCTTAGATCCTATAGGACTGGACCACAATGCTGTGTGACTGAAAGTGTGCTATTCTTCAGGAAAAAGGAAGAATAACCCCAAGAATGTGATTCAGAGATCATCAGGGCCGCTCGTCTTGATTCTCTTCCCTTCCTGTCAGGCAATATGTTCCCTTCTCTGTGATACTCTCTCTTGTGCAAATGAAAGGTATTGGATTCAGTCATTATAGTAAACTAATTACACTAAGATAATTACACTAAGGTGTTGGAGCTCCACATACAGCAAGGTTCATTCCATTCCATGGAAAAGGACCTTGGATAGCAGCTCCCTCTGCTATCGCTATCTTCTTCTTTTCTTTTCCTGCAGCTAGGAGCAGCATCAGCAGTTGTTCCTTCTGGCTATTACCAGAATCTTCTGGTGAGGGTGGGACTGTCTGGCACAATACACTGTTTTTGGCACCACACCCTGCAGAACTAGGGGTCCAAGCCCATAGAGCCACTGTCCCTCTACTGATGCTCTCACTTCCGAACCCTCCCCTAGGTCTCTATCTTTCTATCTCTTTGCTTAAGGGCACATGGGTTATTCCTCCACTTTTTTCTAGGACTCTGAGAAGCCTATGACTCAAGGCTGATGTTTGTAATTACCTCTTTTTCAAGCCCTATCACCCCAGAAACTGGGTGATAGTTTTTCTATCTCTAAAAAATGGAGATAGCATTCTCAGTGACTGCGTGTCATTGCTTCTTGGCACATGGAAGATTAGGTAAAGAGGTGATGCAGGAATTCTCAGAAATCTTTTAAGTAGAGGCATCTGGTGGGACCAGGAGAGCATTTAGTTATTTATGCAAGTATTTTACTTAAATGCCTACTAAGGATGGAGACTAGTTTGCTTATTTTAATGCAATATAGCTTAAAAGCAACAAAGAGCACAATTTTAAGTGTACAATTTTGATGAGTTTTTCCTATGTACACATTTACATAGCTACCATAAAGACCATTCCGAGAGCATTTCTAGCACTTTAATATGCTCCCTATGCTCCTTCCTAGTCAGAATGTCCCCCAAAGTATTTACTTTTGAGAAGAATTATAAATGTTTCAAACATAAAGCATGGAAAACAGAAAAATATACATACATACACACACACACATATATATACACACATATATACATATATATTCCTCATACTTATTACCCAGGCCAGTGATTATAAAGATTTTGTCAGACAATATTTATCCATCCCCCTTCTCTTTATGTGTTTGTGTTAACTGTTTTAAGTACACCTCAAATATCACATCATTTTATTTTGATATACATCTCTCAAAGTATGGATCTTTTCTTATATAACCATAAAGCCACTATTATTCATGACTAAACAATAAATTCTTAGAATCATTTAATGCACAGTACACATTGCAGTCTCCCTAGTTGTCTTTGTGTAATTCATTTGGTCACATTGGGATCCATCTAGGGTCCATGGGTAGTTCTCTGTCTTTCTCTTCATCACTGACTTGTTGAAGATGCTAGTATGTTGACCTGTAGAATCTCCTCCATTGTCTGTTTCTGTGAGGTGATGTTTAACTTTTTCCTCCAGCTGCCATTTTCTTTTTTGACTGTAATTCATCTCTAAAGCCTTGATCCAGTGCAGGTTCAGGGTTTGTTTGTTTGTTTGTTTGTTTGTTTTTTCCTTTTCTAGGGCCACTTCCCGCGGCATATGGAGGTTCCCAGGCTAGGGGTCGAATCGGAGCTGTAGCCACCAGCCTACGCCAGAGCCATAGCCACACAGGATCCGAGCCGCATCTGTGACCTACACCACAGCTCACGGCAATGCTGGATCCTTAACCCACTGAGCAAGGCCAGGGATGGAACTCGCAACCTCATCGTTCCTAGTTGGATTTGTTAACCACTGCGCCACGACGGGAACTCCTGTTTGTTTGTTTTTTGTGAGAATATGATGTTGTGTATTTCACATTGCATCACTTTGGGAGGTACATCAGATCTGGCTGTCTCATTTTAATTTGATATAAATATTGATTCTTGAATTTAAGTATTCACAGCCTGATCTCTCCCTTTCCTTATCAATCTTTCATCTGATGGTTTCCACATTATCTTTAAACACTTATTCTACAATTTAAACAATATTCTACACTTTAAACAATATTCTACAAATATTTGTTGGGGCCTCTTCTGCGTACCTTTAATGTGCAATATACTGAGGTTTCCAAGGTGGACAAAAGGAACGATTTCTGACAAGTGTAAAAACTGTTCATGTGTCTTTATCCTAAGAATATACCCTCCAAATATAGAGTATCTATTTTTAGAGCTTATTTCCTTCCTTCCTTTCTTCCTTCCCTCCTTCCTTTATTTGTCTTTTTTTTAGGGCAGCATCCATGGCATATGGAATTTCCCAGGCCAGGTGTCTAATCAGAGCTGTAGCTGCCAGCCTACACCACCGCCATAGCAATGCCTGATCCTAGCTGCGTATGAGATCTACACCACAGCTCACAGCAACACCAGATCCTTAACCCACTGAACAAGGCTAGAGATCAAATCCCCGTCCTCAGGCATACTAGTTGGGTTCATAACCACCGAGCCACAATGGAAATGCCTAGAGATGATTTTCTAGTCAGGGAAAAAGATGTGAATGGAAATTACAATGGAATCCTAGCATTTTCTTAATATCTAATTCATCCTATTGTCTTCCTTCCTTTGCTTCTTCTATTTAAAAATTTTTTTATTTTTTTTATTTTTAGGGCCGCACCTGTGGCATATGGAGGTTCCCAGGTTAGGGGTCAAATCAAAGCTGTAGCTGCCAACCTACGCCACAGCTCACGGCAATGACAGATCCTTAACCCAGTGAGTGAGGCCAGAGATCGAACCCTCAACCTCATGGTTCCTAGTCAGATTTGTTTCCACTGCACCAAGACGGGAATTACTGCTTCTTCTCTTTTCATTCCTTTCTCTTCTCTCTTCCAATTTTCAAATTCAAAATGTTCAAAACATTTTCAAAACATTCATAATGTTCCAAGTATACTGAAGATCCGTATTAGAGATGTGGCACACTAAATTATTCTTGTTTGTATGCCATGGTGATTCATGAGGGAACTGACTAGATAGCAGATCATATAACAACCTAATTTTGTGAAAGAGAAAACCTGGATACAAAAACCTTGTTACTCTTCTAAGTTTACACAATAACTGACCCTAATAATAAAGGCTGTCTTTATTGAAAGTACCTAGTAGTACACCTTCTGACAAGTGGCAGGAAATCTTCCAAGGGGAAAGAATGTCAAAGTACACAGTGTAAATCTACACCAAAGCACACTTGATAAGGAATAGTATACACTCTTCCCTCTGGAAACTCAGTTTACCGTGTACTTAACAAAGTTGATTTGGACAGCTTAAAGAGCTGTCTATCAGTAGGTCTTCTTAGTGGAATTCAAATATTAAAAGCTTTCACTCTCTTTTGAAGGAAGTACACAACTAACTGAAGAAGTGCAAGTTTATAAAGGAGAAAAAAAAGGACAAGGAAAAACTCTTCTAGGGTCTCTGAAAAGAAGTGTTTCAGACACTTAACTGTCAGTGACTCATAAGTTAGACGTTGTGAAAATTTCATGTCCCTACTTCATTTTGTGACAGAGTGGAAAGCATATTGGCCACCCTGGTATGTATTTGTGGACTTGAATTGCACAAAAGTGAAATAAGATCAGCAGAGGGCTTTGCTGCTATTGTTACAGAGCTGTGGCAACTATCGCAAAACTGGCACATGGGAGACATCTCAGATGACAAGATGTGAATTTCCTAATGAGAAAAATTTATTAGAAAATAAGTCTTTCTGGAGTTCCTGTTGTGGCACAGTGGAAACGAATCCGACTAGGAACCATGAGGTGGCGGGTTTGATCCCTAGCCTCGTTCAGTTGGTCAAGGATCTGGCATTGCTGTGAGCTGTGGTGTAGGTTGCAGACGCAGCTCGGATCCCGCATTGCTGTGGCTCTGGCATAGGCCGGCAGCAACAGCTCCGATTCAACCCCTAGCCTGGGAACCTGCATATGCTGCAGGTGCGGCCCTCAAAAGACCAAAAGACCAAAAAAAAAAAAAAAAGATTGAAAATAAGAGTTTCTAATGCTGCCTCTTTAGAGAAGCACATTTTTCATCTGTAATGGGCCAAAGTTCTAGTTATTGACATTTCTTCCTGCACAGAGAAGAAAGAATGACACAATAGCTGTTCCTCTTGCACAGAAAAAGTGCTCTTGCCAAGTGGGTCAGTGGGACACAGGGACTGCATGCCTCACAATAGTGTAGATTGGCTCAGAGTTCTCCAACTCTGTGGAGTCACAGTTCTCTGTGACAGATTTCAGTTTCTGGAAAAAGCAGGGCCACCTTGAGGGCTCCTGCTGTTCACCCTCTATTAAATTAAGATGGAAAAAATAATAGTAGCCTTTTGTAGCAACTGGTATGAGGTGATGCCTGCTACCCACATGTCAGCCCCAGGAAACAGCCACATTTTCCAAGATTCTCACCACATGGCCTTAAGTATAAATATAAAGTCAGTGACGATTAGGGGCATATAGAGAGTTGGTAATAAAACCTCTCACAAATTCCTGACCCAATTTAGGGGCTACCATGCCTTGAATATTACTGGGAGCTGTGTTGCATGTGTTCTGTTTGGCTCCCTAATGGAGAATATTAACAGCAGCAGTTTCAATGATGAAACCCAGATGTTTGCGCAGACTCTCTGTTCTCTGTCTTCTACAAGATCTCTACACCTTCTCATGTATTAATGTTGGTTCAGGACTGGCTCCTTCTTTCTGCTTCTGGGAGAATGTGTTCCATATTCCTAGCCTATCATCTCACATGCAAGTTCCCTTCTCTCTAGCCCATGCTGAACTAACACTGTATTCATCCTCTTCTCTTTGAATTACATGAAGAAAATACCTCTGTGGGGCACTTAATGGTAACAGTCTTTACTGCACGTTTAAGAACACAGAAGGGGGTTAATATCCTAGCAGAGTAAGCATCTTAAATGGAAAATAGAAAAAATGAAGCAGAACAATCCTCATCTACCACAGCGTTGCTTTCCTATTACTTCTTGCTCCCTTCTTCACTCTGTAGCCTCCCCTCTCAGAAGTGGAAATAGACCCTACTATTCTTGGCTCTGGGGATCTTCTAGTGTATCCAAAGACAAATGAGTATGCTCTTGCTCTGCTAAATCATCTACTCTGGGTCAATCCTCCTCCTCTACCAGTCTCTACAATTGAAAGGGGGCAGCACAGAGATTTATTTTCCCAGTGACATAAATTAATTCCTCCTCTTCTTCTTCCAACTTAGAAAGCAGATTTGATTATTATTAGCTTTGATTAGAAACAAGCTTTTTTCCCCCCACTACTAGAATAACGATGTAAGGGAACATTGTGAGGTGCAATTGTTCTCTCTTCATAATGTTATCCATTATTACTAATATCTTTTTTTTCTCCCAAAGACAGCTGAATAATGTAGCAAATATAGTGGATCAGAGCTCTGATAATAAAATTACTGAATTCTCCCAGGCCAAGGGTCTGATTTGTAGTCATGAGTTTCCTAATCCTTGCCTTCCTACTACTAGACAGGCCAAACTGGTTTCCCAGTCTTTATTGGTGAATCACATTGAAAGGAACTGAGAGAGGAAGATGATGACTTTGGGGAGAAAGCAGAACTCATACTGAGGAAACTCTTATTTCCTACTCAAAGAAAGATTGCGGACTTGTTCTCCTTTTCCTGCACATTTGGGGATGTCAGAGCCATTTGTTCCCCTCTCTTCACTTGGTTAGGTGCTGACAATGATCTCTTGTCTTAACGTTGCTTCCTACTGGACCAGTAGAGTGTTTGATGCAGTTAGGCAAGGAGACATGGGTTAGTTAGAGGACACCTGCATTTCCCACCATTTTATTTTCAAAGGTATTTAGAGTTCTCTCCTTTCCAGTGGATGCCATGGGGATGGATGGGGCAAATGCCTTCTTACAGATGTCATCCAAAAGGACTTTGGAAGAGTGGATCCCAGTTAGAAAAGTTTGTAGGTTAAATTTCACAAGGAAAGGGTTGGGGAATAGAGGCCAAGTTGGAGCTATATTTTCCAAATCTGACGTTATGCAGAAGAAGACCTCTCAGGACTCTCCAGTGGACCAACAAATGCACATCCAGTCCCTGGACACCTACCATGCAGAGGAGGCCCTGCCATATTAGTGGAGAAGAGACAGCAACATCCACCAGAAAGAGATATCAGAGTTGCTGACA
Organism: Phacochoerus africanus; assembly: GCF_016906955.1. NCBI lineage: Eukaryota > Metazoa > Chordata > Mammalia > Artiodactyla > Suidae > Phacochoerus > Phacochoerus africanus. The sequence goes on from NC_062545.1 coordinate 228,004,728, forward strand.
GCAGCTTGCTGTATCTCAAGTATTGTCAATGTTTGTCTCCCTCCCTCATCAGTTGCCCTAAGTTTTGAGGGAAAACATAGCCTGGAGAATCAGAGAGGAGAAAGGGAGAAGGCAGTTATGAGAAAGTAGACCATGCCTTCAATGGTGTGCTTGAAACAATTTATAAACATTTAAGAGATTAAGTTTAAATTTTCAGGAATTTTCCCAGTTATTCATCGGTAGTTGGAATCAGCACTAGTGGGAGTACTCTATATAGCACTCAGTACCCAGTGGAAATCAGCCAGTAGTACAAATTGGGGTCTTTAGATTTTCTCTCCCTAAAGAGTGTGCCACTCCTTCTCCCTATCCAAGCAAGTTCTGTCCAGGGACAGTGAAAGTCTAAGAGGGTAAATTGTCTGATTATTTTAATAGCAAATGGGAAATTCGAAATTTTTAACACTCTATTGCAATACAATTAGGTAATCCTATTCCTCAGCAAGAAAGGGGAGGTCAATAAAACAAAATTGTCAGTTATTAGACAAACCAATGGGACCTAATCAAACTGACAAGCTTTTGCACAGCAAAGGAAACCAAAAAGAAAACGAAAAGACAACTTACAGAATGGGAGAAAATAGTTTCAAATGATGCAGCTTACAAGGGCTTAATCTCTAGAATATGCAAGCAACTTATATAACTCAACAGCAAAAAAGCCAACAACCCAATGGAAAGAATGGCAAAGGACCTGAATAGACATTTCTCCAAGGACGATATACAGATGGCCAACAAACACATGAAAAAATGCTCAACATCAGTGATTATTAGAGAAATGTAAATCAAAACTACCACAAGGTACCACATCACACCAGTCAAAATGGCCATCATTAATAAGTTGACAAATAAATGCTGGAGGGGGTGTGGAGAAAAGGGAACCCTCCTGCACTGTTGGTGGGAATGTAAGCTGGTACACTCACCATGGAGAACAGTATGAATGTACCTTAGAAAACTATACATAGAACTACCATAGGATCCAGCAATCCCACCCTTGGGCATATATCCAGACAAAACTTTCCTTAAAAAAGACACATGCACCCGCATGTTCATTGTAGCACTATTCACAGTAGCCAGGACATGGAAACAACCCAAATGTCCATTGACGGATGATTGGATTAGGAAGATGTGATATATATACACAATGGAATACTACTCAGCCATTTAAAAGAACAAAATAATGCCATTTGCAGCAACATGGATGGAACTGGAGACTCTCATATTGACTGAAGTAAGTCAGAAAGAGAAAGACAAATACCAAAGATATGATATCACTTATATCTGGAATCTAATATATGGCACAAATGAACTTTTCCACAGAAAAGAAAATCATAAACTTGGAGAATAACTTGTTGACAAGCAGGATGGGGAGGGAGTGGGATGGATTGGGATCTTGGGGTAAATAGATGCAGACTCTTGCCTTTTGAATGGATTAGCAATTAGATCCTGCTGCTTAGCACTGGGAACTATGTCTAGTCACTTATGATGGAGCATGATAATGTCAGCAAAAAGAATGTATACATGTATGTGTAACTGGGTCACCATGCTGTACGGTAGGGAAAAAAAATGTATTGGGGAAATTAAAAAAAGTTCTATAATCCAAAATAAATAAATAAATAAAGTATATGAGAAGGGGGAAAAAAAGAAAAAAAAAGAAAAACAAAATACTATACGATACTTTTACCCAATGGGCGACTCTGCTTCTTCAGGGGAGGAGAAATAACTCCGTCTACCTTTCTGACTTCTAGCTGAGATTCCTATAATAATAGACAGATGAATAAGAGAAAACCAGTCAGAAGTTTATTAACATGTATACCTCATGTATACATGGGAAACAGAAGAAAATGAGAAACTCCTTGAGTTGGCTTAAAATTCAAACTTAAATACCATCTTACTAGGGAAAGCAGAGAAAGGATATAGGCCTCTTAGGGGAGAGTAAATGATTTTTAGGAAAATTCAGGTCCTTTGAGGAATATATATGGGAGATAAGATAGTGTGTGGCAAAGTTTGTTTAGGTGTGGTGTTGACCTCTAGCCTTCTCTCCTATGATGAGTCAATCTTCTCTCCCTAATGAAACTCCCATGGAGGGGATTTATGACAAGTGAGTTCCTTTTGGAGGATCTATCTTTACACACATGAGTTCGGAGAAAGCTTCTCCCCGTGTTTGCTGTTTTTCAAGTGCCTTCAGCTCAAAATAGTCAAAGTTCCAAAGTGAACATATCCTGAACACCTATAGTCATATTTTAAGGTGACATATTCTACTACCCTTCACCTTTGTTGTGGATTGAATTGTGTTCTTCCCCAAAGATATGTTGAAGTCCTAACTCCCAGTACATTAGAATGAACCCATATTTGGAAATATGATCTTTACAGAGGTCATAAAGGTAAAATGAGTTCATTAGGCCCTAATCCACAATGACTGTATCATTCTAAAAAGGAGACATTTGGACACAGACAGATAAGCACAGAGAGGAGATGACATGGAGATGACATGAAGACACACAGGGAAAAGATGGCCATGTGACTAGAATGATGCATTTACAAGCCAAGGAACTGAGGATTGCTAGCAATACCAGAATCTAGAAGAGACAAAGAAGGCACCCCACCCCAGAGCCATCAGAGAAAGCATGGTGCTGCCAGCACTTTGATTTTGGATTTTAACCTCTAGAACTGTGAGACAATGAATTTCTATTGTTCTAAGCCAGTTTTTGTATTTGTTATGGCAGCCCTGGGAAACTACTTCAACTTCCAAAATCCAGCTGCAGTAATGGCTACCATGTTTTGATTATTTACAATGCATGTGGTGTATATCAACACTAACCTTTATTTATATTATCTGAATTAATCCTTACAGAAGCCCCATAAGGATGAGAAAACTGAAGCTTCTATTGGTCATTGCAAAAGAGCATCACAAAAGTTTCCAGGCAAGGAGGAGCCTCAACTGTCTCAGAATTAGCGTCAAGAAACTGTCAATAGATTTCTCCAGGCCTACAGCTGATTACTTACAGGAAGAGTTATTGTCATTCCATCCAGACCTATCCATTGCTCCAGTTTACTTAAAAACTGAAAATGTGCCTTTGGCCTAAGGGATATGGTAGTTGACAGGGAAATGATCATGAGCAACCAAACAAACAGGATTTTCTCAAACAATTTGCAATTTGCTCAAGGTGTTTTAACTCAAGCATCAAGTGCTCCAGGGAAGGAACTGGCTCAGATAGTGGGCTGGGTGTTCCAGCTACCTCTTACCAAAGCTCTGGGGCTCAATGAATGAGCAAGAATAAAATACCAGAAGCACACAGCAGAGCCAAATGGAGAAGGGAAAGCATATTAAAATGCTAATCTAAGAGGTTGTGAAATGGTAGCAGGGCAGTGAGGGTAGTCAGATGGAGAGTGGTGAGTTGTGGATGAGCAAATAATTACCATGGTTCTAGAGCCAGGAGGATTACTCACTAGGCCAGCAAATGTGGGGTCAATGCCTTAAAATTGCTACATCCAGCTTATTTTGAAGTTTTAACTTAAGTCTTCAAACTGTGAAACTCATGACATACAGCCTGGGATAAAAATTGGGGGTATTAATCACTATCAATTGACATAGTAACTTTCAGGGGTCAGAATGTCTTAAATGAAATGAGTTTTCATGGCCCTCGGGATATTCGTGGTAACAGGATGTTCTTTCTTAGAGACTCTCTGCTCAAACAAGGATGGTACTGAAACCTTGGAAGTAACAGAGCTTTTTATCAAAATTCAAAGATTTTGGTGATTATATGGGTAAGAGAGAGGCTCCAGGTGATGGCTGCATTTTCCTGTTCTGTTATCTGGCTCGTGTATAAATTTTATATTTTAGACCTGCAGAAAGTCTTCATTTACTAAGTGTCTTTTTTGTGCTGGGCTTTATGCCAACAGTTGGGGATAAAAAAACAAAAGTGTGCTTCTTGCTATCGGTAAAAAGTTGAGTAAAAATCTTGTTGAGAGACAGACAAGTCCACAACAATTCTAATGTGGTGTAAAAATGGCTATTAAAGGTCTATACTTAGTGCCCGAAGCCTCTGAGTTAGGAAGGACCAACTCTGTAATGAGGGGAATGGGTTGTCAAAGAAGGCTCTGTAGAGAAGGTATAGTTATAGAACTGGGGTCCATGGAATAATAGGTCAGCAGGTGCTAGATTACAAAGATTCCTTAACCAGGCCTCAGGAAGCCATTTAAGTCTTTTAAGTTGTGCAGTGACATGATTAAATGTGTTCTTTAGAAGAATTACTATGGCAGCAGTGTGGAGGATGAAGTGACAGAAATGTATACTTTGGCTTACTTTGTGCTAAATGGCAGTTTTACCTTTAGCTATATACACACCTTATTGACTATGCTCAAGCCACAAAATGCACAGACTTAGAAACCCTGTGTTACATGCCTTGTACCTAGCTTTGTCACTGATTTAGTACATGCCTAAGCTCCAGTCTTACCGTCACACAGTGTTCTTTATGGAGATGGTTAAGACTAATGAACAATAGGCTGAGTTCAAATGTACAATCTTGTAATTATCAGCAATACTATAGGCCCTCTCTTTTAAGTGAGTTTTTCTGTTGTGTCTTTGGCTTTATAAAATATGTTAAAACAGTTTAATAATAGATCTCTTGGAACATGCTTCTGTGACTTAAAAGATTCTATCTAGCAAAGTCAAAAATAAGATGGTAAGAATTATCCTATAGAAGTCTTACTGTTTTAAAGCCACTGCTGAATTTCTTTTTGTAGTTATTTAGAAAAAAAAATCCAAGCATTTTCCTGCATTTAAATAGACACAAAAACCAGAAGTTCTTAATAATGAGTTATATTATAATTTTTTTGTTTTGTTTTGTTTTATCCAGTATTCTATAAGCATGGTTCTCAAACTTCAGTGGTTACCAGAATCACCTTTAGGGCTTCTTAAAACAGTGCAGCCCTGCCCTCAGAGGTTCTGATTCAGTGTTGGCCTGGGATGAGCCCTGAGCATTTGTATTTCTATGTTCCCAGGTGATGCTTCTGCTGCTGCTAGTCAAGGGAAGAACGTGGAGAACCATCAATCTGAAATAATAATGGCTAATTTTTTTTTTGTCCTTTTAGGGCTGCACCCACAAAATATGGAGCTTCCCAGGCTAGAGGTCTAATGGGAGCTGTAGCTGCCGGCCTACGCCAGAGCCACAGCAATGCTAGATCCAAGCTGTGTCTGTGACCTGCACCACAGCTCACAGCAACGCCGGATCCTTAACCCACTGAGTGAGGCCAGGGATCAAACCCACAATCTCATGGTTCCTAGTGGGATTTGTTTCCACTGCTCCATGATTGGAACTCCATAATGGCTAACTTTCATTGGGCACTTTCTATGTTCCAACTGTGTTCTGCATATCTAATTTAAATTATATTAGCTCACTGAATCCTCATGACAAGCCTAAGAGTTTCCATTGGTAAGGGCATCTCCCTCTTTGTACCAGGAGACAGTTGAATCTAAACCATAAGAGAATCTTATCAGTGGAGAAGGTATCAACTCAAATCTGAATAACAACATGACCCTGGCTTACTGTGCTAGTAATCTCAGGTAACTGACCTTTTCTCACCTTTCCTTCTTTTGTCTTTAGAGGAAGATGGTGTTTGTGTCAGAATTCTAAGCCACCCTAGAAAGTTACTCATTTTCCCCTCTGTATCTACTATATGTACATGAGGAAAACATGTTAATAAACTTGTTTCCTTTTACTAATCAATTTTTTTTTTTGTGTGTGTCCTTTTGAGGGCCACACCTGCAGCATATGGAGTTCCCAGGCTAGGGTCTAATCAGAGCCGTTGCTGCCAGCCTATGCCAGAGTCACGGCAATGTCAGATCCGAGCCATGTCTGCGACCTACACCACAGCTCACTGCAACTCCGGATCCTTATCCCACTGAGTGAGGCCAGGGATTGAACCCACAACCTCATTGTTCCTAGTCAGATTTGTTTCCGCTGCGCCACGATGGGAACTCCACTAATCTATTTTTTATTACAGGGGTATCACTAGAACTCAGAAGAGTAGAGGGAAAATTACTTTTTCTCCTCTGAAATATTATAACAAATGAATAAACAAGACTTGAGAAAGTAAAGTAACTCAGCTCAAGGTCGCTTAGCCAGTAAATGATGTGCAAGAACTAAACCCAGAAATATACAGCCTTGTGAATTGTTGTGATTTTCCTGTTGGTGAATTCCTATCTCTCAAGCATGCCCTGATTCCAGAAATTTTGGGACCCTGAGAACATTTTTTTTTTGTTGTGCTTTGTGACTAATGTTTCCTTTTTCTGAGATGAATATTGTTCTTTGTAAATATATTCAAATTTTTAGGTAGAAATTTATTTTATCACCAATGAACATTTCTGACTAGAGAGAAATCGCCAAGCTTGCTGACTCAGAAGAAAAAGAAAAGCATCTACTATTTAGTTTATGGCTTTGAGTTTTGGGAGGGAATAGGAAGAAGATCAGCTTGCCACCCATTGTAGATCATTTCACTTTTATTTCATTCAATGTCATTGTCAGTATTTTGTATGGAGGTGGTCTTGAGAGCTTAGTGGAGATTATTTTTTCAATAGTACAGATGGCTCTGCTAAATATTTAAGGCATTTTGGGGGAACAAGAATAATGATCCTGATTCAGGGGAACTTGATCATATAAATCACTTTGTTTCAAGTGCTTTGGCCTCTGAACATCTAAAATGGACACATATTTTATTGGCTTATTAACTGATTGCTAGAGCTGCTTAAGGCCTAAGCTACAACATCATGCCTGATCATACACCAATAATTTTTTTTAAGATTTTTATTTTTTCCATTATAGTTGATTTACAGTGTTCTGTCCATTTCTGCTGTACAGCAAGACTTTTTTATTTCTTATTTTTCTGGCTCTTTGCATATTTTCCTCTCTTATCCATAACCACATATGTGTAATGTCAAATATTCTCTCTCACTCTCTCTCTCTCACACACACACCCCATTTTTCATGGATATGTTAGGTCAGAAAAATTCCTGTGTTCTGAAGCTAAGTATAAAACATCACCTATGACTACAGCAATGCCAAGTTTAACTTGAAAGCTGTCATTTTCTCAAAATATGATGAAAGAAAGGGCCATCACCACTTGATGATAAAGTTTCTGGAGTTCCTGTCATGGCACAGTGGAAATGAATCTGATTAGGAACCATGAGGTTGTAGGTTCCATCCCTGGCCTTGCTCAGTGGGTTAAGGATCCAGTGTTGCCATGAGCTGTGGTGTAGGTCACAAACATAGCTCGGATCCCGCGTTGCTGTGGTGTAGGCAGGCAGCTGTAGCTCGGATTCAACCCCTAGCCTGGGAACCTCCATATGCTGCAGGTCGGTCCTAAAAAACAAAACAAAACAAACAAACAAACAAACAAAAACAAAAAGCTTTCCTATAATTATGAAGGAGAAAACATTGATGCCCAATATGCTTTTAATTTTAATGCCAGTATGTCAGAATTGAATACATCTCAAGTATATACACTTCTGCAAATAAACTCATTGCAATCCTCAGCATAACTGCTAAAAGGAACTATATGCTGAAATTCACCACCATGAAAATTACTTCAGAAATGGGCCACAATGAAACTGGGATATACCCCGATGCTCCTGAAAATTGACCAGATTTAGTAAATATTGTTAATGTAGAATTGTTTACAAGAGCCTCCTCTGCTTACTAATTCAATATCCTCACATTTCTATCCACCATCTCAGGGAGGTGATCATGGCTAGAAATGTTTCTAAGTCTGGTGTTGAAATTTCCCTGCATTTATCACATATCCAACAAAATATTATAAATTTTACTTATTATTGTTGTTTTTTGCTGCCTCCTTCCACAAGCTCCATGACCAGGGATTGTCATCTGTTTTGTTTACTTTATCCTCAGAGCCTGCAACAGGGCTTGATACACACTAGACATTACATAAGTACTTGTTGTGTTAAATAAGCACTTGCTGAGTGAGTGGATAATAAACCAATCAGTGAGTAGATTAACAATGTTGGTTTAATATTCATCATGAGAACTGAAGAATTCTAAAGAACCTCTATTTAGCTATGTGATAGGATAAAGACATTTCTTCTAACTCAAAGATCTTCCTTTTGAGAAGAAAATAAGATAAGTGTTTGCATGTGTTGTGTCAAATATATAATAAGTCAGACAGAAAAAGATACATACATATAATATCACTTGTATGTAGTATCTAAAAAAGTTTGAACTCCTAGAAATGGAGAGTAGAATGATGGTTACCAAGGGCTGAGGGTGTTTGCTACTCAGAGGGTGCAAACTTGCAGATTGAAGATGAATAAGTTCTGAGGATTTAATGCACAGAATTGTGATCACACACACACACACAGACACACAGACACAGACACACACACACACACACACACATGGTTGAGCTAGAGCATGAGGTATGGAAAGGGGAGTCATATAGAACAAGCCTGGATGGGGTTAAGTATGTGTCAGAGAGTAAATTAACTTTCACATCAGACTACTAATTTAGGATTTCACTGTGTGGTTGCTTAAGGAGTTTAATTTTTTATTTTATTAATTAATGAATTTTATTACATTTATAGTTGTACAATGATCATCACAACCCAATTTTATAGCGTTTATATCCCAAACCCCCAGCCCATCCCCCGACCCCCCAACCTGTGTCCTTAGGAAACCATAAGTTTTTCAAAGTCTCTGAGTCAGTATCTGGACTTATTGCATATCTTTTTCTTCTCTGATTGCCATGGCTAGGACTTCCAAACCTATGTTGAATAGCAGTGTTGAGAGCAGACATCCTTGTCTTGTTCCTGATTTCACTAGGAATTCTTTCAGCTTTTCACCGTTGAGAATGATGTTAGTGCTGGGTTTGTCATATATGGCCTGTATTATGTTGAAGTAGGTTCCTTGTATGCCCATTTTCTGAGGGTTTTTAATCAGAAATGGATGTTGGATTTTGTCAAAGGCTTTTTCTGCGTCTATTGAGAGGTTCATATGGTTTTTATTCTTCAGTTTGTTAATGTGGTGTATCACACTGATTGATTTGCGGATATTGAAGAATCCTTGCATCCCTGGGATAAATCCCACTTGATCATGATGTACAGTCCTTTTAATGTATTGTTGTATTTGGTTTGCCAGTATTTTGTTGAGGATTTTTGCATCTATATTCATCAGTGAAATTGGCCTGTAATTTTCTTTTTTTGTGTTATCTTTATCTGGTTTTGGTATCAGGGTGATGGTGGCCTCACAGAATGAGTTTGGGAGTGTTCTTTCCTCTGCAGATTTTTGGAATAGTTTGAGAAGGACCGTTAGCTCTTCTCTAAATGTTTGATACAATTTGCCTGTGAAGGCATCTAGTCCTGGAATTTTATATGTTGTAAGTTTTTTAATCACAGTTTCAATTTCAGTACTTGTGATTGGTGCATCCATCTTTTCCATTTCATCTTGGTTTAGTCTCGGAAGATTGTACTTTTTTAAGAATTTGTCCATTTCTTCTAGGTTGTCTGTTATTGGCATATAGTTGCATGTAGTAGTTTCTTATGATCCTTTGTATTTCTGCAATGTAACTTCTTTTTCATTTCAAATTTAATTTAGTCCTCTCTCTTTTTTTCTTGGTAAGTCTGGCTAAGGGTTTATCAATTTTGTTGATTTTTTTCAAAGAACCAGCTTTTAATAAAAATTAATTCATTGATCTTTTCTATGGTTTGCTTCATTTCTATTTCATTGACTTCTTCTCTGATCTTTATGATTTCTTTCCTTCTGATAGCTTTAGGTCTTGTCTGTTCTTCTCTCTCTAGCTGCTTTAGATGTAAAATTAGGTTATTTATTTGAATTTTTTCTTATTTCCTGAGGTAGGCTTGTATTGCTATAAACTTCCCTCTTAGAACTGCTTTTTCTGCATCCCAAAGGTTTTGGAGTGTTGTATCTTTGTTGTCATTTGCTTCTAGGTATTTTTTAATTTCCTCTTTGATTTCTTCAGTGATCCACTGGTTGTTTAGTAGCATTTGTTGAGTCTCCACATGTTTGTTTTTTTGCAGTTTTTTTTTTCTTATTGTTGATTTCCAGTCACATAGCATTGTGGTCGGAAAAGATGCTTGATGTGATTTCAATTTTCTTAAAGTTACCAAGGCTTGATTTGTGACCTGGAATGTGATCAATACTAGAGAATGTTCCATGTGCACTTGAGAAGAATGTCTATTCTGTTTCTTTGGGATGAAATGTCCTATAAATATCTATTAAGTCCATCTGATCTAATGCTTCATTTAGGGCCTGTGTTTCCGTGTTGATTTTCTCTTGGGATAATTTCTCCATTGCTGTAAGTGGGGTTTTAAAGTCCCCTACTATTATTGTGTTATTGTCAGTTTCTCCTTTTAAGGTTATTAGTAGTTGCCTTCTATATTGAGGTGATCCATGTTGACAGCATATATATTTACAATTGTTATATCTTCTTCTTGGATTGATCCTTTGGTCATTATGTAATGTCCTTCTTTATCTCTTAAAATATTCTTCATTTTAAAGTCTATTTGTCTGATATGAGTATTGCTACTCCAGCTTTCTTTTGATTCCCATTTACATAGAATATTTTCTTCCATCCTCTCACTTTCAATTTGTATGTGTCCCTAGACGTGAAGTGGGTCTCTTAAAGACAGCATATATATGGATCTTGTTTTTGTACACATTCAGCCAGTCTATGTCTTTTGGTTGGGGCATTTAGTCCATTTACATGTAAGGTAATTATTGATATATATATTCTTATTGCCGTTTTTTAACTGTTTTGAATTTGTTTTTGTTGCTCTTTTTTCTTCCCTTCTTATCTTGTTCTCTCCCCTTGTGGTTTGGTGACTATCTTTAGTGTTGTATTTGAGTTGATTTTTGTTATTTGTGTGCATATCTATTGAAGATTTTTGGCTTGCAGTTGCCCTGAACTTTTGATATAGGAGTCTATATATATTCTCGATTGTTTTAAGTAGTTGGTCTCTTAATTGCAAGTGCATCTCCAGTGTCCTGCATTTGTACCCTCTTCTTCTCATGATTTCTCATTTTGGTAGCATATTTATGCATAGATGATTTCCTCTGTTTAATGTGTATATGCCTTTACTGGTGATCCTTGTCATTTGCAGTACTTTTGTTTCTAGTTGTGGCTTTTTCTTTCCTGCCTGAGAAGTTCCTTTAGTATTTGTGTAAAGCTAGTTTAGTGCTGCTGAATTCTCTTAACTTTTGTTATCTGTAAAGATTTTGATTTCTCCTTCAAATCAGAATGAAAGCTTTGCTGGGTAAAGTTATCTTGGTTGGAGATTTTTTCCTTTTATCACTTTAAGTATATTGTGCCACTCCCTTCTGGCCTGAAGAGTTTCTGCTGAAAAGTCTGCCAATAAACTTATTGGGGTTCCCTTGTATGTTATTTGTTTCTTTTCCCTAGCGGCTTTCAATATTTCTCTTTGTCTTTAATTTTGGTCAATTTAATTAATATGTGTCTTAGGATGTTCCTCCTTGGGTGTATTTTATGTGGTACTTATTGTACTTCCTGGATTTGAGTAAGTGTTTCCTTTCCCATGTTAGGGAACTTTTCAGCTATTATTTCTTTGAATATTTTTTCTGTCCTTTTCTCTCTCTCTTCTCCTTCTGGCACCCCTATAATACAGATGTTGGTGCGTTTAATGTTGTCCCAGAGTTCTCTTAGACTGTCTTCATTTCTTTTCAATCTTTTTTCTCTTTTCTGTTCCACATCAGTGATTTCCACTAGTCTGTCCTCCAGCTCACTTATTCTTTCTTCTGCCTCCTGTATTTTGCTTTTCTTTGCTTCTAATGAATTTTTTATTTCTGTTATTGTATTTTGCATCTCTCTTTGCTTAAGTTTTAAATCCTGTATTTGTTGCTCAATATTTGCTGTAAATTATCAGTCTTTGCCTCTAGTCTATTTCCAATGTCCTGCATTATCTTCAACATCATCAGTCTAAAGTCTTTTTCTTGGAGGCTGATAATCTCTAGGTCACTTAGCTGTTTTTCTGGGATTTTTTTCTTTCTCCCTTATGTGAGTTATAGTTCTCTGCCTTTTCATCTTTATAGGTTTTTGGTGTGGTGACCTTTTTATAGACAATAGAGTTGTAGCCTCTCTTACTGTGATATCTGCCCCCCTTGTGGCTGAAGTTTGTACAGGGGCTTGTTATAGGCTTCCTGATGGGAGGGACTCCTGCCTGCCTGCAGGTAGGTGCTGATTCTTATCCCTCTGGTGAGTGGGGCTTTGTCTCTGGGTGAGATTAGAGGCAGCTGTGTGCCTGGGAGTCTTTAGGCAGCCTGTTTACTGATGGGTGGGGCTGTGATCCCACCTGGATTTTTATTTGGCCTGGGGCTTCTCAGCTCTGATGGATGGGGCCAGGTATTCCCAAAATGGCTACCTCTAGAGGAATGCACAACAGTGAACACTCCCAAGACCATTGCCTCAGTGTCCTTTCCCCACAATGAGCCACAGTCACTCCTTGTTTTCCCAGGAGATCCTCCAATAACTGCAGTTTGGTCTGACCCAGATTTCTATGGAGTCTCTGATTTGCCCTGGAACCCAGTCCCCATGAAAGCCTGTGTGTGCCTTTCAAGAATGGGATCTCCTTCTTGTCCAATCCCATGGAGCTTCTGCATACCAGCTCTACTGGCCCTCAATGCCAGATGCTCAGGGTGCTCTTTCTCCCAATGCCAGATCCCCAGGTGTGGGAATCCAATGTGGCATTCAGAATTCTCACTCCCATAGGTGAGTCTCTGTGATACAGTTACTTACTAGTTTGTAGGCTGCCCACCCGGTGGGTATGGGGTTGTTTGCATGTATAATCACCTTTCCTACCATTTTGATGTGGCTTCCTCTTTGTCTTCTGGAATAAGATATCTTTTTTGAAAGTTTCCAGTCCATTTGGTTGAAGGTTGTTCAGCATTTGGTTGTAATTTTGTTGTTTTTAAGAGAGAGGGTGAGCTCCAGTCCTTCTATTCCACCATTTATTCTCCTCTGCTTAAGGAGGTTTTAAGCAATCACAATGATGGCTTCAGAAGAGTAATGTGGTGCAATTGTGAAAAGTAAGATGAGAGGAAAACTTCAGGCTTGGCCTGATCTGAGGTTCAAATAATGTCATCAAGATACATCTCTCAGTTCTGCTTTCTCTGCATTGGCTCTGCCTATAGCTCCATATGAAACACATAGAAAAGAAAAGGGATCACTTATAGAGAAAAATGAAAATACTTCATTTTCAGAAGTGGAAAATATCTTCTTGTATTTCATTGGCCTGAGTTCAGTTATGTTCCTATTTCTCAACTAATCATTATGTTCAGGGTATGGAATGGCTGCTTTAAGGCACTATGGTCCCATACCCACAATGGGAAATGGATTAATCTCAGTCAAATTCCATTCTACCATTTCAAGATTTCATGTCTAAATGGATGGAGAGAATAATGTTCCTATAAGGGGAATGGTAATTCTCCAGTTAAGAGAGCTAACTGTACTGTTTATTAGTTGATGATCTACATAGCTTAGTCTTTGAATTATACTGTGATTTAAGTGCAAATTCAAAATAATACAAATGCAGTTATTTCTATTACATTATAAGAAGGTTATAAAATCCTGCCATAATCACTCTTTCTTTTTTTTTTGTCTGTTTGCCTTTTTCTAGGCCTGCACCCATGGCACATGGAGGTTTCCAGGTTAGGGGTCTAATCAGAGCTGTAGCTGCCAGCCTACACCAGAGCCACAGCAATGCGGGATCCAAGCCCCATCTGTGACCTACACTGCAGCTCATGGCAATGCCGGATCCCTAACCCACTGAGCAAGGCCGGGGATCGAACCCACAACCTCATGGTTCCTAGTCAGATTCATTAACCACTGAGCCACGACAGGAACTCCCATAATCACTCTTTTTTTTTTTTTTTTTTAATTTTCCCACTGTACAGCAAGGGGGTCAGGTTATCCTTACATGTATACATTACAATTACATTTTTCCCCCAGCCTTTCTTCTGTTGCAACATGAGTATCTAGACAAAGTTCTCAATGCTATTCAGCAGGATCTCCTTGTAAATCTATTCTAAGTTGTGTCTGATAAGCCCAAGCTCCTGATCCCTCCCACTCCCTCCCCCTCCCATCAGGCAGCCACAAGTCTCTTGTCCAAGTCCATGATTTTCTTTTCTAAGGAGATGTTCATTTGTGCTGGATATTAGAGTCCAGTTATAAGTGATATCATATGGTATTTGTCTTTGTCTTTCTGGCTCATTTCACTCAGTATGAGATTCTTTAGCTCCATCCATGTTGCTGCAAATGGCATTATGTCGTTCTTTTTTATGGCTGAGTAGTATTCCATTGTGTATATATACCAGATCTTCCGAATCCACTCATCTGTCGGTGGACATTTGGGTTGTTTCCATGTCCTGGCTATTGTGAATAGTGCTGCAATGAACATGCGGGTGCACGTGTCTCTTTTAAGTAGAGTTTTGTCCGGATAGATGCCCAAGAGTGGGATTGCGGGGTCATATGGAAGTTCTATGTATAGATTTCTAAGGTATCTCCAAACTGTTCTCCATAGTGGCTGTACCAGTTTACATTCCCACCAACAGTGCAGGAGGGTTCCCTTTTCTCCACAGCCCCTCCAGCACTTGTTATTTGTGGATTTATTAATGATGGCCATTCTGACTGGTGTGAGGAATCACTCTTTAAATATATATTTTTCCTTCTTCCATCCACTGCCCTTACCAACACAGTTATTCTCATCAACAGTTTTATTCTCACAGAAAAACAAAAACCTATCACCACCAAAATACCAAAAATTGAATACCTGCTAGTCCTAATCTTTCTTACCTTCTAATCCTCCCTCCCTCCTTCCTGTCTTCCATTAAAAACCCACAAACTGGAGTGACAACATAGTATTAGAAGTCCTAGCCACTGCAGTCAGACAAATGAAAGAAATAAAATGTATCCAAATTGGAAGAGAAGAGGTATAATTGTCATTCTATGTAGATTACATGATACTATATATAGAAAACCCTAAGGACTCTACACAAAAACTGCTCAAACTGATCAACAAATTCAGCTAAGTAGCAGGATACAAGATTAACATTCAGAAATTGGTTGCATTTCTCTATACTAACAATGAAATATTAGAAAAGGAATACAAAAATACAATACCTTTTAAAATCACACACCCCAAAATTAAATATCTAGGGATAAACCTGACCAAGGAGGTGAAAGACTTATATGCTGAGAACTATAAAACATTAATCAAGGAAATTAAAGAGGATTCAAAGAAATGGAAAGATATTCCATGATCCTGGATTGGAAGAATTAGTATTGTAAAAATGGCCATACCGCCAAAAGCAATCTACAGATTTAATGCAATCCTTATCAAATTACCCGTGACATTTTTCACAGAACTATGACCAACAATCCCAAAATTTATATGGAACCATAAAAGACCCAGATTTCCAAAGCAATCCTGAGGAACAAAAACCAAGCAGGAGGCATAACTGTCCCAAACTTCAGACAATATTATAAAGCTATGGTAACAAAGAGAGCAGAGTACTGGTACCAAAACTGACATACAGACTAATGGAACAAAATAGAGAACTGAGAAATAAACCCAGATACCTATAGTCAATTAATCTTTGACAAAGGAGGCTAGAATATAAAATGGGGAAAAGACTGTCTTTTCAGCAAGTGGTGCTGGGAAAACTGGACAGCCACATGTAAACCAAAAAAACTGGAACACACCCTCACATCATGCACAAAAATAAACTCAAAATGGCTTAAAGACGTAAGACAAGACACCATCAAACTCCTAGAGGAGAACATAGGCAAAACATTCTCTGACATCATCCTTACAAATGTTTTCTCAGGTCAGTCTCCCTAAGCAACAGAAATTAAAGCAAAAATAAACCAATGGGACCTAATCAAACTGACCAGCTTTTACACAGCATAAAACAAGCCATTAAAAAAAGACAACCTATGGAATGGTTTCAAATGATGCAACTGACAAGGGCGTAATCTTTAAAATATACAAACAACTTATACAACTCAACAGCAAAAAAAATCAACAACCCATTTGAAAAATGGGCAAAATGCCTGAATCGACAGATGAATGGATTAAGAAGAGGTGGTAATGATACACAATTGAATACTACTTAGCCATAAAAAAGAACAAAATAATGCCATTTGCAGCAACATAGATGGAACTAGAGACTCTCAGACTAAGTGAAGTAAGTCAGAAAGAGAAAGCCAGATACCACATGGTATCACTTACATCTCGAATCTAATATAGGGCACAAATGAACCTTTCCACAGGAAAGAAATGCATGGACTTGGAGAAAAGACTTGCGGTTACCAAGGAGGAGAGGGAGGGAGAGGGATAGACTGGGAATCTGGGATTAATAAATGTAAACTACTGCATTTGAAACAGATAAGCAATGAGATCCTGCTGTATAGAACAGGGAACTATATTTAGTCACTTGTGGTGGAACATGATGGAGGATAATGTGAGAAAAAGAATGTATATGTGTGTGTGTGTGTGTGTGTGTGTGGTGTGTTACTGTGTCACTATGCTGTACAATAGAAATTGACAGAACACTGTAAACCAAATATAACAGAAAAAATAAAAATCACTAAAAAAAGAAAAAGAAAATATTAGACTAGAGTTCAAGGGAAGACTATTAGTTCTCCAAATAAACTAGTAAGATATATAAACACATACATACACATACACATGCACATGCATTGTGCATGCCTATATGTGTGTGTGTATATATATATATATATAGTTTATTATAAAGCATTGGCTTGCACAGCAATGAAGACTGATAAGCCCCAATATCCATAGCTGGCAAGAGGAGAGCTAATCGTGTAGTTGCAGTACAAATACTGGCAGTCTTTTTGTGTGTGTGTGTGTCTTTTTGCCTTTTCTAGGGCTGCACCTGTGATGTATAGAGGTTCCCAGGCTAGGGGTCAAATCGGAGCTGTAGCCACCAGCCTACACCACAGCCACAGCAATGTGGGATCCAAGCTGAGTTTACAACCCTCACCACAGCTCACGGTAATGCTGGATCCTTAACCCACTGAGCAAGACCAGGGATCGAACCCGCAACCCCATCATTCCTAGTCAGATTCGTTAACCACTGAGCCGCAATGGGAACTCCAACAGTCTTAAGACACAGAAAGAGCAAATGAAAACGGGGGAGAAAAGCCCATGTCCCAGCCTGAAAGTCATCAGACAGAAAAAAGTTCTCTCTTTGAGCCCTTTATTCTATTCAAACCTTCAACTGACTGGTTGAGGCCCACCCACATTAAGGAGGGCAATCTACTTTATTCAGTTTGAGTGTTAATCTCATCCAGAAATCCTCACAAACATATTCAGATTAATGTTTGACCAAATATCTAGGTACCTCCTGACCTAGTCAACTTGACACAAAATTAACTATCATAAAGACTAAAGCCTACGAGCGCTGTACAATGGAGAAAGACAAAACTATAATAAGCTCTTTCAGACCAAGAGGGAATAACTAATCAAAAAAAGGAGGCTGGAGTATTTCCTTAGAATCCTTACCTGAAGGCAAAAGAGATGGAAAATGAACATTCTCATCCATAGAATAATGAAATTGAGTTAGATGATTCTGAAGATCCTTCTAGTTCTAATTCTTCCATTTTTTCCTCACTTTAAAGTTTCAAGTCTGGGTAAATGGGAACATTAAGAGAAATGATAATATAAGAAGGTTTTGGAGGGAAATACTAGCTTGTTATTTACCAGTTACATGAAACCTGCTTATCCATAAGATTTAATTATCCTGAAAATGTTATTGGCATCCTATAAGACATAGCCTCTGAAAGTACTAATTTTATTTGCTTTAACTACATTGTTGGTGTCATGATTTATTATTAGATCCCTTGGAGAAAATTCTTTCAATTGGAAGTATCTGTAAAAGATATAAAAAGATGCTGGTTAGAGAAATAGGGAAAAAAGCTTTAAAGAATGTGTGGCGCTATCGAAGCCAGAGGAAGAAGTAAATCAAGAGGGAAGGAATAACGACAATATCTTTTGTATAAAAATTAAGGTTGATGAGGTTTTGGGAAAAAGCTTTCAGATTTGGTGATTAGGATATTCAGGCAGGTTTAGTTAAGGACTGAAAGTCATGCAAAGCTGAGCAGGGATTCAGGTCCCTGTTGTATGATGTTATGGCATTGTAGTGGATTCAGTAATCAGGGTATTTAAATATTTTCTGTCAATGTTTAGCAGCTTGAGGACATGAGCTGAGAAGGTGGGGGCAGGGGCAGGATGGGGGCATGTCTGGTACTTGAGGTTGAAGATTTGAATGGTGGAAAAGAGTTTAAGGATTGAAATTTGTTAGAAAACATGGCAAAATCCCGACTATGAGATTTTGCTTCAGAAAGGAGACAAGTGAAATCGGAAGGCCAGAAGAGGATTTAGGACAAAATTTGCAAACTGTGCTCCGTTTCAACTTGGACCAGTCGGTCAGAAAAAAGGTCAATCTCTACTGATCTCAATACCTTCCCCCACTAAAATCACAGAGGATTTTCTTTGATCAGTTTCAGTTATTAGGGTTGCATGGTTTCTTTTCTGTTTGCTCTCTAGGTCCGCTCTCTACCTTTCTGCATTCTTCTCTGTGACCTGGGAGACTGATGAATAAGGACCACATCAGTGGTTATCTTGGCCTCCCCGCTTCTGTTTAGATATGGCCATTGGGAAGCACTCATTTGAGACTGGAGGGAGGGAGAGTGTGAGGAGGTATTCATTCTTCTGACTCCCTTCCTATAAGGTCATCTCTTGGCACTCTCCTCATCAGGTCTAGAGATAGTAATAACGCCCAGCTTTTGTAGCCCTTTGTGATTTCTCTATACTTTGCCACACATTTGAAATTGCCTATATAAATTATTCTGCATATGTTTTACTTTCTCAAATTACCCAAGTTGAAAGTTCCATCTGGACCCTGTCTGACACAATTTTTATGTAAGATTTCATTATAAAAAGTTGTCATCACTAAAAACATGTTTGAAATCAGTAGCCTAGTACAGGGGTTGGCAAACTTTTTTCCTAAAGAGCCGGATAGTAAATATTTTTGGTTTTGTGAATTATGCAATACTGGTCACTATTCCTTGACTCTCTTTTAGTGAGAAAGCAGCATAGGCAATAAGTAAGTGAATGAATGTGCCTGTGTTTCAATAAAACTTTATTTACAAAGATAGAAAGTGGGTTTTAATTTTGGCCTTTAAGTAATGCTTTCCCAATCCATGATGTAGGACAAGCAGTCTTCTGTTTGATCCATGAGAGTATTTCTTAGTCTGGGAAGATTTTGCCCCTTATAGGATGTTTGGCAATGTGTGTAGACATTTTTGATTATCATAACCAGAAGAGGGGGATGCTCTGGGAATGTGCCCCTGAGGTAGCTCTTTTGATTATGACCTTCAGGGGCTCTGTGTTTAAGACTGGCTACCTTAACATTTCAGAAGGGCAAGGAAAGGACGTAATAATTACAGTGTAGGTACTATGAGTTTTAAATGACTCTATATATCATCCTAAAATTATCAAAACAGAGCAAAACTACATTTGTATTCCCTGAATTGCTATTTCTTTTTTCTCTTCTCCTCTTTTTTTTTTTTTTTTTTGGCTGCATCCACAGCATACAAAATTTTCCAGGCCCGCAATAAAACCTGCACCACAGCAGTGACAATGCCAGATTCTTAACCCACTGAGCCTCTAGGGGACTCACTCCTGAACTGATATTCCTTTTGACTAATGTCCTTGTATATTGACAGAGGATTATGTCTCACTCCCCATCCCCCCACCCCCACCGTATTGTTAATTAGTGGACAAGTTGAAAAACAAGGACACACAGATCTGTGTCTGGATGATATCATAATATTGATCAATTGAACAGTCTGGCAGTAGCTTTGAAGAGATCTTAACTTTTAGAAATCACTTCTTCATTGCAACCAAAACTATTAAGTTTAAAGGTCCATAAAGATGAGATAAACATCATCTAGAGATAAAGACCTTTTGAAATTCATACACAGTGTGTTAAATTGATTTAATTATTGTCAGTTAAATATGGTGATATTTTAGCAATGTCCATAACTGGGGGAAAAAATCATTGCTTAATCAGGAACAAAAATTTGAAGAACAGTGGATGAAATATTATTTATAGTGACTTATGAGTCATTTTTACAGGGTTTTCAAGGAAGTTACTTGACCTTGGTGTACTACAGTGGAAAACGCCTCTGTACCTGGGTCCATTCTTTTTACAATTAATTTTAGAGTTCATTTTTTCCAGTGGACACTTTTATCAGAGTCCGATTTATAGATTGACAATCCCTGAAAGATCATTTTAGAATAATTATAATCCTGAATACCAGTGAAAGAAGTGCAATTGAAATATTAAAACAAATTTAAACCAAATTTAGCCAATCTATCAAATACACAATATAATCTTAATCCTAGCTAGTAATGATTATTTCTTATGTGTCAGATGATATGCTAAACAGTTTTCATGGATTACTATTTAAATTCTCTGGTAAACTAGAGGTATGTGCAATTATTATCACCCTTATCTTACAGATGAAGAGAACTGGGGCATGGAAAAATTACATAATAGGTTCAAAATCACACAATAAATAGTGTTGTTGGAATTTGCACCCAGACAATTTAATTTCACAGCCTACGCTTAACCACTCTCTTATACTCCTTACCTTTTCTGTATTTTGGTGATGAATATGAGAGGATAATTTTGAAGGCATTATGGTATATTAGATAATAATGACTCAGGTAGTAAATCTGCCTGTAATACCAAGTAAGCTGTGTAGTCTTGGGGAAATCTTATAATTTGCATCAGTAAAGTGAGAGATTATACTGAATTATTTCTACAATGCTTTTCTACTCCAGTGTGGTGATTCCAAGATAGTGTATAATATTTTTTAACTATATCCTTTGATCAAATGGTCATCCTTTTAGCATTAAAATATTTGTAACAGACACTTTCTAAATCCGAAGAATAATTTCCCAGTCTTTCTTTGACCCCATTGGTTGATACTTAGATGTAATTAGAAACTCCACAGCAAAGAAAAAAAAAAAAAAAAGAGGAGAATATTAAGTCATTCCTCTGTCATTAGAGAGATGTTTTGCTAGAATAAAAAAATCACAGAATTTTAGAACTGTAAAGGGCCATGGTAATCTGGCCCTCTTACATTGCAGATGAGGTGGTTGGAACTAGAGAGATTCAGGGACATGTCCAAATTCACAAAGCTTGTTGATAGTAGAACTGGGCTGCGGTTATCTGGATTCAGGTCCCAGGACTCTTTCAACGAGTCACAACCACTTCTATCATAATTTCCCCAAGTTATGAAAAACTGCTGGCCTGTTTTAGTCTGGGTTGTTTAGTGGAACATAAAGATTGGGGTTTGAATGTCTTTATTGATTAGTAGATGTGAAATGGGCAAGTTAAAATGAAAGTATGTGTGTGTATATGTGTGTTCAGGATTTCTATAAAGTCTTCCCTTAGTATCTTTTGAGGATTGGTTTCTAGACCCCACCTCCATCTCCAATGTGGACAGTTGTTGAATTCAGTGTATTAGCATTGTAAGTCTGTTTGCCTCAAGTTTGTAAAGTCTTGTTATTATATAATCACTATAATCATAAGTGGTTTATATCCCATTTTCTATTATACATTTAAATTAAACAAAATTAAGTTAAAAATTAGAAATTTTTTTCTTCAATAACTATTCATACATTTTCTTCTAGGCATGAAAACTGCTTGCCAGACCAGAATGAGGACTCCTTTTAAGTGTTAGAGATTTTCTTAAACCCTCATATGATGGCGGCTTCATACTTCAAATATGTTAACTGAGACAATACCAAATGTTAAAAGACCACTGTGAATTCCAAAGCTTCCAAAATAATTTAATTCATCACACAGGCATTTTCATACATTTTACATGATGACAGCACATGAAAAGTCTATTCACTGCCGCATGATTTGTAAGAGCAAGAGTAGAAACAACTCAAATGACCACCAATAGAGACTGTGAACTCATGATGAAATATGCAGCTGAGAGAGGCAATGAATACAGTTTCCATACATTACTAGGAGTAACCTCAAGAATAAATTAAGTGAAAAAGCAAGATAGAGAAAATATGAATCATAAACTTCTATTTATCAAAGAAGAGTATATAAAGTCATTTAAATGTTATAAAAATGGTTTGTGACCTAGGAAAATGTTTATGATATATTATTAAGTAAAAAATAAGTTATAAAATATCATGTCTATAGTATGTATTTTAATTTGCTAAAAATAATATTTGTATAAATATGCATAGAAATAAAATTAGATGGATATATGCTGATATATGAATAGACATTATATTCATATGGTATGATTACAGGTGACTTTATTTTATCTTGTTGATTTTCCAATCTTCTTTAGTTTGTTTTGTTTTGTTTTTTGTCTTTTTAGCATGTGGAAGTTCCCAGGCTAGGGGTCAAATTGGAGCCACAGCTGTGGGCCTAGCCACAGCCACAGCAACGCAGGATCCAAGCTGTGTCTGTGACCTACACCACAGCTCATGGCAACACCAAATCCTTAACCCATAGAGCTAGGCCAGGGATCAAACCCACATCCTCATGGATACTAGTCAGGTTCATTACTGCTGAGCCATGATGGGAAATCCCTCAATCTTCTTTAGTTAACATGCATAATTTTGCATTTTTTAACATAAAAGAGGCAGTTTGACAAATATTTATCAAACTAAACAAATATTTAAAAAATGGCAGCATATGAATAGAAAGCTACATTATTTTTTAGGCAATAGATAATGGCTGTTTTCAGAGATTCAATACCTTGGATAGGAAACTACTAATCAACTTTTTTCATTCTGAAAATGAACAAAGAAGACCCAAAAAAGTGAGATGACTTGTCCAAGGCCATCTTTTTACCAAGCAAAGAAAAAACGTCCCAAGTAAACCATGTGGTTATAGTTTTAAAATCACATTTGTCTTAATTTGAAGTTAACCTGGACTCTCTGTCTGTGGACAAAGCTTTGTACTTATCTCCTAAACCTAGAGAAAAATGGCCACATTGGTACAAGCTGACTGATGAAAAGATTGACCTCCAAGAATCTCAAGATCTGGTCAATGTAGATTTATAGTGATTATGTTGAATTTCAAGAGGTATTTCCATGTATTGATATAACTAGCTGGCAATTCGCCATTTTGAGAAATTCAGTCTTAGAGGGAAAACCTTCTCCTTCCAGAGTGCCTTACATAGTTCCAAGGAGACTGATAACCATCAATCAACAATCCCATTCAGCCCAGGAAAGTGCTTTGACATAGGAGGGATTGTGCAAGTGTTTATATCAGACATATTAAACTTATTTTTAGCTTACTCAAAGCATAAGCAAAAGCATTTGCAGGGGCAACAGAATATGTAATCAGCCACGATTTATGGAAAAAGAAGAGAAATGACCAGTGGAGAACAGGAAAGAAACTTCAGTAGGGAAATTACCTCAAGGCTTCAATCTTCAAATTAAGTGCATTTTTTAAAAGTTACAAGATAGAACATAATTTTATTAAAAATAATTTAACAAAAAAACTATGTAGAAGAAAGTAAAAAATGCACTTAAAAACTGAAAGAACAGGAGACTTCTCACATCTTTTGATTCTGGGGTGGGTTGATGGGCTATTTAGCCAGACTGAGGGAAGCAAAGGGGATGTCACTGGTTTTTCCTCCTCTCCAAACTTTGAATCCAGAAAGCACACCCAGAGGGCTTTTTTCAGTCCCAACTGAGTGCTCTGTTTTCTTACCTTATCAGACTTAAGCTCTTCTCTAATTTACTTTGGATATTGGCTGAACTGGGGGTATAATAAAAAGCAAAAACAAAGGTCTTACAGAAAGAAAAATAGTGGTTGCCAAGGACTAGGGAGAGTGACATGGGGAGAGGCTATTTAATGATAGGGTCTCTTTCTGGCATGATGAAAATGTTCTGAAACTAGATAGTGGTAATGGTTGCAAAACATTTGAATGTACTCAATGCCATAAATTTTATAGTGTACCGTGGTTGAAACAGTATATTTTATACTAGTGAGTTTTACAATAAAAAAATTAAAGCCTCAAATATAGTGCATTGAGGAGAATGATATGGGGAAGATTGGGGAGGGGAGGTGCCAGAAGGGAGACAGAGTGAGAGGCTCAGGAACAAAGCTGGAATCATAGGGATTTCTGGCTTGGAACTGAGTCCCTGATTTTCTTTGAGGAATCCACTTTTAGGTCTTTCTTAGATGCACCACTTTAGCATATAATTCAGTTCACCCAAGATTCATATAGAAGTCATACGTGGGCAGTCTTATAGTCTGATGTAGCTTGCAGATTTTATTTTCCTAGCAGTATTTTTTGTTTTATTTTATTATTTTATTTAGTATAAGTGTCTTTAGATGGGGTGTGCTTTCTCCAATTTTGTTTGTCCCCTGTGAATTCCCTATTATTTTAAATTATTCCTGTTTCATTAATTTTTGATAACATGCCTGGTCCATAAAAGCATTTGTGTTTGGTTTTTAAGGAACTTACACATGCAAAGCACAATGCTAGAGATAGTTTACTCCAAATGGGCTTTCTCTTCATGAAGTCTTCTGAAAATGAAGACACATGCAAATGGTTTATTACAACATAGGCAGGATCAGGGCCCAAATGGTAATAACAATTAAGTGCATTGGGAACAAGACAAATGCAAAGATCATGTGATATCTGATTCCCTTCCACTTTTGCTCATTGCATTGAGATTTGATTGCAGTGAAAGCAGATAAAGACAAATGGTATTTGTTAAGAAGCTGGGAAGAAATACTATCAAATCTGTAACTAATAGTTATTAGAGCATGACTTTATTGTAACATATTTATAGCTTGGGAATGAGGCATGTATTTATATCCTTAATAAAATCAACTTTGGCAATGTGCTTGGATTCTTAGCAATTTAACAGTAATGCTCTCAGGAAATAAAGCTACTATGTATTGGCTCTCCTGTGTGCTTTATATATGTCATTACTGATCTTCATAACAACCCTCTAAGTCAATATATGAGAACCTTGAAATTAGAGAAGGGACTTCTTAAGTATTTCCCAAGTCCTCAATTTTACAATGTGTGCATAGCCCTTTGCTTTCTTTCCTAAATCACATTTTTTTTTAAAGAATCAGACATATCTGTGGATAGTCTCATGTTTCATTAAATTTTTTCCCCAACTATTAGAATCTTGGTTTTTATCTCTGTTTTGCTAACCATTTTAACAAACAAACCAAATCACCTTAGAGAAAGACTCCACAAAAATCAAGTAGAGAATAGGAGCTGGCTAAGCTGGGCAGTCAGCTAAGATCACTCACTGTCTAAGGAATTTTTTTCCAGCACATTAAGCTCTTAGAACTGCCCAGAATATGCTTGTTCTTCATCTATTCATATTCTGCTGGAGCGAACATAAATTGGCCCAGCTTTATGGAGAAGTTTTATTATTATATATCCAAAGTTGTTTAAATGTTTGAATCTTTGGACTCAGTAATTTTACTTCTCAGAATTTAGCCTGAGGAAAATAATCATAAGTTATCCATAACGATTTATGTGAATGTCGATAATAGTTTTAGTTACAGCAGTGAAAACTTGCAAGGTACCAGCTATTAGTTTATCATCTCTGAGCTCCAAATTCACCCTTCTTTGCCTTCTTTTGTGTACTGCAGCTGAGTCCTATAAACATTTCTTTTGCCAGCTGGCAGATATTCATTTCATCAGTAGAGGTTACAGCAGAGCAATAATTGCAAGAAAATACTCTCTTCCAGGTTCCAGCCCTCCATATACATTCCAAACCCTGCAGTCTTAGCAGGAGTTTGAGCTGCACCCTCAGGCCATCTCTCCCTGTCTGCAGCCACTTGAGATCAGCTTCAACCTGTCTGTACCCACCAGCAAAGGTGGCCACTTCTAGAGACACACTCTGGTCCACCCATGTCAATCAGAAAAGGCAGGTGACTCCTGCAGACCACTTCTCATCCATCCACACCCACTAGCAATAATGAGCTGCTTTTACAGATCAGTGCCAGCCTGTGCCCTCAGTCAAGTTTCTTTGCCACTGCAGGCTGCCTTTGGTAGCACCTCCCTCTTTGAAGAGGTTTGAGCCTAGAGGGCTACTCCTAGTCCTTCATTGTCCCTCTTCCTCATTCTAGAGGTAGTACTTGCTCTTTCAATTCATGATGCCTGGGCCCTTTAAGCCCCCTTTTACCTCTTTTAGTGGTTGTTATTATTATTATTATTTTTTTTGGTATTAACTTTTTCCCTGTTCAGATAATTGCCATGGTTTCTATCTCTGGACCTTGAGTGCTATAGAAATTAAAAGCTCAACAATAAAGGACTTGTTAAATAAGTGAGGATACATCCATATAGTGGAGTAATATTGGGAGCCATCAGTGCCCTTCAATCAAAGCCCACCAGAATCATACTTGTAGCTAAACAGGCTGGATTTATTGCTTGTAGCAAGGGAGAATACACATCATGGGAAACCATGGGATGTTTCAGGAGGGAGGTATTAGAAAAAAGTTATTATGGGATTTGGGATGTAGTTGGTTGATGTGAGGGAAAGTTTAAGAAGGCAAGGATTTGGTTTAGATTGGGTATTGTCAGAAAGTAGGGACAGGTCTATGGGTGGATATTTTGTGGGTACCATAACCACCTTGTTTTTGTCTGTACTTATACATATTTATGAAGCAGCCTTATTTTATTTCATCCTGTCATGATCTCAGAGTAAACTTGTCTGAGGTTGGTAGTCTATAAGATTTTTTATGTCCAATAGAGTACTAACGTAGCCTTGCTGTGAATGTTAGAGCATTTCTGAACATGAGTTTTTTTTTTTTTTTCCCAGAACTTTCAGCTCTCATGTGAGAAGTCTGGCTATCCTGGGTCCACCACATGGAGTGACCACATGGCCCAGAGTCAAGTCTCCAGGTACTGAAGTTTTCCATCCTGGATAACAGACAATTGAAGGAAGAAGACTCTGAGATTATTTCAGCTCCAGCCAGGCATGAAGGACCTGCATGCAATGAGAACTATCAAGCTAAACCCAGCTGACCTCTAGACTTGTGAGTAAAATAAACAATTGTCATTGATTTAAGTCATTATTTGGGGGTGGTTTGTGCACAGTAGTAGGTAACCGATACAATGTCTGATGAGCAGTTAACTTTCTAATTCTGGAGCTCAGGAGAGAGACCAGGCTTGGAAGCACAGATTTAGGAAGTCCTTTAGCAAGAAGGCACTTAAAGTCATGGATAAAGTCATCATGGAGATAATGTACATTGATGGAAAAGAAAGAACCTTCTGTGGCACCTTTGGCAAAGGAATCAAGAAGAAAGAGACATTTGCAAGGAGACTGAGAAGGAGTTATCAGATGACAGGCTGGAGACATGATATCAAAGAACTCAAGAATGAGAGTATGAGGAAATAAGGGTATTTTCCACAGAGTTGAATGCTGTAGAGTGAGTTCAACTAAGACAAAGACCAAGAAGTGTTCTTTGAATTTAGCAACAATGAGTTTACCTTGTTGGTAAAAGCAGTTTTGGGGAAACTGGAGTCTAAGCAGTGATGGGGGCAGAAGCCACACTGCAGAGATAGAGAGGAGAAGATGAGAAGGAGGTTTCCAAAGCACTCTCTGTTTCACTGCATCATGTTGCCTTTCTCCATACTATTTGTATTTAATTTTTTCTGCAATTCAATAACCCATAAAAAAAAATCACGTTGTATCATGAACCCTACAATTGTCGTGAACCCTACAATTCTACAATAGCATGATCCTGGTGTATATTTAGTTGTACTTTAACTTGTAGTTTCCAGTTATAAATACATTATTCTGTGAGTTTATCTGTCATTTATAACTATAAATCTCTTATTGTTTATTCTTCTTGAAAGCAAAATAATTCCTCTTTTTTTTTTTTTCTTTTTAGGGCCGCACCATGGCACATGGAAGTTCCCAGGCTAGGGGTCGAATTGAAGCTGTGGCTGTCCACCTGCTCCACAGCTACAGCAATGCGGGATCTGAGCTGCATCTGTGATCCACACCACAGCTCAGAGCAACACTAGATCCTTAACCCACTGAATGAGGTCAGGGATCAAACCCTCATGGATACTAGTCAGGTTCATTACTGCTAAGACATGACAGGAACTCCCCCATCATTTAAAACTGTGCCTAGGGAGTTCCCTTTGTGACACAGTGGAAACGAATCCAGCTGGAATCCTTGAGGATGTGGGTTCAATCCCTGGCCTTGCTCAGTGGGTTGGAGATCTGACATTGCCACGAGCTGTGCTGTAGATCACAAATGCGGCTTGGATCCTGTGTTGCTGTGGCTGTGGCATAGGCCATCACCTGTAGCTCTGATTTGACTCCTAGCCTGGGAACTTCCATGTGCCGCAGGTGTAGCCCTGAAAACGCAAAAAAAAAAATAATAATAATAAAATAAAATAGTACCTAGTATTCAGTGTCATTAATGTCTTGTAATTACTTTAGGAAAACAATCTCAATTTAAAAGTTATAAACTCTTGAGGCATCTCTGCAGTATAAATAGTTTACTTTCCCCAGAAAAGTCTGGGGAAAATTTTTTTAGTCATAGCCTGCTAATTTATTGGCCTGATTGTTAAGGCTCCCATGATAGTTCATCCTCTTGGGAGGCTGGTGTGTGACTCTGATTATCCAAGAGGGCAGTCAAGGCCTCCTTGGTGACAGGGAATGAATTGCCAGTGGGTTATGGCAACTGAGAAATTCTTCTTAGTTCAACCTGTAAGTAAATCTGGACATAATGGCCTCATTTGGCTCCCCTAAGTCTCTCTTTTCCACTTCTTTTCAAGATAGGTATGAATCTTACTCCCAACTTTTTCATTATTTGCTTGTGGTTTCCTTGCCGTAGATTCATGGGGACAAGCACTATGATGAGGCTAGGAGTAAGGCTTTTTAAATGAAGGGTTTATCTTTCAAAGGACTTGAAGTTTATACTTCAAATTTCATTTCCAAATGAGCCTTTATATACAGACAAAACACGATTCCCAGGTTGCAAGATGAGGAGTAGCATGTACGTTTAACTCCATTTGCATTCCTGGGCTACACTGGCTCTAAAATCTTCTCACAAATTCTGAAGTTACCACGTAACTATCATCATTGAGTATATTATATTTCAAAACATTCTTTTGTTAGGTGTAAAAGTTAAAAATGCACTATTGTTTTTGAAAATCTGTTTTGGCATTTCTTCATATTTTAGGATGTCAAAAACCTTTAAAATGAAAAATTCCTGCTCATTTCTTAGTATTTGAGAAGTCCTGCCTGAGGCAGTAACTTTGATCCTCTCAAAGTGTGGAGGATAATTCTGCGAGTGCTCAGAGGGTTTTGGAAAGTGAGAAATGAACACTTATGTATTGAGCATGTTGTGTTGTACTTAGCACCATACTAGGGGCTACACATTCTACATTTAATCATGTAGAATTGCATGGAATGAGGCCTGAGAACACAAAGTCCTGGGGGAGATGGTCTTGAGCTGTCATCAGAAGGGAAACTGCAGCATGTGGGACTTAAAAACAGCTTGCATGGGATATGGGATAAGGGTAGAGGGAAAAAGATCTTGGCAAATTTATTCTGCACAAATACTTGTGTCATCTTCATTTGTGCAGATTTTGTGACTTTTTCCCTGGGTTCATCTGGTTGGCAGATGGATGTAAATGCCTTTTAGCCTCAAGGAAGGCACACAGAAGGCACATTGGCTGTGTAATAAACAGAGCCAAGTACCAGGGAATTTCTAGTAGGTGCGTATGTTTGTGTGCACGTGCACATGTGTGCAAGCGCTCAGGGTGAACATACCACCGGTTTAAATTTAATTTTTCAACTGGGAAGATTTCACATACTTCTTTATTGTGGCCCAAGTGAATATATTTTTAGAAATGAAAACTAGAGCATGTTCCAAAGTTCTTTTTTTTTTTTTTTTTTGCAATCAGGGATAGAAGTACTCTTATTTATAGTAATTTCATATCCCCAAATACCTTCAGCAGTATTAATGGGATAAACAACAACCAAAAAAATTAGGCAGTAGATGACTAGATCATGTGTTATTTTACAGTATACTTTATTTCTCTTGTCTTTGGAAAATACAAGCCTTCTTTTTTCAACTCTGGTTACAACTAATTCTTTCCCAAAATTTGTTTAAAAGAAATGTTCTTGTCTAGGAAGCAAAAATATGAACAGTACAGTTGGCCTTGTCTCTTAGATTTGAAGATTCAAAGAAGACTACATATATAAGAATCAAATCCTTTGAATTCATTAATGTTTATTATAATGGAAACATGCATGAAATGGAAATATACATAGAATGAAGATATAA
This sequence comes from Phacochoerus africanus, assembly GCF_016906955.1. Taxonomy (NCBI): domain Eukaryota; kingdom Metazoa; phylum Chordata; class Mammalia; order Artiodactyla; family Suidae; genus Phacochoerus; species Phacochoerus africanus. Next base: position 228,035,162 of record NC_062545.1, read on the forward strand.
TGGAGATATACAGCAATAACTAGTAAAATGTCTATTATTTATTAAGCCACTACTATATGCTATACAATCATTACCTAATTTATATTCAAATAATCCTATCAAGTTATGTTTTATGATCACCATTTGTTCCAGTGGAGGCTCAAAGATAGATAATTACTCTAAGAACTCTGAGCTGGTTAGTGGCAAAGCTGGGAGTTTGAACCATAGTTTGGCCAACTCTGAAGTTTATATTCCTTCCACTCAAACAAGTTGCCCCTCAAAGTCATGACAGTTACTAGGAATGACACTCAGTTCTATCTCAAGGAAGGCAACTGTGTTTATTATTCAAACTGTTCATATTCAAATAACTATTTACTGAGCTTCTACTATCTTTATAAATGATGAAGAATCTTGACATCAAAGATGGGATATCTCTGTCCTCATAGAACCCACAGGTTAGTGCGAAAGTCTAGAAAGAACGTTAATGATTATGGTGCAGGATGTTAGATGTTATGAAAAATGTAACAACAAGCTACTGCTGTTGCTTGGGAAAGATCTGGGGCCTGGGAAAGACTACAGGATCTGTGAGCATGTGTGGTGTGTTTGTATGTGTTTGAGGTAAAGTGAAGGACATTCCAGAAAAAGGGAAAACATGTGCAAAGTCAAGGGGTTGAGAGCATACAGCTTATATGAGAAACTGCAAATTGTTTGGTTTAATTGAAACGTAGTGGTAATGGGTGATAGAGTGTTGAGAAATGGGAATAGAAGTCTTTGAGAATGGTGAAATCAGGAATTCTACTTTTTGTAGTGACCATAAACTTTCAAAATTGTTTTGATAAGATAAATATTTTCCTTTTGCATGTCTGCCTTTTGAAAACACACTGTACTGGTCATAGTATTTTCACAAAGAGAAAATGCATTTAGCATACAAATACATGGGGAAAATAGTCTTAATGATAATCAACATAAAAGAAATTAACCCAACCAGAGAATGAAACTAATAAAAATATGCAGTATTGATAAGAATAAGATCAGCTATGCATATTCGTATTTTGATGATTGGTCTATAAACTGGTTCAACAATTTTGAAAAGCTAAATATATATTAAGATATTTTAAATGTTTATGCCCTTTAAATCAATAGTATTAGTTTTGAAAGTCAGTAATAAGGTAGTTATTGTAAATATTAATTGCAAGTTTCTTTAGTGGTGAATCATTAGTATCAGCCTAAGTAGCCATTGTACCTCATTTTGTTGCAACTTAATGTACCATTAAAATTTATGTTTATGAATAACATATAAAACACATTTAACATAATTCTAGCTAAAAAAGTAGGATACTGAAATTATATGTATATATATAGAAACATATATATGCCTTTCCCTACCTCCCTATATCCTATAAAGCTATGCATTTTGTGTGTATGCACACACACACGCATCTGTTGTCTTCAACTCCCCTATAACACCCAATAAAAGTATACATTAAAAAGAGAAACCATAGGAGTTCCCACTGTGGCACAGTGGTTTAAGAATCCAAATGTAGTGGCCCAGGTTGCTGCAAAGGTGCAGTTCAATCCCTGGCCTAGTACAATGGGTTAAGGGATCTGGTGTTGCTGCAGCTGTGGCGTAGGTCTGAATTCAGTCTCTGGCCTGAGAACTTCCATATGCTGCAGATTTGGCCATAAAAAATAAATACACTGGAAAGAAATCCACAGAATGTTAATAGTGGTAGTTAGATTTGGGTGATATAACTATGGGGAACTTTTTCTTTTTACATATATTCTTTAATGATTGTTTAACTTTTATAAAGAAATATTACTACATTTTTTGTTAATGAACAAAAAGATGCTTAGAGAGTTCAATATTTTGTCCCCCCCCCATTTTTTTTTCTTTTTAGGGCTACACCCACGGCATATAGGAAGTATGGAAGTTTCCAGGCTAAGGGTTGAATCCGAGCTATAGCTGCTGTCCTACACCGAAGCAACGCAGAATCCCAGCCACGTCTGAGACCTACACCACAACTCATGGCAACGCTGGATCCTTAACCCACTGAGTGAAGCCAGTGATCGAACCCACATCCTCATGGATTCTAGTTGGGTTCATTAACCACTGAGCAACGAAGAGAACTCCTTTATTTTGTTTCTTTCTTTTTTTTGGTCTTTTTCCCCTTTCTAGGGCCATTCCCACAGCACATGGAGGTTCCCAGAATAGGGGTCTAATAGGAGCTGTAGCCGCTGGCCTACACCAGAGCCACAGCAATGCGGGATCTGAGCCGTGTCTGAGACCTACACCACAGCTCATGGCAACAATGGATCCTTAACCCACTGAGCAAGACCAGGGATTGAACCTGCAACCTCATGGTTCCTAGTCAGATTTGTTAACCACTGAGCCACGACGGGAACTCATGTTTTGTTTCTTGATATCTGATTAACTATTCTCAAATAGATCTGGCCAACAAGGAGATAATTCTTTTAAAAAATTCTCACTATTGGCAAACTTTCTCTTGGGATTGCTCTGCTGAACTGAAAGGAGATCTTTTCTCCCTAGGATACTTGCCATTCTGTTTTTCTGGAAAGATGGAATTCATGAAAAATTGCAATCAACAGTCTGCTATTTGCTATGTTCTACAGGGTCCCCTAAACAGTATGATGCTTTTTTTGAGAGCTCTGTCTCCCAGAATACAGTGCCCCACAGCTAGTCTCACATCAAATGCAACCTTGCTGGAATAGTCATTCTTTCAAAGCTCCTGTCTCTTCAGAAAGTAATTTGTTGGGGAAAGCAGGATAGCAATCTGGTGGCTCTGAAAACATCAGCCATCCACACACTCTATTTGAGAACGGCAAATCTGAATGTGTCTCCTTGTCAGCAATAAACAGTCACAAAAGGCATTAATGAAGCCCATAAAAATAAGAGTAGGGTGTAAGAAGACATGACTATTATGAAATAGCACAAAGCTGCTATGAAAGAACAAGCCAGGGTCAGAAGATACCAAGTGAAGCTGAGAGAGATAAGGGAGAGATAGGAAAGAGTGACAGGAGCTAAAGCAATACAAAAATGATAAAACATTCGTGCCAGAGGAGTAAAGAGTATACTCAGTGATGCAGATACTCACAAGGAGAACAAACTTGAGAAATTTTTGCAGAGAATAAAAGGATAAAAAGATGGAAAAGGAAAATGTCATGGATATAGAAGGCAAAAAATAGAGTTAAATAGGGAGTTCCCATTGTGGCACAGTGGAAACGAATCCAACTAGGAACCATGAGGTTGCGGGTTCGATCCCTGGCCTTGCTCCCAGGATTAAGGATCTGGCATGGCTGTGGCTGTGGTGTAGGCTGGCGGCTACAGCTCCTAGCCTGGGAACTTCCATATGCCGAGGGTGTGACCCTAAACAGAAAAAAAAAAAAAGAAAAAAAAAAGGGAAAAAAATAGAGTTAAAATTAAGTACTCCTAAGGAACCAACGAAGATAATATAAACAGAAAAAACACTAAAGATATAATGGAAAAAAATGACCCTGTGTTGAACGAAGTCAAAGTATGTAGATTGAAAAGGATAACAAATCCTAGTAAGATGCATTCAAAACAAATAAAACACCACGAAATCTGTTCTTACAAATACATTAATTATGAGGTTAACAAATAAGTGCTCAGGTAGTAGAAAAAGTTTACCAATAAAGGAACTAAAACTCTAACTTATCTTATGTAACTCTAAATTCCGAAAGAACTTGGAGACCTATCTGCGAGCTTTGCAAGGGACTAGATATTTAAAAGTAGGTACATTTTCATTAATAAAGGTAGTAAAAAGATGTATTTTAGAAGCAGAAGCGATCTACTACCCCCCATACACTTTCTTGCAAAACATAAGATAAAATGTAGCTAAAATAAAATGGGTATGATAGTGAATGTTAGTCACTAAGAGATAATTCAAAAGCAGAATTTAATAACAACGTTAGCTTTTAAAAGATGTGTAGAGTTTTTCCTTATCCAGTTTTTTCAACAAATCCGTGCATCTATTATAACCAGATATATTTTACTACTTAACAGGAAAGCTTGGCCCTACCTTTTCTGTTTTTGCTCCTTTCATAATACAGGAAATATATTTTTGCTAACTAATTATTCACTTCATGTTTAATGTGGTCTTTGTTGCCCTGTTGGATGGGCTATTATGTTAGGTTAGAGGTAGCCCCCTGCTACATGCCTAGGTCACTTTAAATGATGTGGCACTGCCGTCAGCTCCTACTGTGGGACCACATGCTTTGTCCTACTTGGGTGTAGCCAAAATGGACTATGGTGGGCACCTGACCTATGACTTTCAAATTATAGGTGATTAAAAGCGTGGAAGTTGGAGTTCCCATCATGGCGCAGTGGTTAACGAATCCGACTAGGAACCATGAGGTTACGGGTTCGGTCCCTGCCCTTGCTCAATGGGTTAAGGATCCGGCGTTGCCGTAAGCTGTGGTGTAGGTTGCAGATGCAGCTCGGATCCTGCGTTGCTGTGGCTCTGGCGTAGGCCGGGGGCTACAGCTCTGATCCGACCCCTAGCCTGAGAACTTCCATATGCCGAGGGAGCGGCCCAAAGAAGTAGGAAAAAGACAAAAAAAAAAAAAAGTGTGGAAGCTGAATCAGATTGTCTAGGTACAAACCCAAGATTTGTCACTAAACTTGATCTCCATTTTCTTTTTCCATAAAAATGAGCGTAATGATTATTCCTATTTGATTTGTTTGAAGTGAGGATTAATAGTTTATACATATACTCTGTCTGGTACATGATACCTAATCCTGTTGTATGTTTTATTATTATTGAAAAAGATAAGTCAGTCAAATTGTCTTTCCTCTTTTGAACTTGATTTGGGAGACTCAGAATCAGGCAGTTAGCAATGGGAACAGGAGTTTAAAGCATGCACAGAGAGGAGTTATGAGATAGAGTTGCAAGGGGTGATGGCAGTCTGGACTTTGGAGATAGTGGAAACTATGATTAAGCAGAGTGTGTCTTTAGGCATATCTGATGTAACCTCAGACAGAGTCACGTCACCCCACTGAACGTGTGCCCTAAATCACTTGTTTTAGCACAAAACAGGTATAGCTATAGAACAGATACATTCACTCCAAGAGACAGTTTTTCTCCTTTCTGACCGCTGGACCTTTCAGCTCCATTAAACAGGATAACTCTCTGTTATGGACTGAATGTTTGTATTCCTGGAAAATTCATTTGCTGAAATTCTCATAATGTGATGATATTAGAAGGGGGGGCTTTTGGCTGATGCCTAGATCATCAGGGCGGAACCCTCATGAATAGGATTGGACCCCTTATGAAAGAGACTGCAGAGAGACCTCAAGCCCTCTTTCTGTCATGTAAAAATACAATGGGAAAACTGCAGTCTGCAGCCAGAAGAGGGCTCTCACCGTAACTTGACTACACTGACACTCTGATTTCTGACTTCTAGGCTTCAGTACTGTGAGAAATAACTTTCAATTGTTTATAAGCCACTTATGGTATTACGGTATTTTGTTATAGTGGCCTGGACAGACTAAGACACTATCTAGAGAAATCTACCAGAGTTTAAGGTAAGAAAAGAGAATTTGGGATCCAGAATGGGGCTGAAGTGATTTCCATGCTTCTTGGGATATCTAGTCTGCCTTCTTCCTCTACCAAGCAACAGAATAAAAAGACTAAGCTTCTGCCCATCACAGGTAAGGGTAAAGCTTGCCCTGATCCGAGGATGGTCCAGCTTAAAGGAGCCTTTCTAAGTACATTTGGTCAAGAAACTTGTATACATTTATATTAGTAATATATCTAAATTGTTTGGACTTGGACAATTTCTAAGGATAATTATGAAAACTGAGGGAGTTCAGAAGACTCATTTCTGGATTCCCTGGTGACTCAGTGGGTTAAGGATCCAGCATTGTCACTGCTGTGGCACAGATTCTGTCTCTGGCCAGGAAACTTCCACTTACTGCAGGTGTGGCCAAAAAAAGACTCATTTCCCGAGTTTTCAATATTCAATTAGCAATGTGTTATGGAATAAATAAAATGGCACAGTTTGGGGGTTGGTATCTTATTCATTTCTGTCCCAGATCTTACCTGTGCTTTTAAATCTTTTATTAATAAAGAATGTAGCAATATGTGGATCTTTGAATCTATGAAAAATAGTAACTGTCACCTTAGAGCAGTGGTTCTCAATAAAAGATGATTTTATCCCCTGGGGACATTTGTCAATGTCTGGAGATGGTTTTCATTGTCATAACTTGGGGGCTTATGCAATTGACATCTAGTGGGCAGGGGCCAGGGATGTTGCTAAATATCCTATAGTTCAGAGGATGACGCCTCCCTCCCCCACAAAAAATAATTATTTGATCAAATATGTTGATAGGGCCAATACTGAGAAACTCTGCCTTTAAAAAGAATCTTAGAACTGCTGTTGAATGTTCTTTTTTCAATCAACCAATAAGAAGAAATATGGGGTAGACAAGCAGAAATGTCAGCAGCCGTCCATGGTATTCAGAGTCCCTCAGATCTGGGTCATTTCAGATGTTTGCTGTTTACCACTGTTGATGAATTTATTTTCTGAAGTTCAGAGATTTCACAGGGACATGTTGTTAAATTGCCTATTATTTTCTCTTTTCACAAGCCTATTTTAATGGCTTTGTATTGAGATGTCTGACAAAGAGATCGTTTTGTTCTGAGTGCTGGATCTATTTTCACTTAAGAATTTTCCTAGTCAGTTCATCCTTCAACCTGAAAATTCGAGAAGTATGAATCCTCCCCACCATTCTGGCCTGTCTCTATCTCCAGTTGGCATGTCTTCTACAAGCTCCTCATGTACTTTGGACATAGTACCTCCTAACAGTTTCATAGTTAGAACACTCTATTCCTCTGAACTTTTTAATTTTTAAAATTATTCCTTCTGGTGCCATAACCATTTAACTCTGAATCATTTTTCTAGCATCAGAATAAAAGTCTAAATTACTACAAAAAATTTAAAAATATAAAAGACTTATTTCTTTAAGATCCTCAAGAAAGACTCATGGATATTCTACCATTTCATGCCTAGCATCTGATAGGACAGACATATATCTTGAAAATTTGCTCGATAAACACATGGACATAAAGTTTTATTAATAAATTCTGGAAAGTCAATGGAAAAATTCCTTTATTCTGAGTCATTTAGGCCACATTCTTGGATTTAGGGTGTTCTGCATAACCATCTTTATAACTGGAAAAGTTCAAGAAAATAAGTATTCCAATCAATATTAAGGAGTCCCTGATCTAAAAAAAAAAAAAAAAAGATATTCTAGCACAGAAATGGCTGCCTAGTAAATTTTGAAGGGAAATCTGAGGGAAAATGTTTGAATTACTATAATTTTCAGAGTTTTGTCCTGAAATTGTGTGGAAATGAAGATCATGTCCTCCATTCCAGAGACCTTATTGTGGTCTCTATTTAAATGAAACCTCTAAAGGATCTTCTTTGTTTATATATTAATCATCTATCAGTCTATGTATACTAGCTTGCCTGCCTTCATCTCATGAGTAATTAAATCCCAAAAGCTTGAGATTTACTTTGAATCTTCCTTTTATTTTTCCTTTTTCCTACAATCTTTTTTTTTTTTTTTCCTCTTTCGGCCACTCCTGTGGCATATGGAAGTTCCCAGGCCAGGGACGGAATCTGAGCCACAGTGGTGACCTACACCACAGTTGAGGCAACACCAAACCCTTAACCTGTTGCGCCACAGCGGGAACGCCTTTTCCTACTATTCTTTCAGTTCATCAGCTCATCTTCACTATTCTAATTCCAAATACGTCTTTTTTTTTTGTCTTTTGTCTTTTTAGAACTGCACCTGCGGCATATGGAAGTTCCCAGGCTAGGAGTCAAATTGGAGCTGCAGCTGTCAGCCTACACCACAGCCACAGCAATGCCAGATCCAAGCTGTGTCTGCAACCTGCACCACAGCTCATGGCAATGCCGGATCCTTAACCCACTGAGTGAAGCTAGGGATTGAACCTGAGTTCCCATGGATACTAGTTGGGTTCGTTAACCAATGAACCATGACGGGAATTCCTACAAATATGTCTTGAACTCATCTGCCACTCCTAGTGATCACTGCTGTCGCTTCAGTCCAGGGACCCCACTGATACTCATTGCACTGTGGCAGGCTCCTATCTGTTGTCCTACTTTATCCAACTCCTTCTCTAACTTATCAGCACACAGGAACAGAAAGCATTAATAAAAATAATGACTGTGTTATTCACTTTATTACTATACTATGGTAGCCCCTGTTATATGTGGGTTCTGAGTGAAGGCACAGACAGAAACAAATGAGCAGAGAGAATGAATTGACAAAAAGTCTCCTTCTGTTTCATCTTACTGAGAGGAGTAGTGACACTTGGTTAAGGCCACGGAGCTACTAACCACATGTCAGGTTTAGGATTAAAACCTAATTTTTCTAAGAATGGTCAAGGATTTCTTTATAGAAAACATACTGTCATAGCTTATTACCTTTTACTCTTAAAAAATTATTACCATTTTATTTTGCTGCACAATCATTGTTCATCTTGGTTGAAAAATTGATACCCATTTTTTGTAAAAGTTGTTAAATTATGGAAGAGAATAAGAAGTTAAGGAGTGATTAATAATTCCTCCATGCATATAATTTCTATGTTCATCTTTATAGTTTTCTTCATTTTTCTTTTTTGCCATAAGTATGCATTTATTACTATAGTTAGAAAATATAGAGTTATATAATGTATGAAGAACTTGATTCATGGGACATAACTGCTGGTGATATTTTAACATAATTAGTTCTAATATTTGGGTTTTTTTTTGCAATTTCTGGGATATGAATTTATGTAATGCAGGGAAAGATATTTTAAGGGATGCTAACCATAAGTTTAAGAAAGTAAGCTTCATAATTTTAAACGTGATTTACACAATTAATAAATATAATTTAGCATACTACTTCTAATCCCTTGAATTTGTATAGCAACTGACTTTGACTGCAAAATGTTCAGTTTTAAGAGACCTAATTATTTCTTGGAACTATCCTTTGATAAAAGGAAAATAAATGTTATTGCCTTTTATTAGGTAATAATAGCAATATTTTTATAAGCCACTTTAATATATATAAAATATTTGACATTTTCCCAAGGATTTTCTCTGCAGGAGTTGTTTTTGGATATATGTATAAAGTCTTAAAGTAATTGATAATTTTTTTCACTGGTCTCCACATATGTTAGTAGAGTTAGTCATGTAAAATATATGCTTGAAATTTAACTACTATATATACTGTATAACTACTATTTTATTCCTGATATGTAGAGGAATAAATTAAAGGAACACTAAAAAGTTTTAAGAAGAAGGATTGTATTTATTTTAAAATTATATGTCATACTCAAGCGCCCTCAAATGTAATTTAATTTACCATTAGCTGCATTTTTCTTTTTTTTCTTTCTTTATATTTTCTTTTCTTTTTTTCTTTTTATTATTTTTTCTTTTTTTTTTTTTTGCTTTTTAGGGCCACACCTGTGGCAAATGGAGGTTCCCAGGCTAAGGGTCGAATCAAAGCTGTAGCTGCCGGCCTACACCACAGCCACAGCAACATGGTATCTGAGCCACGTGTGTGACTACACGATAGCTCATGGCATTGCTGGATCCTTAACCCATTGAGCAGGGCCAGGGATTGAACCTGCCTCCTCTTGGTTACTAGTCAGATTCAGCTCCACTGAGACATAACGGGAACTCCCATAACCTACATTTTCAATGGTTATTGTTTTTTCATTGTTCATCTCTCTTAATTCTTTAGGCACTATCTACCCTCCCCCCCCCCATTCTAGCAACCAAAATTAATTGCAATTTGCATCAAAATAATTTAAAATAGGCCAAAGAACCAATTTCATAGGCCAGTTTTCAAGACATTTTGCACCTATATATACAATCAAAAAATGTATTTCTGATGTTTAAAATGAAAAATTAAAAAAAAATTAAGTGGTTAGCATAGTGCCTAGCTATTGAAAAAGCAGTTGATACTTTTTTGGTAATGTCCTTGTGGCTGTCATTTTTTCGATGATATGTCATGGTGCTACTAAAGGTTAATTGGATGCCGGCAATGTGTGTAATAATATTACAGTGAGGGTGACTGTATGTCATGGCTGGTCTGGGAGAATCATGGTTTATGTCCGTTGTCCCAGTGTCCTTTACAGCTTAACATTTTAGCACTCTCAACAGTGTCCTGACTTGGATGATTAATTGCATGGTCACTGATGTACAGTGCAAAAGTAACCGTGATAAGAAGGCCCCAGTGCCATCATCACTCATCTCTTGATTTGGGCTTAACTGTGTTGAGGCCCAGTGAGAGGGTGAATAGTCAGAGTGACAACACACTTTTCAAGTGTGGGAAAGTGTATTTAACATTAATCTACTCATTCCAGTGCCTATCTCCTCTTATGTTTTATAGATGAAGAATCAGACAGCATTTAAAAATATGAGACCATAAGACTTTATCTCTCTTCACCCTTGATGTCAGTGTATTTTTTAGCTGGGATTTTGTTTTGGATGAAAATTTAAATAACTTTCTTAAATGTATCCATTTTTCATTTGACAGACAAAATGGAGTAAAATTGGGGTGATCATAATTATGTTTTGTGGATGTGGCCCAAACAGTGACACTTGAATGACAGTCTTCATACCAGCTATTTGTGATTTATTTTGTGGTTGTAGGCACCAGTTTCATTCTTGCTTTTTTTTTCCTTCAGGGATGACTGATCTGTCAACTGAAAAATAGCCATATAGCCATATACATGTGGTCTGATTGCCACCCTCCAGTCTGATCTATGTGTCATCTCTGTGGTTTGTCAACACACCTCATTTAGGTCTTATAACTGGTAACCGTGCCTCACTGCATCTCTTAGGTGTTAATAACAATGTCAAATAGATGTACCATGTCAAAAATATTTCTCTTCACTCGTGTCTATTAGAGAATGCTCAATGGTGGCTCAAAAATCTCCTGGATTAGTACTAACTACACAATTTGTGATGCTTAGTGCAAATTGAAAATACAGGCTGTCTTGTTCAAAAATGATTTAAGGAGTTCCCATCATGGCTCAGTGGTTAACAAATCTGACTAGGAACCATGAGGTTGCAGGTTCAATCCCTGGTTTTGCTCAGTGGGTTAAGGATCCATTGTTGCCATGAGCTGTGGTGTAGGTCTCAGACACGGCTCAGATCCCACGTTGCTGTGGCTCTGGTGTAGGCCAGCGGCTACAGCTCCGATTACACCCCTAGCCTGGGAACCTCCATATGACTTGGGAGCGGCCCAAGAAATGGCAAAAAGACAAAAAAAAAAAAAAGATTTAAGAATGTCAGTGTGGCAACAGTAGAACTTAAGCCTGGTGCCCTTCTATTCTTGAAGTCCTATGCAACTGCAAAGATATTGTATCATGAAGTCAGGCCTGCTTAGATTTTTTTCATCTTTGTCTTCTTCATTTTCCTTCCAACCAAGAATTATGGACCACTTATATATGAGCACTATGCTTGTTATTGAAAATAAAAATAAGCTGACTTTAGATTCTAACGTCCCCTCTTTTAGATTCTGGTAATTAAGACCCCCATGACATAGATAAAATAGCACAAAAATTGTGACTGTATTTTTATCTCCTTCAGATTGGACACTTAGGTGTAATTTCTTATATTTCAATCTTAAGTTGCAAATTCTCTCCTCCAGGTTCTTATGACCATTGCTAACTCTAGGATCCGAGTAGTCGCTAACTCCCTGCATCTCTTACTATCCCACTCATTGCCTGTTCTATTCCTACAGGAAAATTTATTCATGGCTAGGTAATATATCATGCTAATAAAGGTGTTAAAATGAGTTTAAGGTATGGTTTAGGGCAGCTTAAACTCAAATGTCTCCAGGGATTAGGCAGGTCATATGAAATGTTCTTTTTCTATTGCCAGTTAATTTCATTAAAAAAAAAAAAAAGAATCAGTATAGGCAGAGAAAAATAAATGCAGCTCAAAGTTAACCCAAGAGGTGTCAGTTTCCAATTTTTATTTTTGGTCAGATGTGGAGTATAATACATATGTAAGAAATTCACTTTTTAAGTGCATAGTTCTATGAGTTTTGATAAATACATTTATGTAACAACCACTGCAGGCAAGATATAAAATAGTTTCACTATCCTCCCAAATTCCTTTGTACCTCTTTGTGGTCACTTCCTCCAGCTCTTGACAACCACTGATATGTTTTCTGTCTCTACGGTTTTGCCTTTTCAAGAATATCATATAAATGGAATCCTATAGTATGTAGGTTTTGGAGACAGGCTTCTTTCTCTTAGCATAAACATCTGAGATTTATCTGTGTCGTTGTTTGTATTTCGGTTGTTTGTCCCTAATTTTCAAAGGTATTTTTTTCTTCCCTTCTTTGCTCTTTCTCTTCTTTTCTCTTTCCTTCATACTTTCTTTCCCCTTCTTGTTTCGGGTATCATTTGTTCAAAAGTAAATTAATCTAGATATTTGTTTCATGACACATCGTTATTACTGGCCCATGCATGGCTTTTATTTTAATAGTTGTATTGAGATAAAATCAATATACGGTAAACTGCACATACTCAAGTGTACGTCCTGAAAACTTAGATGAAAACTCTCAGTGTCACTACCTTTTCTAGAATTTTATGTAAATTTAATAGTACAGTGTGTACTTTTTTCTGTCTAGCTTCTTTCATAAAGCATCATTTTGAGATTCAAATATGTCATATATACCAGTAGTTCATTGCTTATTATTGCTAAGTAACATTACATTTTATGGATGTGTCACAATTTATCTATTCACCTTTTGTTGGACATTTGGATTATTTTCAGCTTTTTTTCTATAATCACTCATGCAAAAGTCTTTATAGGAACATATGCTTTCCTTTCTTTTCAGTAAATAAATATCTTAGAGCGAAATTGTATGTTAAATGTACATTTAAGTTTGCAAGAAGTTGTCAAACTATTTTCTAAAGTAGGTACCGGAGTTCCCGTCGTGGCTCAGTGGTTAACGAATCTGACTAGGAACCATGAGGTTGTAGGTTTGATCCCTGGTCTTGCTCAGTGGGTTAAGGATTCGGCGTTGCCGTGAGCTGTGGTGTAGGTTGCAGACACGGCTCAGATCCCGCGTTGTTGTGGCTCTGGTGTAGACCAGCAGCTACAGCTCCAATTAGACCCCTAGCCTGGGAACCTCCATATGCCGCAAGAGCGGCCCAAGAAAATGGCAAAAAGACAAAAAAAAAAAAAAGTAGGTACCATTTTATGTTCCTGACAACCATGTATAAGAGCTCTAGTTGTCCCCCATCTTCTCCAACACTTGGGCTAGCCAGTCTTTTTAATTTTAGCCATTTATATAAATGTATAATTTATAGAATTTCATTTCTCTAATTACTAATGATGTTAAATATCTTTTCTTGTGCTTATTTGCCATCATTATCTTCTTTGGTGAAGTAGCTATTAAATCTTTTGCAATTTTTTTATTGGGTTGTTTGTTTTCTTATTAAGTTTTGAGAGTTATTATATGTATATATATATACATATTCTATTACATATCCTGATTATGAATCCTTCTTCAGGATATATGATTTGCAAATATTTTCTCCCAGTCCGTGATTGTCTTTTCATTGTCTTGATGATGTCTTTTGAAGAGCAGATATTCTTAATTTTAATAAAGTCCAATTTATCATTTTTCTTTTATGAATTGAACAGTTAGTATTATGTCTAAAAATAACTTAATCCTAAATCTGCCTAATCCATAGTCTTCTGTGTTTTCTAGCATTTTTTTGTGTATGGTATAAAATGCAGATTGAAGTTCAGTTTTTTAATGCATGGATATTTGATTGCTTTGACATCATCAATTGAAAAGACTTATTTCTCCGCTAAACTATCTTTGCACCTTTGTTAAAAGTTCTTTGATCACATATGTGTGGGTATATTTCTGGTCTCTCTTTTCCGTTCCAGTGATCCATTTCTCTCTCTGGATATCAATACCATATTATCTTGATTACTGTAGCTTTGCTAGTAAGTCTTGAGGTTAGGGTGTATATGTCCTCTAACTATTGTTTTCTTTTTCAAAGTTGTTTTTCCAGTTGTATGTTATTTACATTTAAAATTTTGTTATTGTTGATTTATTCACTATTATTGATATATAACATTCTGTTTTGTAAATATTCCATAATTTATGTATTTTTCAATGTTTGTTATTATTATTCTATCAAAAACAGCGCTGATAAAATGAATAGTACTTGCCTCCTCATAAACATGTACAGGAGGTTCTTGTGTATATTCTTAGTAGTAAATTTGCCAGGTCATAGTTAAGCAATAATTTATTTTCATGGCATATTATTGGATTGTTTTCCACAGTGTTTGAGCCCAACAAAAGGCTGAAGCTTGAGTTATAAAGTTGAAAGAACTGAGGTTAGAGAAATGTACTCTGGCAACTTCTCTGCTCACTTTGGGGCTGGCAGGCAAGGTGGGAAAGCAGTATGATAAATTGGAGACATAGCATGCTGTCTTGAAAAGCTAGGAGGGTGCAAGCTGCTGCAGATTAAGGTGTGAAAACATGTGACAAGCCCGATTGGTTCGTTAAGAGGTGGAATCCCTGGCAAAGTAAAGAGAACAAAGAGGCGGACTTTATGGTGATTGCCAGTGAAACTGACAACACACCCCATGCTACCAGACCCCCAATTCAAAGGAAAGCAAAAGCACAGCAATGACAACCCCAACCAGTGAGGCAGACCCCTGTTCAGGAAACATTCCTGAGGAGAGAATATATACCCACTGAGCTTACTGATATAGCTGTCAAGCTCCAACAAAAGGCCAGGGAAAATATCCAAGAGTGGTTATGGGGTGATGGGATGAGGGACTGGTGAGGGGAGGCAACAGCATTTCTTTGACTGGGTAGGAGGCAAAGAAATGAGCAATATCACTACACAGCCTACCTTGTAGCAGCACCTGCATGGTGTTCAGGCCTCGGAATTGGCAGGGAGTGGGGTTGTCAAGGCACTCACTTCCTTATAGATTATTTTATATTGCAGGGAAGCTTGACCCAACAAGCAGGATCTCTCTGGACATGTGGGACCTTAGAGCTCTAGAAAGGAAATACAACAAATTCTTAGGGAACTGGGAATGAGGCTGATCTTCTACTCTCTTGCCTATGAAGGCCCTGATGGGGCTACATTCATTGCAGGAAAGAAAGCCAAGATATTCCAGTACCCTTCCATTATACCTGGCATAGAACATGTGGCATTGAAAGAGGGGGTGAAGGTGAGAGTCCTGGTGTGACATATCCTATCCCTAGTCTCTCTTCCCATGCTTGATGGTGCTGCCCTCTCTGCCAATACCTGTGGCATGCACAACCAGGTCAAGTTCCTCAAACCAAAACCACATTAACATCTAAGGGTCAGGCCACAAGTGTAATTCTTATAGAAGTGAAGTACCTCCCCATACAAGTTCCTACTAAATATCTAATTTTTTGAGTGCGGACTTTTGCTGTTCCTGTGGTGCCTGGTCACAGCATAGGCACCTAATAGAAATATCTTTCCGCTGGACCCACTCATATGCCAGGTGAAGGAATCAATCCAATTGTTGGACATGTATGCAGCTGCCTCCCTCTAGCTCTTCTGGATTGACACAGTGAGTGTCACTATTCTAGGGAGGGAATTGGAAAGCACTAAAGCAGTACATTAAGGAAGAACAAGCTAGGATCAGTACTCTTAATTCATTTGGTATTACTGACACTGATCCAAAAACCTGGCCCGTGGCACACACTGTCAGTAATACAAGGCATGGATACTCTTTTTTGGTCAGTCAAATTACACAGGTGGTCCATCAGCTGCTTACCAGTAGGGTCCTAAAATAACACTTTCAGAGCCATGAGTGGCTACACTTGGATTTGGGATGGGCTTACCTCAGCTTATGGACCTTTAAGCACTCATGCAACCCTATGTTGGGAGCAAAAAAAGCACTTTAGACAGAACCATCCAGAGATATGGGATGGATATCCCCAGAACTGTGTAGTCATCCTGTCGCATTAAAAGATAGTGGCTGGTTTGGTACAAATTGGTCACGCCACACAAGTATTTATTGGGCAGCTCCAAATTAAACTCAGTGGTTGTATGGCACAGATCTTTGGCCATGGTTTCTATCTAGGTGGTTGGTTCCCTGCAAACTGAGTTTTCTCTGAGCACAAGGTAGACTCCACCCCATGCCAACAAAAATTGCCAACCTCTCTCTCCTCAAGGCCAGATGGGTACATTCTGTTTTCCACTGTTATTATCATCTGGCTGCAATCTTTGTTCCCTCCATTGGTCTGGAGGACATTATAGCTCACATAAAAGCCTCTATTAAATTCACCCAGTGAGCCTTATGATATCCAACAAAGTCACTCCTTATTAAACACTAAGATGTCTCTAATGAGGAAAGCTGTCCTGGGATAGGATAGCCAAGGAGGCACCTATGCTATTATCTAGAATATTCATACTATGTAGAACCTTTTCTAAAGCATATGAGGGTCCAGGTGAACACTCTGAGAGATTCGAACCTCAGCCTAGAGAACTTGATAAATCAGTAGTTTGGATGGGGCTCTTTGTGGAAAAAAACTGTTTCTTAATCTGTGTTTTCTCTTACACATGACTATATTGTTGCTGTGGTATTTGCCTCTAGTGTAGCAGATGGCTGCAAATGAGCCATGATAATGAAACTTCTCGTTGACCTCTCAGGGTGCATTGTGGAAAAGGGTGTCATGTAAAATTGTAAGAGCCAGTCATGAGAGGTGGAGTACTGGAAGAGGTCATCAACAGGACATGACTGCTCTTGACCCCCAAACTGGACCCAGGCCATTGGAGGTTTCTTATCCCCTGCCCTTGGAAGGTGCATTCTGCCTGACTTCCCTGCACCAGAGCTGCCCCAAGGACAGTCTTGTGAGAGCAATGTGTTGTTGAGAGCAACTGGACTGAATATATAACTCAACCCAGTTAAGGCCTCTATATATTCTTAAGATTCTGCAGGGTGATGCTGAGATCTATTTGTCTTGTGAGCACTGGAGATAAGCCTCATATGTGAGTTCTTTTGTTTATTAAAACCATCAGCTACCAATCTGAAGTAGCCTGATTCTTTGGTCTCCCTTTGTCTTCTGCATATGGGGGCCAGTTTCAAATTCACCAGAGGAACAGGTTTTTAACCAACATACCCATACCACTTGTAGTTTCCATTTGCATTTCTCTAGATTGGGCCTTTTTTCATATGTCTATTGGCTATGTGTTCCCTCTTCATGAAATTACTGCTCATGTTTGTTCATTTTTTTTTTATTAGGTTACAGGACATTTTATACTTCCTGTGTGAATACTTATTCAAAACTTTTGCCATTTATTTTCCTTTGGGGAGTGCTTGTTTTCTTCTTGTTGGTAGGCAGAAATTCTTTATTTTTCATACTTTTATGAAGTGCTGTGTGAGTTGTATTTTTCACATGAATTTCTTTGAAACATCTTTTGATGAATAGAAATTTTAAATTTTAACATAATTGAATTAATCTATTTTTCTTTTTTGGTTTCTGTGTTCAGTCTTTTATCTAGTATTGTTTTTATAATTCTCTGGACACAAGGCTGCAGAACATCTTTATTTATAAGTGTAATATGGTTTTTGAAGAGTAGCATTTAGAGTTATTTTACATATATATTTAAGTTAATATGAATTAAATAACATATTGCTCTCACTCTAGATTACACGTCCAATAAGTTGCAACAAAATTTATCAATCTCTATAAATTCCCTTGTTGAAGAACAACTTTAACATTAAATGTAAATCTTTAAGTACTTATATCAGTTATATCCTATCTTACTATTACAGTTAAGATCTAATGTTCAGAATAGGAAAAAACTAAGTGAGCACCACTTTACAGAGCTTTGTTTTGAACCATAATTCCAAGTGTGCACACACTACTTTTGCTAAAATCTATGTACTAGGCTTTATATTCTAGAAGAGTCCTGTCTGTGCACAAATCCATCTGTGAAGCCAAAAGTTGCCCTGGTATAAATGTGCTACCAGGATCCATTTCAAAACAGTGCTTCCTCTTGCCAAGGTCAGTGGCTATCACTGAAGTAACCAGAGAATGCCGGCATTCTCCCTCTCAAAAAGGCAGCCTCCTTTGCAACATTAAATTTTAGCACTTTTTGTTCCTTTCTTTTCTTTTCAGTGATGGGAATCTTTTTTGTTTATCACTTTAAAGTAAGGATCACTATCTTCCTTTGAGAAGTGTTGATAGAACACATTTTTTAAATTTCCCAGAAAATGACAATTTCCTTTTATAGTAAGCTTTATTTTCAGAGAAGCTGAGAAAATAAACACAGTGTCTCCAGGTTTCACCACATTGGGATTGATTGCAAAGCTGAATGTGCTGTAGCTTTGCTGCTTAAACCTGAACTCCACATGCAAGAGTAGCCTTATTTACTCATTTAATTTACCACATCAACTTAGTCGTCAGTATTTCTCACCTTTCTGGAAGTACACTCCCTTACATTGCCCTCTGTACATGTAATTGGGGTAAAGCCCTAGAATGGGAGGCATGTAAAATGAGGCAGCCAAGTATATACAAACTGGAATGAAGCCAGATTTGCTTTGAAGAGGACATACACGATCAGTTTTATTTTGAACATGGGCCCCAAATACAGCCCTTTTGACCTGAGTACTCCAGCCCTAAATGGCAAACTAAACATTCATGAAAATTTAATGGCAAGGAAATTAGTACCTTCTTATGTTTCAGACTGTGAAATGGCACCAGGGAGCACTTTCAGCAACAGGCAGAAGTGTGTGGATGTGCTGGACCAGACCCGAAATATTTGTCCCTTCAATCTGTCATCTCTCTTCAAGTTAATCTGCAGCCCAGCCCAGACGTTCTGACAGGATACCTCCAGGATGCCGCCCAAGAAAGGTATTTCAAAATAAGCACCATTTGGAGGGTACTCTACCTTTCTCAGAGATTGTACATTTTGGAAAGTTTGTTTCACAATTTTTGTTTCCTCTTTGGAGCTTTCCCCTTTCTATTTTTCTGAGGCTAGGATCCCTATGTTTCTTGAAAAATTAGGAAGGAGTCAATATTTCGTCAACTTCTTTTCTTCCATGGATGTATCATTTCACCAACTAGCAAGTGCTTGAACTTACCCTTCTTTCATTTAGGAAGACAATGGGGGAAAGTAAAATATACTGAGATTCCAGTACTATGACTCAAACTCAGAGTTCAGTCCATAGCAGTGACCTCTTGTCAGATTGGTGTGTGGATCAGCTTTGTGAGGGAGACCTGTCTTAATTCAGTTTGTAAATTAGATACAGTTCTGAATTAAGTAAAGTTAAAGGGGAGAGGAAAGAGGATTAAGGCAGAGAAAAAGAAGAAGAGAGACATAAAACCTTATTCAGGGGTATTTATGTGAAGAGAAGCAATATGATGAAACATTTTGGTTACTGTGACTTGTCACAGGGGTGCCTTTTCAGTACTACAGAGATAATGTGTGGCATATTCAGCTGTCATTCTGTGATGCTTATGCAGCTTACATTTGGATCTGTTGTCACCCTCATTTCAGTCCCCAAAAGACAAACTGGTAAAATTTTTAAATATGGAAAACCTGGAAATACGTATTTGCTTTTCGGCATAGAACTTCTTATCCAGATGGTCTTGGTCTTCATCATTCCTTTAGCTGACTATTTAATCTTAGAATGGAAAGTGGAGACAGAGATCTCACTGAGAGATAATCTACTGAAGTCATCCAGGCCTGCGACTTGAGAATTTGAGCAGTATCCTATTTAATATGCTCAGTTATTTTATTGACTTCAGACATCTGGACAGTCTTAGGAATATTATTATCAAAATAGGTAATAGCTTTCAGAAAACAAAACCCAAAACAGTGACTTATTTGGAGGCTCAATGCACTTTTCCAAAGAATCTATTAGAAATAGCTCATAGTTGTATATTAGCTTTTAACAGGTGGAGTTGGTTTTCCATTGATAAGTGCAGTGTTCAAATTTTCTATAAGATGTTTGACTTCAACACCTTTAGGAGTTTTTAACCTGGGATCCTCAAACTCTTCAAGCTATTTTGGTATTTGTTGGTCTTGTCAGGATTTTTTTTTAATTTTTTAATTTTTTTTTTATTTTTTTTAAGGGAGATTCCTAGGCTAGGGGTTGAATCAGAACTAGAGCTTCCAGCCTATACCACAGTCACGTCTGTGACCTATACTGCAGCTCTTGACAACACTGGATCCTTAACCTACTGAGCGGGGCCAGCAATCAAACTCGCATTCTCATGAATACTAGTTGGGTTCTTAACCCACTGAGCAACAATAAGAACTGGCAGGATCTTTTTTGATCTCCAACAATTCTTATAAAAACTTGCAATAAGGCTGCTCAGGCTATCTTAAATGTCAGCCATCTCATTAAACAAGCAAGATTGGAATTGATTATTCTTGCTGTTTATTAATGCTCTTTATTATATCATTTATTAATCTTATTACTTTCACAATAGATGTTTGAAAATTTAATCTTTTTATTTTGATTATGAGTGAAATCTAAGTTGTTGCAGAAAATGTGTAAATTTTTTTAAAAATTTTTTATTACTCAAATGAATTTATTACATCTGTAGTTGTATAATGATCATAACAATCTGATTTCACAGGATTTCCAGCCCACAGCCCAAGCACATCCCCCCACCCCCAAAACTGTCTCCTCCAGAGACCATAAGTTTTTCAATGTCTGTGAGTCAGCATCTGTTCTGCAAAGAAGTTCTGTCTGTCCTTTTTTCAGACTCCACATGTCAGTGAAAGCATTTGATGTTGGTGTCTCACTCTATGGCTGACTTGACTTAGCATGATAGTTTCTAGGTCCATCCATGTTGCTAAAAATGCTGGTATTTTGTTCTTTTTAATGGCTGAATAATATTCCATCATGTATATATACCACATCTTCTGGATCCACTCCTCTGTCGATGGACATTTAGGTTGTTTCCATGTCTTGGCTATTGAAAATAGTGCTGCAGTGAACATTGAAGTACATGTGTCTTTGAGAGTCGTGGTTTTCTCTGGGTAGTTGCCCAGGAGTGGGATTGCTGGATCAAGTGGGAATTCTATGTTTAGTTTTCTGAGGCATCTCCATAATGCTTTCCACAGTGGTGGCACAAATTTACAATCCCACCAACAGTGTACTAGCATTCCTTTTTCTCCACACTCTCTCCAGCACTTATTGTTTGTAGACTTTTGGATGATGGCCATTCTGGCTGGTGTAAGGTGGTACCTCAGAGTGGTTTTGATTTGCATTTCTCTAATGATGAGTAATACTGAACATTTTTTCATGTGTTTTTTGGCCATCTGTATGTCTTCTTTGGAGAACTGTCTGTTTAGATCTTCTGCCCATTTTTTGTTGGGCTTGTTTGTTTTTTTGGTATGGAGCTGCAGAGGTGTT
This sequence comes from Phacochoerus africanus, assembly GCF_016906955.1. Lineage (NCBI taxonomy): Eukaryota > Metazoa > Chordata > Mammalia > Artiodactyla > Suidae > Phacochoerus > Phacochoerus africanus. Next base: position 228,056,600 of record NC_062545.1, read on the forward strand.
TATAAATTTTGGAGGTTAATCCCTGGTCAGTCGATTCATTTGCAACTGTTTTCTTCCAATCTGTGGGTTGTCTTCTCGTTTTGTTTAGGGTTTCCTTTGCTGTGCAGAAACTTTGAAGTTTGATTAGGTCCCACTTTTTTTATTTTTGTTTTTGTTGTCAATACTCTGAGAGGTAGATCTGAGAAGATGTTGCTGTTGTTTATGTCAGAGAGTGTTTGGCCTATGTTTTCCTCTAAGAGTTATAGTGCCTGGTCTTATATCTAGGTCTTTAATCCATTTTGAGTTTATTTTTGTGTATGGTGTTAGGGAGTGTTCTACTTTCATTCTTTTCCATGTGTCTGTCCAGTTTTCCCAGCACCACTTATTGAACAAGCTGTCCTTTCTCCATTGTATATTCTTGCCTCCTTTGTCATAGATGAGTTGGCTGTAGGCATGGGTTTAATTCTGGGGTTTCTATCCTGTTCCACTGATCTATATTTCTATCTTTGTGCCAGTACCATGCGGTTTTGATGACTGTTGCTTTGTAGTATAATCTGAAGTCTGGGAGCCTAATTCCTCCAGCTCCATTTTTCTTTTTCAGGATGTCTTTGGCTATTCTGGGTCTTTTGTGCTTCCAAACAATCTTTAAAATATATTCTTTGAGTTCTGTGAAAAATGTCCTTGGTAATTTGATAGGGATTGCATTGAATCTGTAGATTGCCTTAAAATGTGTAAATTTTAGAAAAATATGTTAAACAATGACACCAAGAAAAGCACAGAATTCTACCACAAAAAGATCATCATTGACATTTGGGCATCTTCCAGAATTTTTCTATGAAAGTTATATTTAGCATATTTAATAAAATAGAAACAAATTCATAGATGATGAGTGTAATTTTTGACAATGTTTGAGCTTCATAAAGGAAAAGAACAATATCACTGCCTACTTTGGTTATATAATATCATAGTATTTTAACAATAGCTTCCATTTTTGAGTGCATATTATATGCCGGACTTTGTATAATATGTAGTGATGAGTTGCCATGATGGTTAGATATGAAGAGGTGGCAAGTGATATCTTATTGGTTTTCCCTTTCAACAAGCTATGAAGAAAAACAGAAGGTCAACAGGCAGGTGCATTGCTCAGAATGTTGGACTTCTCCAGACAGGATACAAAGAAACACTGCTCATAGAGGTACCCCATAAAGGGGTTAAGAGGGGCAAAATTATTTGCCCAGATCCCTCCTGTCTCCTCTTTTTACTCTATGGAGAGTTAATAAAACATGCTTCTGGTTATGTTATCCACCTCTTCAACAGGGCACTGCTATAAGATGCCAGATCCCACGCTATATTGTGTGGATTGCATCCAAGTCTGAAAGTGTAGAGGCCCTAAAAACTCTGGGCTTACAGGCAGTCAACTATTCCATGTACATGGCACTTTATAAGAAAGTGATTGGTTAGGGCTGGGATGCTGTTATAGCCTTAGAAGGGAAGCTTTTGAAGGAATTGGATGAGGTACTTGAGGTTTGTGTCTGATACAGAAAGAAAGGATGCCAAAAACGTTTGGAATATAGAAATACTAGGGCCTGGTGAGATTGAATCCATCAAGAGGAGAAAGAGGAAGTTGCTGAGAATGACTCCAAAGATTCTGGCTTGGTCAACTGAGTAGAAGGAAATCCCAATAAATAAAACAGAGAAGCACCAAAAAAAAAAAAAAAAAAAGGTTTGGTTAAGGTATAGCTTGATATTTTCTGGAGCTCAGAGAGGTGGGTATTGGTAATAGAGATTAGGCATAATCTGGGAATTGAAGTTACTAGTTGCTTCCAGGGAAGAATATATAGAATGGTGAAGGAAGACAGCCAATGATGGCAACCTGGACAACTTAAGCATTTAGTGTGGATGCATAGGATAAGACATGGAAGAAACAGAAAGGATGATTCAGGAGATACTGGAGAGAGTCACAGAAGCCAAGGGAACAGTTTCCAGAGGAGGGCTGATGGTCAGTTAAGAACATCAGTATATTGCAAAGAAATAACTTGCAATGCAGACTAAGGATTTGTAAAAATGATGCTAATTATGAATCGTAATTTAAAATGTAGCATATTGAGGAGTTCCCATTGTGGCTCAGTGGAAACGAATCGAACTAGTATCCATGAGGATGCGGGTTCAATCCCTGGCCTCGCTCAGTGGGTTAAGGACCTGGCATTGCCATGAGCTGTGTGGTGTAGTCTCAGACGCGGCTTGGATCCCGAATTGCTGTGGCTGTGGCATAGGCCGGCAGCTATAGCTTCAGTTAGACCCCTAGCATGGGAACCTCCATATGCTGTGGGTGAGGCCCTAAAAAAAAAAAAAAGCAAAATAGTAATAATAACCTTCTGAGCCACAAAGGAACTCCTGAAAGTAGAATTCTAATTTGGTAGTTTTTTTTTTTACTTTTTGTACTTAAAGGGTTTCGCTCTTTCATTGTTTCTGATGAGAAGTCTGTGACTATTCTTATCTTTATGTCATTTTTCTCTGTCTACTTTTAAGATGTTCACATTATTACCATTCATTTTAGCAATTTGTTCATCCTATGCCCTCTTATAGTTTTATTAATCTTTTTCTATTTGGAATTTGCTGAAAGTTTTGGATATTTGGTTTATAACTGCCATCAAATTTAAAACAATTTGGCCATTATTTCCTCACTTTTTTTAAACTCTCCCTCTGGAACTGCAATTACACATATTTTAGACCATTTATTAACACCTCACAGATCATAGATGTTTTAATTTTTTAATATTATTTTCCTTCTATATTTCATTTTGAATAAAATCACTGTCTTCAAGTTTGGTGTTCTTTTCTTCATCAACATCTAGTCCAGGTTGATTCAGATTTTTAAATTTTCTTGTTTTTCTCATTATGTTCTTAAATATATGGACTGCATTTATAATAGCTGTTTTACTGTTGTTATCATGCTGGTTTTTACTGGATCTATTTCTATTAGTTGATTTGATTGCTCTCCTGGTTGAAGGCATTATTTTCTCAACTTATTTGCTTATCTGGTGGTTTTTTAAATTCACCATTAGAAATGTTAAATTTTATATTTTTGGGTGCTGGGATTTCTCTGTATTTCTTTAAATATTGTTGGGTTATTTTCTGGGATGACTTCGAATTAGCTGGATGCTTTTGAGACTTGGTTTTAAGCTCTGTTAGGGTGACAGAGCAGGGCTAATTTGGTCTGGGCAATAACTTTCTGAGCACTCCAACTAACACTCTGTGAATTAAGAGGTCTCTCCTTTCTGACTGGTGGAAAATCTGAACTTTTCCTGACTCCGGGAGCTCCAGAAACTATTCTGCTCATCCTTTTTAGTGTTCTTTCCCTGGTAGTTACCACACATATGTGCACACATCAGTACTCAGCCAATATTTGAAAGGATATGTCTGCAGAGCTAGAGTGCACGCTCTTGCTATCCTTTCTAAAGCTCTGTTTTTTCTGGATTTTACCTCATAAATTCTGACTGCCTTGAACTTCCTGAAATCAGAAGCATGTCTCCTCAACTCAGTGAGACCACAAGCCTCAGTTTGGATTCCCTCTCCCTGTGCTGTAGCATAGAAACTACCTTCAGGCAAAATGATCAATGTCAGGGCTCATCTCATTTGTTTTGCTTCTTTGAGGGATCACTGTTTCGGGCCGTCTATTGAGCAGTATCTGATAAAGAAATGTTTCATATATTTTGTCTGGCTTTGTAGTAGGTCGAGGTAAGAGGGTTAATGCTTTGCTAGTTACTTCATTGTGGCTGGAAGCAGATATTCCAATACTGCATTTAGGGTATGGTTTGGCTTGAACATTTGAGGATTATCTTCAGTTATTATAACTTTTAAATAATGTAAGGTAAATATCTTCAAAATGTATTTTTTCTACTTTGGAGTAGTTCTCACAGGCCTGGTTTTTACCGAAGATAAGATACAGATTTTTAGTATCTGAGTTCCATATCATAATATTCAGAAGTACTAGGTATATTCATATTATAATGGGGAAAAAAAGTTGAAATTCCACTCTTGTTTGATGTCTTCATAGATCTTGCAAAGGCCTGAAGAAGGGCATGAAATCTGTAAGTCTTTATTAAGTGAGACAGTAAAAGGATCCAAACCAAAATTATCCTAGACAAGAAAAAAATCCCTATGAAGAAGTTGAAACTCTAAGGCTTTTCTTTTCCTCTTGTGCAACAAGCATTCTGCAACAATTGCTTCAATTTGTAAATGTATGCATAACACTAATTTGAATATCTCATATTAGTATGTGAGAATTCTTCCTCCTCTCAGGTTGTAGTATGAGGAAAAAAATCAGTTCCCATCAATGTAGCAATTTGTATTTACCAGTACCATTATTAAATTATCCTCTTATCCTCTTCTGTTTGAAATAGCTGTGTTCTTTAATTTTAATTCATTTAGCACAACAAAAAGTGTAATAGATGCTTCTTGACTTCAAGAAGCTCATAGCCTATTTGAGGAGATGAGACAAAAGTGTAGAAAATATTAAAAAGCAGTATAAGACCATTCTGAGAAAGATGTTTGGATGCAGGATATGAAGTGTCAGTTGAATTGTAGAGGCAACATATACTTTGTACCTTTTTCTCATTTCCAACTATTTAATATTTTTCTAGGGCTCGCTTGTGAACATTCTTCAATTTATCCAGATCAACCCTTAGCGTGTGATCTGAAACGTCTAGCAGATACAAATCTGATCGGTTCTGAGTGTGTTTGGATGATTACATCAATGTTCTGACTGCTACAGTTCTGTTTATGCAGAACTGTACTTGTTTTTAGCACAGCACCGTGTCATTATCTCTTGGTGATGCAGGGAGTCAAACAAATGTTGGAATCATGCAGACTTGGGTTTGAATCCTTTCTTCACTTGTAGGCTTTGGATCTTGAGTGGGTGTATTAGTTAAGGACAACATATTCTAGCTTAGCTAGCTTAAGCTAAAAGATAGCAGGGGAGGACTCATGGAACCCAAAGAAGAATGAAGTTGAGTCTCAGGCTCAGCCAGAACCAGAGACTGAAGCTCTATAGCAAACCTAGGAAATTCTCTTTCACTTTTACCTCCACAAACCTGCTTCATTTTCTGGCTTCATATGGTTTTTCTCTCTTTTGTAGTAGACATGACAGGTAAGGCCAAACCCAAGAGGGCCTAAAGCTTCCATTTTCTCAGCCATGTGGGTGAATAAATGTTTGTATGTTTATTTCAGGATACAAGTCACAGAAAATGTTAGGGAGGTGGTAGAAAAGTTCCCATAAAAGCATAGTAATTGGGATAATAAAATGATGGGTTGTTCACTGTAACTAATCATTTCATGTCTTTTAGTTCAGCTTACTTATATGTAGGAGGTCTTCCATAAATATTAACTTTCTTGTCTCTTGGTTCCTTTCCAGCCAATGTTAACTCTCTATCCTAGACAATTTTCTGCTTAGAGTATGTAATATGTACTACCTGCAAATAGGAATATGTCTTGATAAAACAGAACTATTGAAAACAGCTTATGTTTCCATCATTTGTCAAGGCAAGAATTCATATATTCCTCCTGGACCAAATAGATATGGTGGAAAGTAATAGGGATTGAGTGGTTTTGATGAGTCTTCATCCAAGAAATTTGTTTGTTGGGGTAAGGATTGCACAGATACAGAGGCTGCCTGTGGGGTGAACTGTTGAGTTTTGTAAAAGGCCTGATTAATTTAGGCTGCACTGTATATTTTAATACCTTAATACCAGAAAATGAGTATGGCTTATCAAAGTGAGGTGGTTCTTATAACTTTAAATTATCAGAAAGATACAGGATCTATCTGAAGACCAGGACTGAAGAGTGAAATATGATAGAACTTGATTAAAGGTAGCGTTTATTTACCCTTTAAATAAATAGTCTATGCTTAGTGAAGTGAACTATAGTTATTAGGGAAGATTTTGACACAAATATCCAGTTCTTTCTCTTCAGGGAAGTAGTCAGAACCTTCTTGGGAATTTCTTGGGAGCAGGTGTGGCTCATCTATTCTTCTGTGCTCCATTCTGTTGCAGGATCTCTAATTGTGAGCTACTTAACTATCTGTGACAGAGAGTTCACAGTCTTTGCTTTTTAACTCTGAGAACGACTTCATGATGCTAGAAGTCTTTTTCTACATCTGAGGGCCAGTGGTTTTTCTGTCTTATTTGTCATGTCTGTCCTTACTCCTTGAAGGGGAAGACTGTCTACACACTGTATGGACTGAAGAGGCCTTCCTAACCCCTCAATGTTGATGCTGTCTTCTGCTTAAAGTCTAAACTGAAAATGGGTCCCTCATCTGGGAAGAACCATGACATTTCCCAAGTAATGAATAATTAAACAGCCTTCCAACAAGAATAGCTGATTTTGTTTTGTTTTGTTTTCATTCCATGGCTAATGTTGTGTAGTTGACCTTGCAACTAGCCCTAGCCTTAAAATATGGTGATTTTGTGAAATGGAATTCTCTAACTTCAAATATATTTCCTTTTCATTGAATTTACTGAGTTACCTTCAGGTCAATAATCCAGTTCTTAAACATCTGATTTTTGAGAGGCATTAACTAATACAATAACATTTCCTCCCCAAATTCTGTCTGCCTTTAAAAAAGTTTTCCTGCCTTTATATTTCTATTCCAACTCCCCTGACACACAATTTTTCACAGTTCCAGAATTTCCTAAACTCCACATAAAATATTTTGCATATAGATACATATTGGTAGTACTGACCTCTCACAGAATACTTCAAAAATTAATATATTCTAGTTTTCAGTATTTACATGGAAAGGTTCTTCTTGCAGAAATGTCTCCTGAACCCTGTAGGAGATAACTTGCAAGTTACAGTCAAAATCATGAAGTAGCTCAAGATTTGCGTCCTCCTGTGCCTTCCCTGTATTATAGTAACACCTCTGTGATCTAGGATCCAGTACTCTCAACTCTCTGTCCTTCACTTTTCATTTTTGCTTGCTTTTATTAAGTATCTAGGGGAAAAATATCAGTATGTTATTTTTACCCTAGAATGTAAATTATTGATAAGTTAAGAAGTGCTTTTTAGTTTTCTGCCATGGCTCATATTTTTTCAGACTTTGCCTAATTCCTAGAGTATCTTTCCATTCTGTCTCTTCCTTCATCAGAAAGCTTAGATGGTTTCACATTGCTGCCATGTGACATTTAGACTTCCCAAACGGGTATGTCAGGGTCTTCTGCCATTTGAATTTAGTCTTACTTTAAGTTCATATTTAATCCATTTGATCCAAGTTCCAGGCCCAGCACATTCTTCAACTTCTGTATATTATTGAAGTAATCACTTTAGCTTTTCTCTCTCTCTTTTTTTGTCTTTTTGTTTTTTTAGGGCCACACCCATGGCATATGGAGGTTCCGAGGCTAGAGGTCTAATCAGAGCTGTAGCCGCTAGCCTACACCACAGCCACAGCAACGTGAGATCTGAGCCGTGTCTGCAACCTACACCATAGCTCATGGCAATGCCAGATCCTTGACCCACTGAGCGAGGCCAGGGATCAAACCCGTAACCTCATGGTTCCTTGTCAGATTTGTTTCCACTGCGCCACAACGGGAACTCCACTTTGGCTCTTCTCAATCTTTGCTTTTCATCACCCTGCCCATCTTCAAGGTTCAATTGATTCCTGTCTCCTCTGTGGCACTTTCCTGGATTACTTCAGTAAAACATAACTTCTTCCTCTTCATACTTCCTGTGGCATTAAGTATGCATGTCACTCTTCTCCAAGTGCTTTGGAGTGAAGATGTTCCTTATATGGACAGTGACCACTTTTTCCAGACCAAATATTGACACACTGGCCAGAAAATTTTTTCATATATATATATATATATGTGTGTGTGTGTGTGTGTGTGTTTGTGTTTACTGTAAAAACTTATGAAATAAAGTTTAGATTTTTTTAGATTGTGAGCTTGGAAAAGTTCAAGGATGAGGTGAGTTGTGGTCAATTGTCTAGTAGCTAAGTTAACTGATGGTTAATTTCTGCTGGCCATCACATAATTTCACTAGAAAAAAATCTACATGGGGAACTAGATTATAATGCAAACATTGCTTAGAAAGCCCATGATCAGGACCAGGATAGGTTGAAAGACTTGAGGAATATTTCAGCTGCATCTGATGGAACATTCCAGTTTTCTAATAGGAACAAAAACAAAGAACAAACAAACGAAAAACATTAGAATGGCTTGTCTTCTCTAGAATCTGGATCTCTTAACATTGATAATTTTTTTTTTTTTTTTTGGCTGTGCCCACAGTATGCAGAAGTCCTGGGGCCAGAGATCGAACTGTGCCATGGCTATAACTAGAAGCACAGCAGTGACAATGTCAGATATTTGACCCATTGAGCCACAGTGGAACTCCCACTTGATAATGTTTAATAAGCACTAACATCACTTCCTTTTTGGCTTCCTATTTTCTATGCCTCTTTTTCTGAGGAATTCCTCTCTTTTGACCCTTTTTATTTTTCAAGTTCATCAGTGACATAATTTTGGCTACTTCCTCTGCCCTGGGAGCCATTCTGTCTCTTTAGGAAGCTTTTGCATGTGCCAGATCTCATCTTTTATGTTTTGATGTTTAATAACACTCAAAGGTTTTATTTCTTTTGTTTGAATAGTATGAAAGAAAGTGTGCTCATTTAATAACCTACATATTCAAAAATTTATTACTTTTTTAAACAAAGAAAAATGGAAAATTCTATGATGATATATCATAGCTAGTGAATACTTGTAATCAGAACTCTTCCAGAAATTTCAGGATGTATCATATCACTGATGATGCTGGAAGATAGGGGAAGGCAGGAGCATGGCTGACTTTTAATACCATGTATCTTCTACTGCCACAGAATAGTTAAGACCTAATAAATATTTATTGAGTGAATGGTTGACTGTGCTATGAATAGATACTTGGATAGTGAGTTCTGTGATCCTAGTCTTTATAAGATACCTCCTGGGACCTGCTTTCAGGTAGGTTTAAGAAGATGTAAGCGTAGTCTAGGACCCTAGTCCTTGTCCTATGCTCCTGTGTGAAGGGGGTATTAGACAGGCAATTGGCCTCTAATACTATTTTCCTTAGTAGGTTATATGGGATCAAAAGCAGAACTTTAGAAAGGAGGTCTATTTTTAGGCTTGGTGACTTATTTAGATAGGGTTGGTCTAGAAAGTGGTACAAAGATATTCACATGTAGATTATCACATCTGGGGTGTTTTGACGCTGCATTCCAATGACCTGGGAGGGGATGGGTGGAAGCACCTGAAAACTGAAATAAACCACCGCAGGCTCCTCTTTGCAATCCACAAGTCTGGCAGCTGGTGACTCAGGAGACCTGAATATTTGTTATGTCTAGCACCATAATGCCACCTTAGTTTATAGATTTAGAGATTAATCTAATAGACTCTAAATCATTTGGTTCATTTAAAAAATCTGTTTATCTCTTTGCATCCCGCTAAACTTCTTCTTTTCTATGTCTAGATGTAGGTGATGGCACTAGATTCTTGTGAGCTATCAGCCCCAACCACCGGGAAGGAAAATTACCCCACTCATGAGAAAGTGACATTTCTCTGTGAAGAGGAGTGATCTGTATAATGGTGTGCTGAAGTGGGAACATGATTCCCTGCCATGGTTCCTCTTCATCCCCCTGTATTTACATCTCTTCTTCATTGAGAAGGCTGGGGTTCTGTGAGGATCAGAGCTGCCAGACTGCACAAATGCTGTAGTGAGAAGACAGCCAAGTAAAATACTAACCATTTCAACAGGAAAAATTTACAATAGCTACATTAAAACCTGCTTTGATATTGAGAGGTACGAGAGATGCAGTTAAGGAAAATATAGGTTTGTCTCCAAGGAAATTAGGAAAGAGCCCTAAAGAAGCAGTCCTACTCTAATGGAGCAAAGCTCTGCTCTGTTCCCTCCAGTCCTGTGCTTCCTCCTTCCTGTGACTTTGTTCATCATCTTTCTTTCTCTTGGAAAGTTTTCCTATACAAAGGCCCCAAAGCTAGGGGGAAAATGTGGTACGTCCGGGAGTAGAAGAAAGTTACCATGTAATATCACTATTGTTCGTTGATGGATTGGTTCATTAATTCATTTATACATTCACTCATTCATGCCACAAATATTTACTGAATGCTACAATTTGCCAGGCACAAAAACAGAGAATTGAAGAAGACCAAGAAAGGCCCTGCCTTCTTAGAGCTTACTTCCTATAGGGAAAATAAAAAGTAGCTCAATTAATAAATAACTAGAGAACATAATGTCAGGTGGAGACAGCTATGAAGCAAACTAAAGCAGGGTAGAAGAGCTACTGATACCTGGTAGCTTTTAGTTTTTCCATCTGTCTAGTTGCTCTTGCAGTCTCAGTGAGGTGGCTTGGCAAAGGAAATTACCAGTGTTGACTTTCAAGTTAAGGCCTTTTTCTATCCCATGTCTCACCACTATGCTCTTCTTCTAGCCTCTAAGATCTAATTCCCTGCATTCTGCAATGCCAGTCAGCTTTCTTCCTCTTAGCTGCCACATATTCATTATAAAAATGTACATGCACTACAGTCCTTTGCCTGGATAAACTAGAATTCTCTTCTCTATTTTCTCATTTTTTAAAATACTGTAGAAATTGCTCATCTGCTGATGTTCCTTCTTTCCCTTTGTCTTGTGGGTTTGTATCTTTTAAAATTCCTTCACTACCATGTATAGTTTGATCTTGAGAAGTACCAAAGGCAAACATATGTATGATCCATAGTATTTAAATGAATTTACCTACTCAATCTGTTTAAAAGTTGAGGTAATAGCACACCATCACTGGGTCTCTCTATGGACCCTGGACATTTTTAATCCCTGAAGTTTTTCATTTGCTTAGCAATAACATGGTCAGGTATGTTGACCTGAAACAAACAGACTGCCAGGTAGATATTTCTTCAGCAAAGATGGGTTTGTTTTGGATCAGCAGAGAATTGCAGTTTGGGGTCTGCAATCATGGTGAGCCACCTGCAAGGCCTGGAAGGGAAGGAGTGTGCTTTTATAGGGAGGAAAAGGAAATTGAGAGGGCTTTAGTAAGCCAAGAGTCCATGGCTTTCCATTGGCTGAGTCTTTGAAATGAAGCAAGTCTGTTTACTTGCTGGGCTCTGTTTTCTTCACAGGATGAGAGCTCCCCCTTCTGGCCTCCAACTCTATTTAATTGAGGTTTCTGTGTATTCATTTTTTAGAAGATAACAACACCTATTGCTATAAATTCCAGCCCCCATCCTTTGTTCACCCCAATGGGGCTATAACTTGTTCTCTACCAATTCTAGTTCTTTTATCAGCAATTTGTCAATTACAGTGTAGAATTTTCTATCCACTAACAGTTTCCACACAGGTTTCTGCTTGTAGGGTTTTGCTGTGGTGAATTGCAATTCTCTGTATTGCCCTGTGTCTCTCTCCAATTTTAGGGGCAATGATTTGCCCTGTGAACTCAATTCTCTGAAGAGTTGTTGATTTTCAGTTTGTTCAGCTTTTTCTAGTTAGGATGGGAATGATGACTTCTAATCTCTTTACATTTAGAGATTCAGTGTTAATCTACCTCTTTCATGCAGCTTGCTCTGACCGGTTCATCATCCTGGGATGTCTTTCTCTCCTGACTCCTATTTTTGACATTAAATACTTACATTCCACTCTACACCAATTATTTTATTTGTGCATAGGTTTTCATCTATCTAGACTAGGACCCCCTGGAATGAAAGAAAAAATAGCTTATTTACTTTATGGCTCCTCAGATGTCATTAGATTAGTATAGATTTGAGTGCTTTCTGTACACTGCCACATACATTTTACTTATTTAATTTTCATAACACTGCTATGAGATTATTTATTTTTACAACTTGTTGAAATGGAAAATGGAAACATGCTCAAAGAGGCTAGACATGGCTTGTGGTCATGCTTTTTGAAGCGGCAGAGGTAGGTTTTGAACTCAGGTCTGCCTGATTATAACAAGACAGTTCCTTCAACTAAGACACACAGTCCTTCCTACTGCTTTCTTCCTTGCAAAGTAAGGATGATGGCAGGTACCTGAACTAAGAATAAAATAGTCAATTGAGGTCTATTAATTTTGATAATTAAGAGAAAGTAGAGCTAATTAACTAAAACTCTCTCCTATCATTTCTCCTTAAACTTCCACAATGTCTCAGCAGCATTTTTCTGAACTACATTACAAGGTGGAACATTTTAGCCACTACTGAAGAAAGCACTAGACATTTTATTAGTAGGCTCCTTTCTTCCTAACACTGTGGGGGAAAAATATTAAGTTCTGACTGCTTTATTCCTGTTTTTTTTTATGACATTTTATAATCCAGGACTTCTTTACAGGGACACTGCAAGGGTCAGCCAAATAAGCCTTTGAGTGAAATTCTAGGAGACATAGCAAAGTGGTAACCTCTTACTTTCTGTATCTTTATTTTTTTTTTAAATTTTCCTCATTTTTTCTCCCTAAATCTGTCTTAAAATCAAAAACAAAACACAACAGTGCTTTTTAAAAGCATCTTTAAAAGTAAATAGGGTAAATATTCATTTACTGTAATAATTTGGAAGTATAGAAAATGTCTAAAGAGGAAGAAAAAGACTTCTCACAACCTCATCATCCAGATATGGCTGCTAGCATTTTGGCATATTTTATGTCAGCCCCAACTCACATTTGGCATGACTTTTTTATTTCAGTTATCTCATATTCTATAATATACAGAATTTTTATAATCTCTTTACATAGTATATGATATACATTTCTGCATACCATTAAAGTACTGCTAAATATTATAGAAGCTGAATTAATTTATATAACCATTTCCTCAAAACTGGTAATTCCATGTGGAATCACCTGAAGGTGATTGGATATGAAACAAAAAAGAAAGGGATGGGAGGCAGCCAGGGTTGTTGACTCATGTTTTGGTTTTCTGGGTTTTTCCATGCAATTAGAAAAAAAGAAGTTAACTTACAGACTTCTAGAGCATTTGGCATGAATAAATTTCTCATTGGTCGAGATGGAGTACAGATACTGAATTTATTTACTCTCTTTCCTGAAACAACTTTTTTAAAAATGGAAAAATATATGAAACAACAGTTTCAAGACATCTTATCTCAGATAAAAAAGGATAGTGAGGAGTTCCCGTGGTGGCACAGTGGTTAACAAATCTGACTGGGAACCATGAGGTTGCAGGTTCGATCCCTGCCCTTGCTCAGTGGGTTAAGGATCCGGCGTTGCCGTGAACTGTGGTGTAGGTCGCAGACCCGGCTGGGATCCTGCACTGCTGTGGCTCTGGCGTAGACCGGTGGCTATAGCTCCGATTAGACGCCTAGCCTGGGAACCTCCATATGCCGCAGAAGCGGCCCAAGAAATGGCAAAAAGACCAAAAAAAAAAAAAAAAAAGGGGATAGTGAAACCAGCTATAATGGAAAAAAATAAAAATCATTATTTAAAAAAAAAAAGGATAGTGACCTCTGAGAGATGGAAGACAAATGAGGAGAATCCTACAGTTGCCTCAGCTGACTGTCTAGAGAGAGTCTCCAGAGCACAGTGCAGGGAAGAGGGGGCATAAACAGAGACTAGTGAGCTCTCTAAGTTGAGGAGATAAAGTTGAGAGCTCAGGGAAACTAAGACAACTAAAATCCATAGGAAAGACTCCCAAAGAAGAGAAAGCTGAACAGAATGAGAGAGAGTTCTAGAGATCTGCAGTATTCCTCTTCAACTAAATAATGATCCATGTGTGCATGTGGTTTGGGGGAAAAAAAGAAACCAAAAGGATTAAAGGGAGCAGTTACTAGAGCTCACACAGGTCTGGGAATAGTTCCTCTTTCCACTAGCAAGAATATAAAACATCATAATTCATAGGATACCAGGCAGAGTGCTCAGAAGGATTTTCTCCTCAACAATAGGGAAAATTAGCCTTAGACTAAATGTTGTTCTGGTTCCACCTAACAGCTTAAAAGTGAGACTCTAAAGGATAAAACTATTTTGAGGTAACTTAAATACACATGAGAATAAAACAATAATATTTATAGGAATATAAAAATATTTAGCACCCTATAGGAAAAATTTATAATATCTATTGTGCAATCAAACCTGATTATCATAAGTACCCATAATTATGAGAAAAATCAATTTAACATAATGCCTCAAAATGACACAGGTGATAGATAGTTATTATAACTACATTATACATATTCAAGAAACTAATGAGAAAAATAGGTAGAAGCATAGATGAAATTCAAAAGATAAAATTAATCTTCTACAGATAAAAATTACAATGTCTGAGATGAAGCGTATACTGCGTGGGATTAACACCAGATTAGACATTGCAGAAGAAAAGATTAGTGAACTTGAAAATGTATATGACCATAGTAGCACAAAGTCTGGAAGGGAAAAAATGAAAACATACTGGCATAAGGTTGGATACTGTACATGAAATTGTATAATATCACTTGAAGATAGACTACTATTAAATACCACTTTACCCTAAACCAACCACTTAATATAGTGTCAGAAAGAGTTATAGATAATAAAACATGAGAAGAGATAAAACTAGAATAATTAGAAAACTCAGTTCATTCAAAGAAGCCTGAAAGAGAGGAAAGCAGAAACAAAGAAGATGGGACACATAAAAATGAAATAGCAAGAAGATATATTTAAACCCAGTTATATAGATATGCACATTAAATGTAAGTGGTCTAAATACCCAAATTAACAGTTAGAAACTGTTTATGTTAAAAACCAAGAGTCAGAGTTCACACTGTGGCTTAGTGGTTAACAAGGCTAACTAGGATCCATGAGGATGCAGGTTTGATTCCTGGCCTCCCAGAGTGGGTCAAGGATCCAGCGTTGCCATGAGCTGTGGTGTAGGTTGCAGATGTGGCTCAGATCTGGCATTGCTGTGGCTGTGGCATAGGCTGGCAGACGTAGCTCCTATTCAACCCCTAGTCCAGAAACTTCTATATGGCACAGGTATGGCCACAAAAAAAAAAAAAAAAAAATTCAAGAGTCAATGTATATGTTGCCTATGAGAAATAGAGTATAATTTGTAGTGTAAAGCTACCAATAGGTTAACAATAAAAAGGATAGAAAGACATATTAAAACTAATTAAAAGAAAATTATAGTGACCATGTTAATATTGATTGAATTTTACTTCAGAGCAAAGAATATTACCAGGAATAAAGAATGCTATTTCATACTGATAGGGTTAAATTTATCAAGAAGGAATAACAAATTTAAACATTTATATATCTAATAACAGAACTTAAAAATACATAAAGCAAATACTGATAGAACTGCAAGGAAAAATGTATAAATTCACTACTCTAGTCAGATTGCAGTACCTTTTTTTTTGCAATAATTGATAGAACAAGGGAAAAAAATTGTCAAGTGTGTAGAAGACCTCCTCAACACTATCAACCATCTTGAGCTAATTGAAATTTATATAATTCCAAAAAGACCAGCAGAATGTACCTTCTTTTCAAGTGTACATAGAATATCTAGCAAGATACACCATATTCTAGGACATAAAATAAATCTCAGTGTATTTAAAGGCATTCAAATTATACAGAGTATATTTTCTGAACACAGTGAAATTAAATTAGAAATTGATAACAAAAGATAACTGGAAAATCCCCCAGAATTGGGAAGGTAAATATCACACTTCTAAATGACCCTTGGGACAAAAAGAAATCGAAAGAGAAATTAGAAAGTGGTTTGAAATGAATTAAATATTTTTTGAGATACAGCTAAAACAGTGTTTTTAGGAAATTTTATAGTATTATGCACCTATATTAGAAAAAAAGAAAGGTGTTAAATCAGTGTTCTCAGTTTCTACCTTAGGAAATTAAAAAAAAAAAGAGTAAATAAAACTCAAAATAAGAAGTAGGTAACAAAAGCCAGAGCTGAAATCAACAGAAAACAAAAACAATAGAGAAAGTGACATGAAGATCTTGTTCTTTGAGAAGGTCGCTAAAATTGATAAGCCACTGGCCTGACTAATAGGAATTTACCAAAAGGAAATAATGATATTATTGAAGTCATTCACCGAGTAACAGAATACAGAAATGAGAGAGGTGACATCACTACAAAGCCTATAGATCCTGAAAGAATAATAAGGCAATATTATTAGCAACTCATGACAATAAATCATACAAATTACTTGTATGATAGCCTACTAAAGCTCACTCAAGAAGAAATAAATAACCTGAATAGAAATTGAATTTATTGTTAAAATCTGCCCCACAAAGAATATATCAAGCTTTAATTGCTTCCCTAGAAAATTCTTTCAAATATTCAAGGAAGAAGTAATTCTGATTCTGTACAAAATTTTATGTAAAATTGAAGAGGCAATAATATTTCTCAGCTTTCCCTGAGCTACCATTACTCTGATACCAAAATCAGACAGACATCCTAGAAAACCACAGATCAATGTATAAAAACAACAATTAGAAACTGAAAATTTACAAATATAATTTACAATGTCAGAAAAAATTTCAAAGAACTTAGAAATAAATATGGTCAAAGTGGTACAAGATCTGAATACTGCAAACTACAAAACATTGCTGAAAGGAATTAAAGAGGGCCTAAATAAATTGATATACTCATTTGCAGATTGAAGATTCAATATTGTCATCAATTCTCCCCACACTGATCTATAGATTTTACACAATTCCAATCAGTATCTTAGCAGGTCTTTTAAAATGTTTGCATAAATCAACAAGCTGATCCAAAAATATGTATGGAAATGCAAAGAACCTAGAAGAGGCTAAACATCTTCAAAAAAGAACACAATTGTAAGATATACTTGCCCTCGTGGTTCATTATGAAGCAATAGTAATCAAAACAGTGTGAGATTGGTATAATGATAGACAATCAAAAAAAGACAATTTGTGGATCATGAGAGTTATGGTTCCTAAAAGAAGGTGGCAGGTGTGTATTAATTTTCCCCACTACTTCAGAGTGCCTTAAAGTAATGGTTCCCAGAGTGTGGTTTGAAAACTAGCAATATTAACATGCTTGGAAGCTTTTTAAGAAAGCCAATTATTGGGGCCACCTACTGAATCCGAATCTTTATGGATGAAGCCCAGGAATCTGTGTTTTCACAAGCTCTCCAGGGGATTCTGATGCACATTAACGTTTAAGAAAGCACTGCTTAGGCCTCTCCCTGCTACAAATCCTCCAGGATTTGGGAGCCAAGAGAAAAAGATTTGGAGACAGCAGTATAACTCAGTGTCACAGATTCAAGAAAATGGATGGCCTTTGACAATGGAATCCATTAAAACATACTCTCAATGCTGCCAGGCTGAGATGATGAATAAAAAATAAGCTAATCTCATTTCTAGCCATCAGGCTATTGATGATAATTGGGCTTCAAGGTGAGCAATCAGCTTTACTAGTTTTTATAGTTGGCACGATTTGTTGCTTGGAACGGACTTACTGTTAAGTATATGGTTGAGAATAATGCAGAGACCATGAAGAGAAATGTAGAATTCTAGAAGTCTTTTAAAAATTTCCCTCTCTCTTCCACACACACATACACACACACATATGCATTCACAGTGACATGGCACTTGAGACAAGATGTGGAACTAAATAGTTCTGATGAATGTCTGTGTGATATGGTCACCCTGAAGAACCAAGAGCTCAAAGTCTCTTCTGGCTCAGTATGACCTAATAACTAGTTTCTTGGGGGAACACTTGATTACATTAGGTAGGCCAACTAGCTTCTGAGGCTACCATTAGAGTTTTAGTCCTACCTTCAGTTGCCTGAAAAATGTACTCTATTGGATTAGGAAATTGAATCTCATGTGGTCTGGTCCTGCTTTTTGGATTTAGGAAGTGACTTGTCTCAATAACCAAAGTAATTCCATCTTATGGAAAGGAAAGGAAAATGGCAAGTTAAAAATATAATAAGGAGAGTTCCCGTCGTGGTGCAGTGGTTAACGAATCCAACTAGGAACCATGAGGTTGCGGGTTCGATCCCTGCCCTTGCTCAGTGGGTTAACGATCCGGCGTTGCGGTGAACTGTGGTGTAGGTCACAGACGCGGCTCGGATCCTGTGTTGCTGTGGCTCTGGTGTAGGCCGGTGGCTACAGCTCCGATTAGACCCCTAGCCTGGGAACCTCCATATGCTGTGGGAGCGGCCCAAGAAATGGCAAAGAGACAAAACATATATATATATATATATATATATATATATATATATATATATTTAATGAGGAGTTCCCCATTGTGGCTCTGTGGTAATGAACCTAACTAGAATCCATGAGGATGTGGATATGATCCCTGGTCTTGCGGAGTGAGTATCAGATCCAGCATTGCAGTGAGCTGTGGTGTAGGTCACAGACGTGGCTTGGATACTGCGTTGCTGTGGCTGTGGTGTAGGCTGACGGCTGTAGCTCTGATTCGACCCCTAGCCTGGGAACTTTCAGATGTCGTGGGTGAGGCCTTAAAAAGCAATATATATATATTTTAAGCAACATATATGTGTGTGTGTGTGTGTGTGTATATAACGAGCACTTAAATTTATTAGTTGCTCTTTTAAAGTGGTCTCTTTTAATACGCATCAGCTTTCCTTCCTACCTCCCATCTCGCTATCATAGATGGGAGGTTTAGATCTTAATGTTTGATCATCGCCCTTCCCTAGGTGACATAATAGTTGCAGTTATACTCCTAACCTTCTGGCATTTAATCAGGATAAAATTGATCACCTTTTATTAAAAACAAACATGAAAAATCACTTATAATCAGAATCCTGATAGATTAGCAGGGACAAGATCCCAAGTTTTAGTGGACTTGGCAGACTGTCAGGTACTTACTAAAGAATCCCCATCTTGCCCCTCTATTTTCTGTTGCCGTATAGTCATAGTGATTTGTCCTCTGGATGACAGACTACTGCCAAAAAAGGCAATCTGGAAGCTGGGTAAGGGAGGACATTCAAATCTCTCATTCCAAAGTCCATTGACTTCTATTTCTTTGTATGGGACTAATTTTATTTTCTGTGGC
This sequence comes from Phacochoerus africanus, assembly GCF_016906955.1. NCBI lineage: Eukaryota > Metazoa > Chordata > Mammalia > Artiodactyla > Suidae > Phacochoerus > Phacochoerus africanus. Next base: position 228,075,595 of record NC_062545.1, read on the forward strand.
ACTAGAAGATTGTTACTCACAATGACTGTTGGTTCCTTGTTTGTTGGTCAACTTAAACCTGTGCTACAATTATTTCTTCAATTGCTAACAAGTAAAAATTGGCTGGTGAAACTGACTATTGGCTCAGGCAGCACAATTTTCAACATTAGTTGGCATCATAAACAGGCATGGTGAGGGGTAGCTAAGGGTACCAAGAGACAGAGAGTTTAGGGTAATGTTTTATTCCTTGTTTTTATCTTTTGGTGATTAGTCTTTAATATAATCTTAGAAGGTAAAGGTCAGAGAAGGTGTATCTTCTTTATCTTCCTAGAATTTGAGGTGAAAGTTGTCAAAATGTTGTGTTTAAGTATGTGTTAAAGCATTTGAAAAGTCTGTGTAGATTATTATAACCTTTGCTGTGTGCCAGGCACTAAATTATGTACAATGCATGCATTTGTTATTACATTTAGTTCTCCTTGTATGATAGTTATTATTCCTTCCCTTCTCTAAGGCATAGAAATTTTAGGTTAATTATCTAAAGTTATGGCATAAAATGTGGCAGAGCCAAAACTCAAATGTGGATTTGTCAAATACCATATGATTTCATTTATATCTAGAATCTAATATATGGTACAAATAAGCCTTTCCACAGAAAAGAAAATCATGGACATGGAGAACAGACTTGTGGTTGCCAAGAGGGAGGGAGAAGGAGTGGGAGGGACTGGAAATTTGAGGTTAATAGATGCAAACTATTGCCTTTGGAATGGATAAGCAATGGGATCCTGCTGTATAGCACTGGGAACTATGTCTGGCCACTTGTCATGGAGCATGATAATGTGAGAAAAAATAATGTATACATGTATGTGTAACTGGGTCACCTTGCTGTGTAGTAGAAAATTGACAGAACACTGTAAATCAGCTATAATGGAAAAATAAAAATGATTATAAAAAAATGTGGATTTGTCTGACTTAAAAACTCAAGCTCTTTCTACTAGAGCCAGCTGCCAGCTTGAAAGCTCTGAGTTGTCATTTCTAGTTCAAAGGTATGAATGCAGTAGTCTTAGGAACTCAAATGAACAAAAGTCCTTTTTTTATTCATATTTTTCAGTACTGGGCCAGTCACGAAAATAGACTTCATTCTTTATGGCTGTGGTCTTAAAGGACTTGGAATAAATCCAAATGGAATCAAGTGGTGAAATGCGTTTATATTAATTTATCTTCTGCCTGTTTCAGGAAGTATTTGAAGAAATATGACAAAAAGAAAATATCTGGAAATTCCTAATGAGCATAATCTCACTCTCTTATGAACTCTAACAGATCTTTTGGTGTATTTCTGTGGTGGAGCTTACCATTATATCTTATATGATTGTTTCTAGTATTTATCTGATTCCATCAAGATGATCTTAAAGGTAGAGACTCTATTAGTCACAGTTCTGCAGAGAAATAGGCCAATGTGTTCTCCCTCTCTCTCCAGTCTATCAGGAGATTTATTTTAAGTAATTGGCTCAGTCTGAAAGTCTAAGACCCAAGAGGACCAATGGTATATTTCTAATCCATGTCTAAAGGGAGGAGAAGACATATTCCACCTTGAAGACTCAGTCATTGGATGAAGCCTACCCACTCATGGGAGGGCAATCTGCTTTACTCAGTCTGCTGATTCAAATGTTAATATCATTCAGATACACTGTTACAGACATACACAGAATAATGTTTAACCAAATATCTGGGCCCCATGGCCCATACAAGTTGACCCACAGAATTAGCCATTACATTCTTATACTCTTCCATGCATCCTCTCTAATACTGGACACTAAATATTGCACAGAGTAATGCTCAATGAATATTTACTGAATTACATTTGATGAGACTATCCTTAGATTATTGTTTAAAATTGTCCAATATGGGTATTATTGTCAGATTGGGTATTGTTAATACCCAATCTTCAATTCCCCCCTCTCTTGCCCACATCCAATACTGATGGCAAATGGTAGAGTTGCCTCCCATCATAGTATAATTTGCTCTAGAGACAGACTGGTGTTTGGACCTACCTTGTCTCTTTCTGTTTGTGGCTTAAACCATTGATTGAATAAGTATCCACTGAGAACTTGCTATATTATAGCTGTGAATGAGATCTGTGACAGGTACTGAGATGAAGGGAGCTTGGTCTAGTGAATAAAGCATGGCAAACTTGTGGCATCCATCTGTTTGGTTTTTACCAGGCTTTGCCCATGTAGAGATTGAAGCTGATGGCAGGAATATGAATTTGGACCTAGATATGTGTCCTATTTCAGACTCACTATGAAATGAGTTGCTGTATTCATCATTGTTGATTTTATAGCAGAAACTTTTGCACCTTTTGGGTGAACTTTTGTGATGGGTGAAATTGAGATAGAATGGTGTAAAAATAGACATGGAAATAGAAGATCAAGATTTAAATCTTGGTTATGCCATTTATTGGTTGTATAATCTTTGGCAAGTCATTTGACCTGTGTGTATCCAGACTTTCTTCAAAAGAATGAGGAAGTTGAATGTATTGATCTCAATAGTCAGTCCCATTAGGCACAGATAAATCTTGGATGTGTACTCTGAGTTAGTAGATGCGTACATCGTATTGAAGACAATGTTCCATCTTAATATTAGTTAAGAACGTGAGTTTTGGTGTTCATATTCATGCCTCTGGATTTGAATTCTGGTTCTGCTGCTGTATTACTATAGAGACTTTAACAAGTCTATGACAGATTTCTCATCAGTAAAATAGTGCTAGTAAGAACTATCTTATTGCATAATTTTAGTATGAAATAAAATGAGATTAGCTGGAAAGTATTTTACACAAAGAGTCTTAATTTTTAGCTTTGAAAAAAAAAGTCGTATTTATGTTTATGTACTTAATTTCATTCTTGTAGAATATATTTTATTTTGTCTTTTGTGGAGGTATCAATTTCAGCCAGAAATTGGTTTACCTGTGTGAGATACATGATTTGACCAGTTTTAACTCTGATAGTCTGCAGAAAGTAAGAAAGTTAGAAATCTCCCATTATAATCTTCATGTAAAATAACAACCATGGCCAAAGGGATCTCATGAATAGATCATAGATTCACACACATAATTTTTCCTTTATTTTAATATTATCCTCAGGATCCATAATAGGCATAAATTTTTATGTTGAAACAAAAAATTTATTAATATGTTTGTAACAGTCGCAACTCCCATCACACTAAAGAAAATTCTATATTTACCTACTTTTTAACATTTCACTAAAATATTTCAAACAATATTTTTTCATTTTCACACTCCTAATACGTTTGACCAAAAAGGTTTTTAGTTTGCTTCTGCTATTTTAAGAAGCATATTTATGCAAGTGTATAACACCCATTTTTGTCTTATACTTACAATGATCAAAAGGGTTTATTTTTTTTTCCCATGTTTAAAATCTCATTACTTTCAGCAAAAATTAGTAGATATTGGGGGTTCCCTTCTGGTGCAGCAGATTAAGGATTTGGTGTTGTCACTCAGGTTGCTGCCATGATTGGGTTGGATCCACGGCCCTGGATTTTCCATATGCTTTCTCTTTCTTTCATCATACCATCTACCTTCTTCCGTTCTTTATTAACATTCTGGATTTATTCAAATCAAAGCATTTCTTATCTGTACAAAATGTAAAATATAATATTTTAGAAAAAAACCTTCTAGTTCTTTGGATATTCTACAATGGATGACAGTGTGAAGAATCTTGAAAAACTCATATTTCCCAGAGAATATTAAAGCCTAATATGTTTTCTATTTTATTTTATTTTTAATTCTTCTGTCAAGGAATCTTAAAAAATAGAGATGGTAACATTTATCCTATTGATTGTTATGAAAAGACAATAAAATATAGTCTTGAAAGTTTGTAGTTTATATGTTGCCAAACAAACACACTCTAACAAGTAAATGTAAGATTACAATCCAGGATTGTATGCAGAGAACTGCAGCATGGAGAATGAATTGAATGAGGCAAGAAGGGCTAATTCACTATCCCTGGAAAGAGGCAATGGTAGTATTTCTGTAACGTTGACAGTGGTGATTCAATGATGTAAAATCAGTAGGGCTAGGTGATGGCTTTCAGAAGACTTCAAGACAAATTTCAGCTCTGTAAATTACCAGCTGTGTTAGCTGAGGCATTTTACCCACTTATCCTCTCCGCTTCCTCTTCTGGAAAACGGAAATAATAATGCCTGCTTCATAGGGGGTTTTTCACAATTTAGGACCAGAACAAAGGGTAATTTGGGACTCCTGGACCAAGGATACCTACCATTCAAATGGAGATTACTCGGCCCACTATATTCTTTCCCTGTGAAAACAAGGACAGGGTGCAGACATAATATTTCTAACAATCCACATACCTTTGTCACATTTAATTTCACAAAATTGACTTCCAGTAAGCATTATCCCAAATAACAAACCGTCTAGTATTAGTTTGAAATAGAAATGGCTGAAGTGCTTCTGATTTTCAGATGTTAAATCTGTCTTGTCTTTGTAGATTGCTAACTAGGGTACTTGGATGTTAACTAGCTGCCCTTAGGATATAAATTAATACATATACAACATTTTATGCAAGCTCTTTTAATAAAATGATAGACTACATACAAATTACTTACAGGTTTAGTCCTATTGAATATTATAAATTGAGTTAGTGAGGACGAAATTGGAATGGGTGGATTGGTGATCAATGCATGTAAACTCCCAAGGACACCTAGAATTCAGAATGTGTTTCATTAACTGATGACGATGTTAGCTAATATCCCTAGTTCAGTAGCAAATCCTGTAAAGTGTAATTGTTCCTAAGCAGCTAAAAAGCAAAAAAAAAAAAAAGATTCATTCTAGTTAATGACTTGCTTTTTCTTTTTTTAAGAAAAAAATGAACTAAGTTATTTCATCCTTGGTTTTATTAATATTTCATCAGAGAGACCAGTTCTAAATTTCAGAAAACAAATCCAAGTTCTAAGCTATTCTCATTTTCTTTTTTCTGCCTCTGTCTTCTGTAGTAGCCCTTCTGTCACCACTTAGCCTTCATCCTGACTCTACTCTGCACCCACTGCCTTTTGTTCTTTAGAAGACACTTATTAACATTTACTAATATATGCTAATGAGAAGTAATTAGCATTTTCTCTGTGAACAAAAGCTAGTGCTAAGATGGATGGGTGAAGACTGCAGAGAATTCAGCCTTGCTTCATGCTTCTTTATGCTCTGTAAACAATCGTCTGCTTTCAGTTATTTCACAATTCTTGTGGTTGTTGTTTGTTTTGTTTTATTTTTGTTTACCCATGACTCCTGACAACCCTTCTGATTCATAATTGGGAATATTACAGAAATGGTATGGAGGACAGAAAGATTCCTTTTTGTTCTAAGCAATCCAAGGATATATAAGCATAGTCACCAAGGGTTTATAACAATTATTTTCATCTGATTGATAGCTAAAAAAACTCACCCAAGAAGATGTATTTTCATTTCAGCACACTTATTTACGGTGGTAAATTTATGGTAGTAATTGCAATGTAAGAGCACACATTCAATATATATTATGACAGCATGGTTAAATAAGAAATAGTCTTTCCCCTAAAATAATCTAAATGCAGAGAAAAAGCAAGACTTGCCACTTACTTTTTTGTAACCACAGAGAGCTCTAAATGCCTTTGTAAATATCTATTTATTTACTGAATATAATATAGTTTTTAAAAAGTCAACCCTCCAAACCACATAGAATAAGAGCTATTTTTGTTCTTTCTGTAGACCAGTGGTGTCAAGAAATATCTAATTGCAGCTTCTCACAAATGCTTTAGTACATAATTCGCCATTTGAAGAAATACTTCAGCATTTTATATTTGCTTTTTCAGTTCAAGAGTGGTATAATGGGTGGTAAAAATTGGAGACATACTAGCTACCCATTTCTCTCAGCCTGTTTAATTTTAATTTAATGTACCATAAAAACAGAAGGTAAGAGTGCCCAAAAAATCGGTGTGCATTCCCTTGCCCTCTTCTTATGCATATAAAAAAAAAGGATTTATTTTCATTGTGAAAAGCTAGAAGGGGGAATCTTTATTTTCAGTGAATCTTCTCTTTTTGTCTCAGGGTTAGCCATTCTCTCTCTGGAACCTCAATGAAATGTGTTTCTTCACTTTATTCTCTTCCATTTGGCAACTACAGTGTTTTGTATTGTGTTTTTAATAAAGTAGGTATCAGCAGCTATTTATTCTCTATTTCTTAAGGGCCATGGAGCCTTAAAAATAAATATAATCTAAAAGGAAAAACACTGAAGAATGACAGCTACTAGAGCAATTGAATTTTTTTTCCCTGCTCTCTTTCCTTTGGGTAGGTGAGTCTTACCAAAAAACCCAAAATTATTGTTCTTTTTAAAATAACCTTATAGGAGTTCCCGTCGTGGCGCAGTGGTTAACGAATCCAACTAGGAACCATGAGGTTGCGGGTTCAGTCCCTGCCCTTGCTCAGTGGGTTAACGATCCGGCGTTGCCGTGAGCTGTGGTGTAGGTTGCAGACGCGGCTCAGATCCCGTGTTGCTGTGGCTCTGGCGTAGGCCAGTGGCTACAGCTCCGATTCGACCCCTAGCCTGGGAACCTCCATATGCTGTGGGAGCGGCCCAAGAAATGGCAAAGAGACAAAAAATAAATAAATAAATAACCTTATAACCACAATGATTTAAAATAACTATTTCATATCTCCAAGATATTATAATGTTTGAAAAAATGACCAGCCTTTTGATATTTATTATGCAAGTTCCCATTAGGGTCTTCTTAAACATTGCCTCATGGTTTTTTCATTGATCTTAAGGAAGATCTTATTTTTATAAGGTTTTTAATGGTATTAAGGAAAGGTGCTGGCACCTGCAGGAAGAATATCAGCCTAGGTCTGTCAAATTAAACCTTTTCTCCAGATACCTTTTGATATTTAAGTGTAACAGTCTCATTCTGTTATTCCTACTCCTGAGAATTTTTAAAATGTCTTATAGTTTGTAGCTTCAAGATATCTGATTGATATAAGAGCTAAATAATTATTCTTTTTAATTCAGTGTCTTCCAAAATCTCAGGCTCAATTCTGTCATTTGAAGAACTAGAGATTGGTATAAACAAATGTCATGAATATCTTCTTATCCTGACCTAAAAGTAACAAAAATAAAAGGAGCTGCTAAGTTAAACTGAAGCAAATTTAATGTCCTGGGTAGATATTTGAGAGGAAGAAAAATCACATTCCATCATTTTTATTCAATTTCACAGACAGTAATTTCTGTTCCCTACTTAACATCACTAATAATAGCGTTATCATAAATGAATGTAAACCAAGTGCTGGGCCATTCTCTACAGGAGAAATGATACCTCCACATGGTTTGGTCACTCCACCTAGCCAAATTAAACTCCTGATCTTTAGACATTCCTACCTAAGCTATTCTGCCTGGAGCATCCCATTTCCTATTCTTGAAATTCCACCCTCCCAGTTGCCCCAGCCAAAAAGCTTGGGATTGTCTTTGATTCTTCTCTTCCTCTCACATTCCACATGATACCACATGCTGATGACATGGCTCTTTGGCTAAGATTTGGAAATCTGCTTGTTATGGCATAGATTAAGATCTGTCTCAGGGCATTCTAGTCTGAAGTGAAAGGTATCTCATTTTTTATGTATTTATTTTTTCTTAGGCAATACAATTAAAAGTTAATTAATGGGCAGTTTCTACTGTTTCACGAGCAAACATGAATGTCATTATATACACACAGTTTTGATAATGGCAGTGGTTTTTCTTTAATATCAAAGTTCATTTACTTCCTCTTATTATATACAACTTTTCACATCATTTTTCATTTTTCCATTTTTAAAAGGTTATACTACATTTATACTTACTATAAAATATTGGCTATATTCCCTGGAAACACATCCTATTTATAAGTGAGGAGCTGATACTGACATTTCCCCACATACAAAAAGAACCCTAAAAAGAAACACACTAGTACACTGCTAATAAGCATAATTAGTACATTGCTACTATAAATCTCATTGTTATACAATTGTTCTTTTGCATCAAATAGTGAGACTCCGTAAGAACAATGGTATTTTCTTCTACTGTCTATAAACTCCTACTCCAGAGGACTTTGTACTGTAGATCTTTATAAGTGCACAGTAAATGTTAATTGAATACATGAATTTTCAGTTTCCAAAGTAATGACCTGGTGCTACAATAATCCTTTTAAGAACTAAACGTGGGTCAGAGGAAAGGCATGCCATTCAGCTCTTCTGGCTACTTGGCCTCTCTGATCCTAAAAAGCCATAAAATATTTTCAGTGCTATAGATTGAAAAAGAAAGCCTGGAACAATATCCATTTTTCTGAACGAATCCAATGCCTCTGAAATGTGACATTTTGCTGTTGTTTCCTTTTACTGATTTTAATTAGTGGGTCTGTTTGCATGAAATGAGGATCTGGGTTGCCTAGGAGTTCATCTGCTCCTATTGCATATTCCTGTCCTAAATAAGCACACTTCAATGCAGTTTTGCTTGCTGCCTTCAACATTTTGACAGGACCCCCTCCTCTCTTTCACTGTCCTCCCAGCACTTTCCAGAAGAGAGGTTATTTTTAAAGTGCATAATCAATAGACTTTGGGAAGCAGCCAGAACATGAGGGGGGTCATATGATTGGGAGTGAGCTACTGGGGATTTCTGAGAAAAGGGATGGCAAGAGGCCATGCCAAAAATTGTCTGAGAAGGGGAAAACAGTCTGTAGCTCCCATTTAAGTATTCCTTTTGCACAGGCTTTTGTCTGGGAGTGGCTTCTTAGCTTGGTTCTTCAGCATTGTTTTGAAATGGGCATTAACAGTTGCTTTTCATACCAAATAATGTTCCGTTGAAATCAACCTTCATCTGAGGTTCTTGGTGGAGTCTGGTGTGTTACTGGTCATTGTGCTACTGTTTAGTTCTCGATGTTGATGACACTTTTGCTGAGGGTTTAAATTAAGTTATTTTACAATAACTATAAAAACAACTGTTCCATGGCCCCTGACTCACTGCCAGACAAAGGAATGCTATTAAATAAAGAAGGCACCTACTGAAAATGTGCAGATGATTGTGCACGCAGGAGTATCACTGTTGGAAAGTCACCTCAAGAGGTGGGAAGGGGCTATTTCTGCAATATTCTCCATTACCTCACTCAAAAACCCTGGCTCTTTTTTGTTCTTTGCTTGTAACCACAGGGCTATCTCCCCTTATGGATTTTTAGATTTTACTTAATGGCCATTTATAACTATCTTTCTTGTACCTGAGGAGATGATCCATAACTCCAGTGCTGCTTTTTCTCTCCCTTAGTTTTCAGAGGAAGTTGATTTGTTGCTTATGTCCTTGTTTTGGGACATTTCATTCTGCTGATTTATTTAATATATTATATGATCCTTCCTAAATAGTTGCTCGTGTTTCTTTTCTTCTTCTTCTTTTTTTTTTTTTTTTTTTGTCCCAGGCTAGGGGTCAAATCAGAGCTACAGCAGTCAGGCTACAGCACAGCCACAGCAACGCCGGATCCGAGCCGCATCTGCGACCTACACCACAGCTCATGACAACGGCAGATCCTTAACCCACTGAGCAAGGCCAGGGATCAAACCTGAAACCTCATGGTTCCTAGCCAGATTCGTTTCCTCTGCGTCACGACGGAAACTCCTTGCTTGTGTTTTTATTCATTTAGTATTTTCCTCCATTTCATTATTTGACTGTATTTAATTATGACCGAGTTGTTTATTAGAAATCAGTATAGGATTTTGTGTTAATTTTTGCTTTGGCTATGCATGGTGAAAAGGAGGCTGTGTATCAGCCTTTGTTCTTTGTCCTCAGCTGTTTCTATATTATACATACTGATCATACCTTGCTCCAAGGCTTATCATATTATTAAGATGCCTTCCTAAATGACTTCTTTGACTGAAGAAATTTGGTGGTGGCATTAATTGCTAATAAAGACCATGACCTACTGTTGAATGTGAAATATCTTCTGAGGAGTATCTGCCTTCGCTATTGCAAACTCTCAGTAGTGACATAAAGACCTTTGTCCTATGCAGATCCAATTTCAGCTGGTGACAGAAGACATATGTCCATTCTGAACAAAGAAGACTTATTTTCACACTCCCTGGCTGACGCTGAGTGATAACATTTTTGCATATCTTAAACATTTTTATGCAGATGCTGTTTAAAGGCAAAAAGTGCTTTTACAATAATATTCTTTGTGAATGGAATTTAAACTTGGCATGCAGTGCCTTTTCAATATGCCTCTCAAGTTGTGAATAATAACTTTTGACAGTGCCGAGAAGAAATAAAACCAGAGGTTGTTTCCTCTGTTCACAGCGACATTGCTTGTTATCTTTGCTTTTTTGGACTTATCCTCCTTAAAGAGAAATATGTAAATTAATATTTTAAGCAAGTTTCTAGATTGTGGTTTAAGGAAGTAGTCTAACTCTAATTTTTACTTTGTTTCTGGCTGACTTGACCTGTGATGAATGGACAGTAGTCAACAAGGGGAAAAAAATCTGCCAATTAATATATTTTCCTGTATCTTGTACCATTAAAATTGTATAAATACTTTATATAGTCTTTACAAGAATGGAACAAATCTAAAACAAGATGCTGAGGATGAGGGGAAGAATAAACAGAAGAAATGTTCTTTGTTTTGGAAAGAACTGTAAAATCACCTGTCTCCACATTGTCATGGTAAATCATATGGGAAAATACAGGCTATATCCATATAATACCTAAAGAAATAATTGAAATAGGCAATATCAGCTTTTAAGAATGTTTTGAAAGGTTCTTTGATACTGGAGAGCTAGTTAGAATGAGCTATTCTCTATTTTACTAAGTTAATTTGGTCATAATAACCAAATGGTTTGTGCATGTGGTTATAGCTTTGCTATAGCAATTCCGTTTATCATAGGATGAAATGACCCAACAAACCCCAAGTCTACTTATTGTGATACGGAATTTATTTTGGTTGAAGTTATCTTCAATTGAGCTGACAGACTTACAATTGATATGTTTGCAAATCCTTTAAGGTGATAAAGCAGAAAATCATTGCACAACACTGTATAGAATGCTGTAGCTCTATATCTTTAATTAACAATGCTTATTTTGACAAGTTTATTAAAAAATTATTAACTGCACAAAAAACATAATGAAAATAACAAAAATGTGATGAAAAAACATGATGAAAGAAATGTGATAAAAAAATGTGATGAGGAATTCTCATTGTGTGGCTTGGTGGATACGAATCTGTCTAGAATCCGTGAGGATGCAGGTTTGATCCCTGGCCTTGCTCAGTGGGTTAAGGATCTGGCATTGGTGTGACCTGAGGTGTAGGTCACAGATGCAGCTCCGATCTGGCATTGCTGTGGCTGTGGCGTGGGCCAGCAGCTACAAGTCCGATTCGACCCCTAGCCTGGGAACATCCATATGCCAAGGAAGCAGCCCTAAAAGACCAAAAAAAAAAGGTGATGAAAAAACATGATGAAAATAACAACAGTAAGAACCAGTTATTAACAGTTGTACCATCATTTAAAGAGTTGTTATACTTTTTCTTTCTTTGACAGTGCAAATCCAAGTAGAAGAAAAAGAAGATGACACTGAGGAAAGTTCAAGTAAGTGGTAATGGACCCACTTGGGATATGTCTCATGGAATAACAGTGAATTTATAGGATTCATCCCCTTATCTTTTGGAATATGCTACCACATGTAAGCACAGGAGCGTGGGTGGATGACTTTAGATAATCTCACAAAAGAGATCAAGTCCATCAAATAAAATATCCACTTGAGGAGTTCCTGTCATGGTTCAGTGGTTAGCAAATCTGACTAGGATCCATGGGGTTGCGTGTTTGATCCCCAGCTTTGCTCAGTGGGTTAAGAATCTGGCATTGCCATGAGCTGTGGTGTAGGTCACAGACTCGGCTTGGATCCTGTGTTGCTGTGGCTCTGGCATAGGCCGGTGGCTACAGCTCTGATTAGACCCCTAGCCTGGGAACCTCCATATGCCATGGGTGCAGCCCTAGAAAAGGCAAAAAGACCACAAAAAAACATAATACATACGCCTCGTGTATACATGAGAGATAGCCAGGAAAATTAAGAAACTCTGTGAAGTGACTTAAAATTTAGACATTTGAATACCATTTTAATAGGGAAAAGGGAGGGGGATGTGGGTCTAGGGAGAGAATAAATAATTTTTAGGAAAATAGATGGGAGTTATGATGGTTTGTGTGAAGTGTGTCTGGATGTGATGTTAACCTCTAGTCTCCTCTCCTGTCATAACAGTCAGTCTTCCTTGGGGATGAAACTCTCAGGGAGGGGATTAATGACAAATTGAGTTCCTTTTAGAGGCCTGTTCTTTATTATTATTATTATTGTTGTTATTATTTTATTTTATTCCTTTTTTGTCTTTTTGCCTTTTCTGGGGCCACTCCTGCAGCATATGGAGGTTCCCAGGCTAGGGGTCTAATTGGAGCTGTAGCTGCCGGCCTTCACCAGAGCCACAGCAACGTGGGATCCAAGCCAAGTCTTCGACCTACACCACAGCTCACGGCAATGCCGGATCCTTAACCCACTGAGCAAGGGCAGGGACCGAACCCGCAACCTCATGGTTCCTAGTCGGATTCGTTAACTACTGAGCCACAACAGGAACTCTGGGAGGCTTGGTCTTTTTTTTTTTTTTTTGCTATTTCTTGGGCCACTCCCACGGCATATGGAGGTTCCCAGGCTAGGGGTTGAATTGGAGCTGCAGCCACCGGCCTACGCCAGAGCCACAGCAACGCTGGATCTGAGCCGCATCTGCAACCTACACCATAGCTCACAGCAACGCTGAATCGTTAACCCACTGAGCAAGGGCAGGGACCGAACCCGCAACCTCATGGTTCCTAGTCGGATTCATTAACCACTGCACCATGATGGGAACTCCAGGCTTGGTCTTTAGGTAGATAAGAGGAGTTCTTAGAAATTCTCTTCCTGCATTTACTGTTTTTCAAGTGTCTATAATTCAAAATAGTCAATATACCAAAGTGGCATATTTTGGGGTAATATATTCAGAATTTCTTTTTGAGGTGGCATATTCTGCTACTGTTCAAAACTGAATGAGCCCATTCCAAAAGGTAATACTGAATGCAAATCACATTTGGTAGGCAACTGTAAACCATAACTTTTTTTAAGATTTTGAATATTTGGAAACTAGTTAAAGCACTAAAGGATTTCTTTTTGTCCTAAGTGGTAAAAGATAAAGCTTATGATATACTTTTCATCTGTGGTAAAACTCTGCAAGTTTAATAATTTAGCCTTAGTACAAATTATACTACACTGCAGAGTACTACGTAGCTGCTTGAGTTCTATAGTTATTTGTAGGTGAAATTGATTTTCAATCTCTATCAAGCTCTTATCCTTTCTATAATTAGTGACTAAAATGACTGATAATGGATGAGTACATTTTCAGAGTGCTAGAATGGGGTTCAAATAACATGACATTTGGGAGTTCCTGTGTGGCTTAGTGGGTTAAGTATCTGGCCTTGTTACTTCAGTGGCTTGGGTTGCTGCTGTGGCATGGGTTCATTTCCTGGCCCTATGCATACCATGGGTGTGGCCAAAAAAAACCCCAAACACGGCATTTGCCACAGTATTTAACAAATGGAAATTCATTTTTGGTTTTGATGACAGAGTATAATTTTCAAAACCTAAGTAGAAAAGTTATTTTCCTGTTTCACTTTGCTAGCCAAATTTTAGTAATGTAGGTAATATTTAGATCTTAGATATGAAATATCAATAAAAAAGTTTCAACAAGTATTATTAAAAGGTAATTTTCAAGAGAAGATAAAATAATGATACGTAATAAGTAAAAATGAACATATTGAACAAATTAATAAGAAATCTAGTGTGGCGTTTACAACCAGTTAACAGTTCAAAGGAAAATCCAAACAGATATATTTATAGATCAGGAATGTTGAAATGATTGTGAAAATGGAGGCATGACTTTTTTGTGGGATATTTTTCTTTTTCTTTTTGGCTAAGCCCTCGGCATGCAGAAGTTCTTTGGCCAAGGATCAAACCAGAACCACAGCAGTGACAGCACTGAGTCCTTAACTGCTCAGGGAACTCCTCTTTTCCTATTTTTTTTGGGGGGGATTGTTTCTCCACAGAACAGAGTTCATCTGCATGTGTAAAAAGAATTATTTTGCATTGCTATCCAGTTTCCTATAATTTAGAGTGTTATAGAATAGCTTCAGTAGAATCAGAATCAGATAACACAGAGGGATGTGCTTCAGACAATTCATAGTTTTCCATTAAGACATAAATTTTTCCCTATTGTAGTTTCTATTTAAGAAGTTAGTGATGGCTGTGAATAATATTTATTTTTAAATAATAATTAACTCTAAATATCAGAAAAGTTTAAAAAGTAACAAAAATCAACGGGAAGTAGGATTTTATATTATAAATGGTGAAGGAAGGAACTGAATTCTCTCTCTACTGGAAGATTGCTAAGAAGTTATGGACATATGAGTCATTAATTGTTAGTTGACAAATAAAATAAAATAATGTCATTTTCTCTGTTTTACATTAAATTTATACTTACAAATTATCTATTTCTAATCATAAAGATAGAGTGATCAAGCTAAAGGTATTACTATCAGTTTCATTTAAGAAAGAGGAAGAGGAGTTCCCATTGTGGCACAGTGGGATTGGCAGTGTCTCTGAAGCGCTAGGATGCAGGTTTGATCCATGGCCCAGCACAGTGAGTTAAAGATCTGGCATTGCCACAGCAGTGGCATAAATTGCAATTGTGGCTCAGATCTGATCCCTGGTTGGAAAACTCCATATGCTGTGGGGCAGCCAAAAAAGAAGAGAAGAAAGAAAGAGATATTTAGGAAAAAGAAGAAAAATATTTGAAGTCAAGAATGAAAATAATTTGAATTAGAAGGAATGTCATGGCCTAAATTAATTCCCTCAAAATTATTTTGGTTTGTAGCATTCCTAGGTCATTCTTACCCTTTGTTTGAAGATAGAAGTAGTAGTAAACACATAGTGGTTAAATACTCAACTCTTATTTATCAAATTGGTAACCTCCAAATTTGGTTTTAGAGAACATGATAGGATATTAAACTCCATGTCATCTACTTACCTAAGTAAATGAAGATCGGAATTCTGAGTGTTACAGAATTTGGGGATCTGCAGTCACATATTTGAGTAGATGAACCATAAGAAATGAGAATCTAGATAAGTGTATTAAAATGGAAGCCTATGAAATATATATAGCATGGTGCATCTACTTGTGATGTGGCAGATTGCTGGATTGTGGTCTTAGATGAGTGACAATGATAGGTAAAAAGTAAGAATACTTTTGGTAGCAGGAGAGTACTTTTCTGATATTGCTCACCAAAGCATTGACTGCTGTGTTTAGGTGGAGAAGAGGAGGAAAACAAACTACCTCGAAGAGAGAGTTTGAGACCAAAGAGGAAACGAACCAGAGATGTTATAAATGAGGATGACCCAGAACCTGAACCAGAGGATGAAGAAACAAGGAAGGCCAGAGAAAAAGAGAGAAGAAGGAGGTTAAGGAGAGGAGCGTAAGTTCTAATCTATAACTGAAATTGTTTCCCCTTCAAAAATGGCTGATGCTGAAAGACCACTCCATTTGGGCACTCTTTGGCCTTAAAATTGGTAATTAAAACTACTTTCAGAAAAACAGGTTTAATCTGATGCTGCCTTTTTACTCCACTTATTTAAATGTATTTTAACATTAAAATTAAATTTTAAAATGAATATATATTAATATTGGACTTATGAGAAAGTCCCTTATGAAAGATCTATATTATCATAGGTAATTAACATATTATAGTTATTTAAATATCTTAAATTTATCCAATTAAAGTGCAGCATTATTTTACTTTTTTTTTTTTGTCTTTTGGCCTTTTCTAGGGCCGCTCCCTTGGCATATGGAGGTTCCCAGGCTAGGGGTCTAATTGGAGTTGTAGCCACTGGCCTACGCCAGAGCCACATCAACGTGGGATCCAAGCCGAGTCTTCGACCTACACCACAGCTCATGGCAACGCCAGATCCTTAACCCACTGAGCAAGGGCAGGGATCGAACCCGCAACCTCATGGTTCCCAGTCAGATTCGCTAACCACTGAGCCATGACGGGACCTCCTAAAGGGCATCATTATTAAAGTTAAGTGAAAAACTCCTAAGCAGTGAGCCCAAATCACTTATCTAACAGAGCCAGGTTGGCAAACTATGGTTAATTCCAACCCAAGGGGTAAGAATGGTTCTTACAGTTTTAATAAAACTGAAATAAAACAAAGAGGACCATGGGAAGAATTGTATGTAGCTCCCAAAAGTCTAAAATATTAACTATCTGTCCCTTTATAGAAAAAAAGGATTACTGGGGTTGTCATTTCCTTTTTAGTACAACCCTGAATCTCTTTCACTTCTACCAGGCCAACATTTTACTGAGTGCTGTCTTTCTGTGGAGTAAGAAATTAAATGCTGTTTAGGAAAAAAATCCAAGAAAATAATTTTCTGGTCTTTGCGTTCTGGAAATTTGCAGATGTCAGGCAGGTAGGAAAAGTGTGCGTATAAAATATATTTACTAATAGAAAACCTAGACCGCTTCAAAAGGGTTTAAGAGAATATTTCCTCTGCCACCCTCACGTGGTAGGACCATGGGACTCACCATGAGGTGATAGAAACTCCTCCAAAACAGTCCAAGGACTTGAAAAGACAAGGAATATTCTAAGATGTCCTTCCAAGATGACACGTTGCAGTATTTATTCAATAACAGCTACTATTTTCTGTCTCATAAATAATTGTAATTAAACCATACAAACATTTTGTCATGTAGAGAAGCTTGCCATTAATAGACTATTGTTCCTTTGAAAGTAAAAGAGTAATCCCACCCATTTCTTCCTTTTATTTTTATTGATTTAAGTTTTTAAATCTCCTTCTTCCTCTTTCTCCTTCCCTTTCTTTTTCACCTTCTCCTTCCCAAGTGCCTCCTCTTTCTTCTGCCTTCGAATACTTAGACATCACCTACCTATTATTTTGACTCTGTTTTTTTTTTTTTGGTCTTTTTGCCTTTTCTAGGGCCGCTTCCCATGGCATATGGAGGTTCCCAGGCTAGAGATTGAATAGGAGCTGTAGCCACTGGCCTATGCAAGAGCCACAGCAACACGGGATCCAAGCCACGTCTGCGACCTACACCACAGCTCACGGCAACGCCGGATCCTTAACCCACTGAGCAAGGCCAAGGATGGAACCCGCAACCTCATGGTTCCCAGTTGGATTTGTTAATCACTGCACCACTGTGGGAACTCCGACTCTGGTATTTTTTATACCTATCTTCTTTTCAAGTATTTCTGTACTTTTTTCTTTCAAAAACAAAATAAAATACCCTTTTAAGTTCCATGTCTTATTGTGATTGTTATTACTATTATTAATAATATTTTTCTACTGGCAAAACTTATGCTTTGTGACAGTGGTATTGCTTAAGAAAACATCACCAATAGACATATTCATGATATAGGTTATGTTCCAGAATTTGCTTTTCCTTTCCACTAGTGCCTCAAAGATGTCCATTTTAGAAGGTGAGTTGGGTGGGAATTCCTCTGCTTTCTTGCTCTGCTTCAGGCCCACATGTCAGTGCTCAACCCCTAGAAATAGGACCATGTGAGTCAACTGGTTCTTGGCCCCTGTTTCCTGAGGCAGACCTGTCACTGTGACAGTATCTGTCCTTACCTGATCTCATTCTCATCCTTATTCTGAGAAGCCACAAGCACCCCTGCCTCCCACCTTCCCCAATCCTCCAAAGAGCCAGACTTGCTCAAAAGAACTTTAACTCCATAGGTATTGCAAATTATATTATTACGGCCACAATTTGTACAACTATTCTAAATAGTATCATAAATTATTTGTGATGATTGATGGTTCTGACTTCTATTTCAGGGTTCACTTTCTATTGCTCATTTTGAAGATAAGCACTTTTTTAAAATAGAAAATGTGTTGGCAAGTATATTTTGAGAAACATTGGTAGGCAAATCAGGGCATATTTATTTAGGTTAATTAATTCCTAGTCTTCTTTTATTTAAATGTTCAAGTGAAACAC
Organism: Phacochoerus africanus; assembly: GCF_016906955.1. Taxonomy (NCBI): domain Eukaryota; kingdom Metazoa; phylum Chordata; class Mammalia; order Artiodactyla; family Suidae; genus Phacochoerus; species Phacochoerus africanus. The sequence continues at coordinate 228,093,710 of NC_062545.1, forward strand.
CTTAGGGAATTTCCCTTGCTCTGACAAAACATTTGAAACCAACTAAATCCAAGGTTTTAATGTTAACTGTCTTTGGAGATGGTTAAAAAATGCTGCCTTGTTTAGCATTTTAGAGTATTTATATTATTACAGGCTTTTCTTGACCCAGTTTTAAGTGAATAAGTAATATGTTCATAGCAGTAAGAAATTCAGCACATTATGCCTCTTTTTTCTTAACAACTGTTGTTTAAATAAGTCAAACCTAAGATAGAAAGCCATTCTTGCACAAATTAGCCCTAAATTTTAGAAGATAAAGTATATCAGTACTGTATCTTTTTAATATGATTTCTTTCAGTGCTCCTAGAAAAGCAGTTTCCCTGTAATGCAGTGATTTAATTATGCATTATTATATTTTAATTATGTAAAAATGTAACATTTTAATTACCTGCATATCTGAAGGTAACTTAGCCAACAACAGCTATACCTTGTAGCACAGCATGATCTTCCTGGAGAAATCAACAATTAACACAAAGACTTTCAAAATATTCCAGTCTGAGATCATTTAGTATAGGCATAAGTGTTTTTCCAGAGCATAATAATCTTGGAAGATATTGTTATATTTTAGTGTACTTGTTGATAATCCTGCCATCCAGAAAAGAATCCATACATAAACATTTATTCAATAAATATTTACCCAGCTCCACTTCTGTGGAAGATAATTTGGTAATTTCCTTGGAAGATACGTACATGAATATGCAGTTGCCTACATTATCTAGAAGTCCATAATATAGGAAGGGAGAAGCCACTTAGACAAAAATTACTGTGACGTAAGACAGTGTAAATGTGCTGGAGAAGTACAAAGTGATTTAGAGACTTAGAGAAAACTATTCTCACAAAGATAATCAGAAAAGGGGTATTGAAGACATTTCATATGATTTTTGAAGAAATCATAGAATTGGATATGTTAAACATATAAAGTACTGGGTTTAAGATAGCAGGCAAGTACATTAGTGTTAGGAAGATTTTCAGTAAGTGGTTTCTAAAAAATGGCATGAAAAGAAATAAGCTTTAGTTACATGGTAAATTCAAACATCAAATAAATCATTCTTTCATTCTTTGCAAGTATTTTGTTATGGTTGTACAGCACCATAGTATTTTACATAGTAATCATCAAATAATTAAAACAGAAACAACCTAACGACAATCAGAGTTGTATCTTAGTAGAGTGTACTTATGCAGTTCTGTTGAACTAGGATTACTATTCTAAGCTAAAGTCTGAATTGTCAGAAAAACCAACTGTCAATGGCAAGTGTTCTTTTTAAAGAGTTAATATAAATTTTGGTTTCTGTAATCATTACCTGATTAAAAACTCGATTGTTGGGAAAAAAAGGAGATTGTGAAGTTATTTTGTAAGGTGGGCTGTAAAACCATGGGTATATCCTTCTATTACTCAGCTGAAATTTTCAAAAACAACTTTTGCCATAGTCCTACTGTGTGTGGTCATGAGTTTAGTGAACAACAAAATATGTTTCTGGTAAATGCTGAATCAGATTATACTTTCTTAGGGTCTAATTAGGAGAATGAAACTTCAACAATTAATTGTAGAAAGAGTATTTAGTAAGAGGAATGTTTAGTAGGTATAAATAATTAACTAGCATACTGGAAAGGTGAAAAGAGATTATTCAGTATCATGGTGACAGCAACTATAGGAAGGAAATAGCACACCAGAGGCTGGAGGAACAGTGAAAAGAGGTTGAAATGAAAATTGAAGCATAAAGGGGAGACCCATGGAACTGAAACCAGTATAGGAGAGCCATGCTCCAGTGGCGTTGGTGTCTGTGGGGAGAGTGATGAAGCTGGTTCTGGGAGTGTTGGAAAAATTGGCAAACTAGTTTTACCTGAAGCTGTAGGAGGGTCCTGCAGCTCCTGTGGTGAAGAAGCATTGCTAAAGGATAAACATCACCACAGGGAGCAAACAGAAAACCAAAGGAAACAACAAGTCCCTTCTTAGTGTATTCTGCTGGCAGTCAGAATATTGATTCGGATGACAAAGAAATGTGCCCTATGGAGGCATAGCCACAGCATCACAATATTAAGTATAGAAGGGTAAATTTTAAGGTAAGTGACAGCAGCTCCTAGCTGAAACAATCTATTATCAAAAAAATTGAACTCTATAACAGGGCATTATATTCCTCAGTTTAAAATCATGTCATTCATGTTTCGATTTTGTTTTATTTGAGTTTTGGACCCTTTGGTATTTTTGCAATAGCAGGAACACAGAAAAGATACATCTCATTTGCTCAGTAAGAAACTAAATTCCTTTGAAGGCCCCTTCAAAGGATTCACTTCCACCAAATACACTTCAAGTTAAATTTTATCAATTGAAGTTTTGAGTTTAATTAACAGATTAAGTTACCTTTGAGGAATAGGATTTTTTTGTTTTTTTCCTATTTCAATCCTTCTCTGGAGACAGAACTAACAAAATTTTAAAGGTACTTCAAAGACTTGTTCACCTCTAATTTATTATCCTTGTTGAAAAATAAAGTTTTCAAGTGAAATGTGGAATTCGTGGGGGAGGATGTATAAGGAAACAAAGAAAAGAAGAAAATGCATTGAAAGATATGTAACAATTCTTTCCACAGATTTTCTAGTTCTGAGATTTTGAGGCTGGGACATAAAACAGTGTCAGAACTTAAGAAAGTAAACGCTATTATCTAAATTTACAATAATTCCAGAAATGCTGCATCATTGTTCAGATCTAAACTCTAATGCTTATGGATCTCAGCATTCACTTTACCACCAAGTTGATATACATTGATTGACTGAGTATCTGATAGCATACTTTAAGTTTGGAAGTCGAGCACAAGTTAACTTTTTAAAGGAGGGTTTTGTTTTTGTTTTTAAGGGAAGAAGAAGAAGAAATCGATGAAGAGGAATTGGAAAGATTGAAGGCAGAGTTAGATGAAAAAAGACAAATGATTGCTACTGTCAAATGCAAGCCTTGGAAAATGGAGAAGAAAATTGAAGTTCTCAAGTATGATGTCATTTTTCACAATTAGAAACACTTTCTCTGATATTGATCTCCCAAATTCTCTGTTACCTATATATTATAGACAATACTATGTGTAATACATCAGATATATAAAATGCTCATTATATATAATGTTCATGGTTATATATACATATATAATATATCACATTTGTACATATATACATATACATGTATCACTAGAAAGGCTGGGCTAATGATTATAAAATAAAACAGCCATAATTAAATTAATTATTTGGAGTTCTTATAACCTCTGATCACCTTTAATCATTTGTTCCTGAACTGAGAATTTCCTTAGTTTAATACTTTCATTACTGTCTCTGAAAGAGGTAATATGTTTGAATTTTACAAGTTTGTTGGATTGCACTCCCTTGTTTCTCTGCAGGGTTCCAGCCTCAAATGATATATTCACTTGACAGCTCTTACTAAAGCAGAGAGAGGATGCTAAGCCAACAGAACAGTAAATAAGATTCCAGTTAAGGATAATGTTAATAGCTATTCCCTGGTAGCATGTCAACAACCCAATTTCACTCTTAAGTGTTGATGCACTCAGAGACACATGGCTTTATAAATTCCTGATATAGAAAGTCAAATGATTATATCCCCCCTTTCTGGGGAATGGAAGTGGATTCACCTCTAAGGATCACACTGTGTTTCTTTGCCATGGTGGTTGGAAGAGGCAGGACATGAATAAAAGGGACCATGCCTGTGATAACAGGCATGTTTGCATCTCACAGTTGTGCTGCAGTTTGCATTTTTTCCACAGAACCTTTTTTTTTTTGTCTTTTTGTCTTTTTTTGTTGTTGTTGTTGTTGCTATTTCTTGGGCCGCTCCCGCGGCATATGGAGGTTCCCAGGCTAGGGGTTGAATCGGAGCTGTAGCCACCAGCCTACGCAAGAGCCACAGCAACGCGGGATCCGAGCCGCGTCTGCAACCTACACCACAGCTCACGGCAACGCCAGATCGTTAACCCACTGAGCAAGGGCAGGGACCGAACCTGCAACCTCATGGTTCCTAGTCAAATTTGTTAACCACTGCGCCACGACGGGAACTCCCCCACAGAAACTTTTTTTATAAATAGTGAATAAATTTCCAAAACTATCCCTCCACAAGCCTTTTGAATTAATGATGTTAAATAGTATCATATATATATATATATATATATATATATATATATATATAATGTTGAAATGAGTAAAGTGTTTTTGTCTATGATGATGAAAAAAGAGCTGAAGCAGCTCTCAGGAAAATGCATTACTAATCTTGACTCTGCAAAAGCTTGAGTGTTATTTAAAGAAATGGCTTGAACTTTTGGGTTCTCAGTTACCTGCTATCCAAAATGAAAGAAGATATTCCAGGTTATCCTGTGAGGTGGGGAGCTAGGCATTATTTATAACGGTATTGTTTTGTTTTGTGGAGTAAGATTTTTAAGGTCCAAACAGTGGTCTTTCCAGCAAACTTTCGAAACACCGCAGAGCTGTAGGGTGGGAACTCCCCGTATATGTGCTTGTACGCCAGCCATAGGTTGAAGGCAAAGGCAAGCAGCATTCCTGGTCTCATGAAGCTGCTAACATATGTGTGTGTGTGTGTGTTTGTATCTGTGTCTATTAAAAAAATTTTCATTCAATGAAGTTATAATGATGCTAAATGATGGGTTTTAAAGACACCTTTACTTGGCAAAATAGAAATTTGGCAACCTTATGTTGTTTCCTGAAGTTGAAAAATTACTGACCATGAAATCTCCAAACTGGGGAACTACAGGTAACTGTATATAGAAAGTTGTAAAATTGGAAGGTGATAATGTTGTGAAATTTCAGTGCGTGATGTGAAATTGAGCAAAAATGCCAAGAAATATATCCTCCCTTTCCACCTGCAAGGAAGTGCAGAAATACCACTCACTCCTCCTTGCCTGTGTTTTCCATTTGGGCAGTGGGGAAGGGATTGGGCTTCAGACTTGAGTTTTAATCCAGATCTTCCATTTAATAGCTGTGCAAATTTGAATGAATTGTGTAGTCCTCTGACCTCAGGTTTCTTATAGAATTATACTAACAAGGTCATTGGAATCATAAAGTAAGGTATTTCATATGAGATACTTATCAGGGTGCCAGAATATAGCAAAAGGCTGGGAAACACAACTTGTAGTTATTATTTCATCTCAGGACAAACTCAGTGTTGCCTGATTCCCTGGAATGTGACAGGAGACAGTGTAGCACCTGGCTGGGCTAAGTGTGAGACAGTTTTAGCCACAGGCAACATCAAGAGCCTTGGGGTATGGTGGCACACTGGCATAGTAGTCTGGAAGTACAATTTATTTTAATGTTTCAACAAAGAAAATAGGGTATCTTGATGATTTGGCAGAGTTCAGGGTGAGCCATTTTCACATCTTCCAATACATACCCATGGGGTAATCTTGTGGCAGATTCCAGGTCCTAAGGCCTTAGGTTGGAGTCCAGGGATTTTTACATATGGGGAGAGATAAGGATTGGGATGGAAGGAAGAGTAATACCAGGCCCTGTTACTAGGGCAGAGCTTGAAGATGGGAAGTCCACAGCTGAATTTAGACTATAGGTGGTTTTTATTTGGCACACATGCTTTTTGTTTCTTTTTTACTTTTTTTTTTTTTAAATTGTGACTAAATATACCTAGCATAAAATTTTCCACTATGGAGTTCCCGTCGTGGCACAGTGGTTAACGAATCCGACTAGGAACCATGAGGTTGCGGGTTTGGTCCCTGCCCTTGCTCAGTGGGTTAACAATCCGGCGTTGCCGTGAGCTGTGGTGTAGGTTGCAGATGCGGCTTGGATCCCGTGTTGCTGTGGCTCTGGCGTAGGCCTGTGGCTACAGCTCCGATTCGACCCCTAGCCTGGGAACCTCCATATGCCGCGGGATCGGCCCAAGAAAATAGCAAAAAAAAAAAGACAAAAAAAAATTTACCACTATAACTATTTGGGGGTATATTCTTGTAATATTTTTTCTTTGTAGTAAAGTCAAATTTAAAAAAATGGGAGATTTCACATTTTAAAAACACAGATGTTCAGCTTCTCCTGGAGAAGTAGAAAATTTGGTCCACATACCTACACAAAAATAACAGCTGAGGCCAAGCAATTACTGCCCCCTGCTAATAGGGCATTCACTCTTCAGCGTGGTGTGTATAGTTCCTGAACAGCCCACATCACTTGTTCATGTTCCTTGGATGGGCCTTGTGAGCATTCAAGTTTGCTGCCTCCTACTCATGCTGCTGGGGAGCTAGTTAGGCATGTTACCAAGACAGTGATTCAGAATGTTGGAGTGAAAGCCAGCTCACATAGTTTAGGCCCAGAGAAGAAACAACTGTGGCTTCTCACCTGTCAGCAACGCTCATTGTCTTGTGATGATTCTGCATAGCCAGAAATGGCTTCTGCTTTGTGGCTTTGCAGTGTTCTGTACAGCTGGTACCATTGGCCAGGGTTAGCCTAATTCTCTTGGATTCAGCCTCTGTGATAAAGTTGATGGTACTACAGTGCCTGACCTGTCTCCCTTTGTAGGTTTCTGAATGCTTCACCCCCATGATTTCCAATCACATTATTAGAGATAGTTGTCAGTACTTTGTAGTACATGCAGCTAAGGTTTTCTCTACTATGGTGCTATTAAAACACGGGAGTCAGACAGCTTTCCTGCCACCCTTTATTTCTTTCAGAGATGTGGAACTCTGAGAGGGTGGGTCTAAGGATTATGTCATTCCCAGATGTAGTCTCTGGTCATCACTCCTGGCAAAGTCTATGGAATCCAAGACACTAGGCTCAATATAACTGAAACAGATATTTTCATCACAGGTTTGGATCTGTATCTGAGTGTCAAGGCTTCCCATCTGGCTGTGGACTCTGAAAATCTTGTGAAACTTCTAAAACAGACATTACAGAGGGTCACGGTTTTAAGATATGTTTTAGAGTAAAGCCTCAGGAATAGTGACTTTTGGTTCTGGATGTTGTAGGAGACCCAGGGATAGTTCCCACATTTTGAAAGCTTATCTACCACTAGGAGCATGAGCATCCTCAGGGCTTAGGGTAAAAATATGGCTAACATGAACAGTTATTACACAGATATAAACCTTTAAGAATGGGTTGTAAATCATATGGAGTCTCAAACATGGCTCAGGAACTGGAGCTCAGCATTTTCAAGGGACCAGAATTGGATCCTTAGGGCTGAAGAGAAGCTACCTCCTTTCCATCATCACTGTAGAATAGTCTTTTTCAACATATGTTTTCTCGTGTGTTGATATAGTATCATACATTCATGTATTTTTAAACCTATTAAATAAAACTTCTCAGAGTTCCCATCATGGTGCAGCAGAAATGAATCTGACTAGGAACCATGAGGTTACGGGTTCAATCCCTGGCCTGGCTCAGTGGGTTAAGGATCTGGCGTTGCTGTAGCTGTGGTATAGGCTTGCAGCTGTAGCTCCGATGTGACCCCTCACCTGGGAACCTTCAAATGCTGTGGGCTCAGCCCTAACAAGCAAAAAAAAAAAACCCAAAAAACTCTTCTGGGTGGAGGGGCAGGTGTGTCTGGCCCAGACCAGGAATGTATATTTTTAATTTTACTCTAAAAGTCATTGATATACAGTCAGGATTGAGAGTCCCTTTCTTCAACTCTGGGATCAGAATACTTCATTAAGCATAACCTTCTATTTTGTGAACTGTTAGAGTGAGAATATGTGTGGGTAGCGGCCAAAGAAAGGGAAATAGCAGTAGATTTTCCAATTATTTGAAGGTCAATTCCTATTTTTCCTTAGTTACCTAACTGAAAAATATTCAACAGCAAGGATTTTAAACATGATCTGAGTTTGTCTTTAATGAGTTTAACACAGAAGTTGGATGACTAGAACTTTCTGACCTATAAAGGGTGAAATAAAACACCTGGATGGACTATGATGTGTCTATTTATTATTCATCCTGAAACCTAAGATCTTTAACTATATCAGAACACTCTATGCAGTAGATTAAAAGCCCTCATGACTAAACCTGAATAAGCCTCCACTTTATTTTATTATAGTAGGGTAGGTTTGGAGTTGAAAATTGAGAGATCGAACTCTGGTCTAAGCTCTACATCTAACTTTACCTCTCTGAGCCTTGGTTTATTTATTTGTAAGATAAAAGGATTGGATTGTGGCCTGTGATTTTCAAAGTGCTGTCTTCAGAGTTTAAGCAGTTTGGTGAAATCCCTTAAGGACAAAGGAGGCAGAGATCAGAGGGAGGACTATGTTGTGTGGATAAGAGAGACAGAGCATCTGAACATTGAGAAACCCAGGATTCAAGAAGTGTGATCCTGTGGCTTACTAGACCACTCTATTGCATTCTTTCTCAGTGTGTTAACTTATCTCATCTCTGCTCCCTCCTTCAAATAAGCTTCCTTAGGTATCCAGTTGGGTTTTTAAAAACTATTTCTTATTTATTTATTTTTTGTCTTTTGTCCACTTATCTCATCTCTGCTCCCTCCTTCAAATAAGCTTCCTTAGGAGGTATCCAGTTGGGTTTTTAAAAACTATTTCTTATTTATTTATTTATTTATTTATTTATTTATTGTCTTTTGTCCTTTAGTGCCATACTTGCGGCATGTGGAGGTTCCCAGGCTGGGGGTCTAATTGGAGCTACAGCTGCCGACCTGCGCCACAGCCACAGCAACATGGGATCTGAGCCTCGTATGCAATCTCCACCACTACAGTTCACAGCAACGCTGGATCCTTAATCCACTAAGCGAGGCCAGGGATCAAACCCACAGCTTCATGATTCCTAGTAGGATTTGTTTCCACTGCACCACGATGGGAACTCCTAAAACTATTTCTTATGCTAATAGGCACAGAAGTATATTTTCTTGAAATGAATGCTTTATCTGGAAGTATATTGTACAGAAAACAGAAACCACTTTGCTTCAGTCTCCCCTCTACTGCATCCTATGCATCTTCCAGCTGAGCTCTATTTCTGTCATAAGTTATTGTCTTACTGTGGTCTTTTCTCTGCCAAATCCTATAGAAATCAGACTCAAATAGTCTCTCTGTAATTCATTTGGATCTGTTGTCATGCTACATTATATTGCATTTTTAAATTTTGTGTAAATTTATCTGTTTTTCTTTGCAATAGATTTTGAGCTCCTCAGGATATATCAGGTGTCTGAGAGCTCTTTATTTCTTCAGGTTTTAGCCTTGTGCTCTGTACATCGTAAGCATTCACTTACTGTTTCTTGCATGAGTATCAGTGTCAGTAGAGATTTCTTTTGTTGTTAGACACTAATTCCCAAAGCAAGAGAATCATTAACATTGACAGGAACCTTTTAAGGGCCTAGATAAATATGTGAGTATAAGGCAGAAATGTGCTGATGAAAAACTTTGATGTGCAGTGTTTGCCACTTTCCGTGGTGTAAATACCCTCACGGTGAATCAATTCAAGCCACCAACAGTTTAAGAACCAACTCACAAAACACCTGAAAATTTAACAATCAGTGGCTGAGTGAGCTCCAGCACCTCAGTGGGGGATCTAGTAATGCTCTTTGATTAACTAAGTTTATGTTAGAGGGAACTTAATCCGCAGCAGTTGAGAGCAGAAGCTAAAAAAGAACTATTTATTATGATCTAACATATTTCCTTTATTTAATCTATGATCAACAAAAAATGCTTAAATCAGAACTGCCTGTGAGAAAAATAAACATTAATCATTTCAGAACTCTAGATAAAGGACCAATATGCTGTCAACTAAAAAAACAAAACAAAAAACACACACAATGCAAAAGTTGCAAGTTATGCTTTATTACTGAGCACTATAGCCTGGGAGACAGCCTCTCTGATAGGTCTGAGGAACTATTCCAAAGAGGTAAAAGAAGATCCATGATACATATATATAATATTTTATATATATATGTGTATATATATATATAGGCAAACATCAAAGGATTACTACTAATCACAAAAAATAGACATCTCTGGGATTCCCGTTGTGACTCAGCAGTAACAAATCTGACTAGTATCCATGAGGACCACAGGATCCATCCATACGGGTTTACATAAAATTTAAGTGGGTTAAGGATATGGCATTGCCATGATTTGTGGCGTAGGTTGCAGACTCAACTCAGATCCCAATTTGCTGTGACTGTGGCTTGGGCTGGAGCTGTGGTTGTGGCTAGCAGCTATAGCTTGGAATCGACCCCCAGCCTAATAACTTTCATATCCTGTAGGTTCAGCCCTAAAAAAAGACAAAAAAAACCCCAAAAGATGTCCCAATTTAATGATTTTAGTGCTTTTTTATGTATGGGAAGATGCAAGATTCTGGACTCGTTGAAATTATTCCTTAGATAGAGATCTTAACTATCTAGGGCCAGTATCATGCTTTTCTCCATACGGAAACCCTTCAGGGTGCACTATGGAGAATGGCTACAGTGGCTGATGGCTTGATGGCACGCAACATTCTTTGTTTACTAAAATGACAGGCAACAATTTTCTTATTTTTTGTCTGTAGTGCATTACTTCTTATCCTAGGTTTTATCTTATCACCCTGCTAAATGTCTTTCATTATATACTCTAGAATTTCTCCCAAATCAATTGACAAGTTCAGAGATTTTCAATCTTTCTCTTTTTTTTCCTCCTATTCTGCTCTTTTCTCTTTTTAAAAATTCATGTTAGGGGAGTTCCTGTTGTGGCTAAGTGGTTAGCGAACCCAACTAGCATCCATGAGGATGTGGGTTTGATCCCTGGCCTTGCTCAGTGGGTTAAGAATTTCACATTGCTGTGGCCCTGGTGTAGGCCCGTCCTTTTTTTTAGAACGTTTTTAAAGGACATTATTGTGCTTAATTTAATAATACTTCTCTAGTAATATTTTGAAATTCTCCCTGAAAGAATACTGTGAAAGGAACCACATGAGAAGATGATTATTTTTTTTCATGGAACTTAAGTGTTTTGCAAATTTTTTTCAATTGTAAAGGAAGTCAGTTTTGAATCATTTGGGATAAATACACTTTCACCTACCAAGAATTCTTCTTCATTTCATGATTTATTGAATCTTTTTTATCTGTATTGTACCATTTTACCCTAGTTGCCTGGAGATGTTCTATTCTTTACTCCGGTTTTGCAGGCTTTTCAGGTGGCACCCAGGGCCATTGCTCCTATCTTTTTTGGAGACTAATGAAGGCATTTATGGCTTTTGTATCTACCTCAATATCTCAGGCATACAATTTAGTTAAATAAGCCTGAAATTCTGCCCAAATGGCTGGTGGTAAGGTATTAGTCATTGGAAAAATGGGTCTTAAAAATGCTAATATTCAAGGATGCTTACCAAGATTCTTGGCAATCAATCTTATTTTCTATCTTCTACAAACATCTGCTTATCCAGAATTAAAATAATACCAGAATTCAAATAAACAAGGATTTTTTTATTTTATTTTTTTAATTTTTTTATTTTTTTTTGTCTTTTTGCTATTTCTTGGGCCGCTCCTGTGGCATATGGAGGTTCCCAGGCTAGGGGTCGAATCGGAGCTGTGGCCGCCAGCCTACGCCAGAGCCACAGCAACGCAGGATCCGAGCCGCGTCTGCAACCTACACCACAGCTCACGGCAACGCCGGATCCTTAACCCACTGAGCAAGGGCAGGGACCGAACCTGCAACCTCATGGTTCCTAGTCAAATTTGTTAACCACTGCGCCACGACGGGAACTCCCAAGGATTTTTTTAAAATGGCACACTGTAAGATAATAAATATAATAGAAATAAATACTAGACCTAAGAAAGTTCTAAAGTTTTCTTTTAGATGGTTGGAGTGTTTTTCCTTTCATCTTGTTCTAATTACATTTCATTGTACACTATTTTCTTTTTCTTTCTTTTCTTTTTTTTTTGTCTTTTTGCCATTCCCTTGGCATATGGAGGTTCCCAGACTAGGGGTCCAATCAGAGCTATAGCTTCCAGCCTACGCCAGAGCCAGAGCCAGAGCAACACAGGATCTGAGCCGCATTTGCGGCCCACACAACAGCTCATGACAATGCCGGATCCTTGACCCACTGAGGAAGGCCGGGGATCAAACCTGTAACCTCATGGTTCCTAGTCGGATTCGTTAACCACTGAGCCACGACGGGAACTCCAGATTGTACACTATTTTCTTGACTATTATCAGTTAATGCATTATATATGGTAAGACCCAGTGAATTTGTTTTCCAGCTTACCAGAGTATCTTAGCCTCCAACAATTTTTGACAAATAGGAATTTCCCTAATTTGCACTCCTTAGAATTTTAGCTGTCAGTGATAGTTAATTTTCACAACTTGTTATTAGGCCATCTTAAATATATGATCTTTGAAAACTAATTCAAAGGAGAAATTTAGTAATTATCACTTAAAATTATTTAGGAATGCTTTTAAGTGTGTTTACTTGATATATTAACGGTAAAAAGAAAGCAAATGTGCACATGAAAAGCACAAAAGAATCTTAACTTGAGAAATTTGTCCTTGTTGTTTTGGGAAAGTATCATCTAGATCTCAGATAAGGTACTAATTATGAAGACAACCCTTACCTTTATCAATAGGTTTATAATAAGAGAATAACCAAGGCATTTTTTGAAGACTTTTTCTATGTATTACCAAGAAATGGCAAGTAGAATACCACTTTGAGGTACTTAAATAAACTTTTTGCAATAGAATAAAAATGGTTATGCCTTATTAATATGCATATAGTAAAAGTAATGTTTGGAGAACATTATATTAAAATATCATAACAAATTAGATGAGTGGAAGAAAGGGGAATAGTTTTACATATTAAATATAGTGTGTCTAAGATTTCTCTGTCCTGAAAACAAAAAATTTTAAAATCGCTGCTCCCAAATAGTCACCTTAGTTATGCTTTTGCAGTATATGTATATGTATTTATGTATATGCTATTATATATACATATCTATTCACATTCAGAAATCTATATAAAAATTCATGACCTATGGGAAGAATTAATTTTTATATTTGATACATCTGCTATTATAATGTTTCTTGACCAGTGGTTGATCACAGGGTTCAGGAAAGGTTAGAAATGAGGCTATGGAAGGAAGTTGTGAGATAGTAAGATTTCAAGTCAACTCAGCAGATAGACTAATCCACATAGGAGCATAATATGTTCCATGGGTGACTTCAACTAAGTTGTGTTGCCAGATGTTCAGGAGAGACTCCAGATCTACATATGTCTTATAGCAAGCGGTCAAATTTACCAGGTAGTCTTATTTGCAGAGCTGACTGAACTGCCATCCTTTAAAATCTCTTGCCCTTTCTTGGATCAAAAGATACACTGTTCTAACAGAAAAGTAAGGCTTTCTAGTATTTCTAAATATTACCACACAAGACTTTGAAAAATATATTTCACCATACTTAGAAATGTTAACCAGGGTGTAAATATGAACACACTGTTGTTGTGCAGAAATATTTTACTCAAACTTTCAAAGCAGAATGGCTCCTCTCACTCTGATGCAGTGCCCTAGGAATCCTTCTCTTTCACAGTATTCAGAATTCATTAAATATATTTATTAGAATGCACATGAACCAAGCAAAAGTTAGCACAGTATGTCTTCCAATCCCTGAATGTTAGTATATCTAAGAATATGAGATTGTACTTTAGGTTCATGGTGGAAATAGCTCCTTTGTTAGGGAAATTCCTGCAAATCAATGCCCAGAATGCCTTCCTCTGCCTACTCAAATTCTATCAACCCTTTAATGTCCAGTTTAATTTTTATCTCATCTACAGCGTCTTCAGCAAGCTCTCAGGCTTCTGCTACCCTCTCCCTTTTCACTTCGAGGCTGCCTAGTACTGTGCATAATAATTTATGGGTCTATGTCTCTCTTTCTTAATGGAGTTTAAGCTTCAGAAGGAATCTCCATGTTTCTCTTATCTCTTTCAAAGCACTTAACTCATTGCTAAAAACATAAAACACAATAAATACTAAGAAAAAATGGCTAAGTAAATGGGAGAATGAAAAAATTATGGAAATAAATTTACTTGATCAGAATTTTGAATATGTCCTTCTTACAGCTATGTACAACCAATCTATATTTTCAGTGCTATTTCTAACTACTGCTGAATATAATTTTCCCATAGTGAGGGTAGGGAGAGGGTACATTGCCATTTTGCAAACCTTTGATGTTGAGAATAGTTGAGGTTATATTTTAGATTTAACTTTTTTTATTACTCTTAAACTCCTGATCTTAAGATTCATTTGTGGCTTTAAGGACCCATTCTTCCCAAATCTCATTTCTGCTCAAAAGCCAAAGCAATAATAATAAACTGGGATATACCTAGACATCTTAGACATATGGCCTAGAACTCTGCAGCCCACATAATGCCACTCCGACTTCCAGGTATTAGTGCTGCTAATTGCATGCTCAATTGATTCATTAAAATAAAGGCAAAAACCAAAATTAAAAAAATGATATAGAGCTTAATAAGATCTGGTGAGCTATTGATAAATTTGCCATTATAAATTGTTTTAGGTGGAGAAACAGTTCTTTATAGCAACTTAGTTGCCTATTGTCTCTGCTGATGAGGGTATAAATCTTAAACTATTTTGGGGTCTTTGTATTAGAAAACAAGTTTATCTTGTGACTAATATCTAAAACTCAGCACAACATTTTAACTCCTAGGGAAATCTATATGGTCTTCTTTCCCCTCTCCCTGCTATTATAAGGGAATATATATACACACACACACCATAAATTGATTCTTAACCAGGTAGAGCTAAATTAGGAAGAGATTTAATCAAGGAGTAGAAAGAGGATCTAGTGTACTTTCTTTCTTTATTAAACCGCTAAAGCCCCGCTATATTGCTTCTCCTTAATTTCAGCTAAAATTACTCTGAGATGCTTGACTAACTTCTAGGGTACGACTAAAATATGTTTGAGTTTTTATTTGACATTTAAGCCAGTCAAGAAAATTAGCGTTGGTTCTTTGACCCAGGGAGCAAAGAAGTCATTCTAGATCTGAAGAATTTCTATGGGTAGTGACATTGAACTTAATACAAATTTGACCTGCTCAAGCTTTGCTTTGGTTTTCACCATCACCAATAGCTGGCTTTGATACATCTCTAGGAATGTCATTAGAGCTGGTGAAAAAGTGTCTTGAGAACTCTATGTGCACAGATCATTGTAATTTCATTGCTGACAAAATGTTTAGAGGTCTTGGTGAGCTAACACACTTTCTCTGTCTATCTATCTCTGCGTATGTATATATATATATGTAATATATATATATATATTTTTAATCTTTGAAATCTATGAAGTGGTGCTAGAAAAGCACATCAAAATAAGCCACATATATAGGCTAAGAGGTATAATGAATATACAGGAAAGACCTTATGGAGGAGCTGCAGTGTTGGCCTGGCTATTGAACTAAATATGAAAAGGAAGAAAACAGGTGATCTAGAGGGGAAGGGCATGGCAGAGAGAGGAAACAGCCTATATAAAGGCACTAGAAATCAAGTTACATCCAGCCTCTCCTTTTGTTTTCCTCTAATTCATCTGGCACATCATTGTTGCAACATTTTTCATATAGTACACTGTACTGCAGCTATCAGTTTCCTGCTAAAAAATCATCATGGGTCCTTATTGACATCAGAATGAATTTTTGCTCTGCTTAACCTGGCATCAGGGAATGCCAACTCTTCACTCTTCCTCTAAAGCACTTAGACTATTTTTTTTTTTTGTCTTTTTGCTATTTCTTTGGGCCGCTCCCACGGCATATGGAGGTTCCCAGGCTAGGGGTTGAATCGGAGCTGCAGCCACCGGCCTATGCCAGAGCCACAGCAACGCGGGATCCGAGCCTTGACTGCAACCCACACCACAGCTCATGGCAACGCCGGATCATTAACCCACTGAGCAAGGGCAGGGACCGAACCCGCAACCTCATGGTTCCTAGTCGGATTCGTTAACCACTGCGCCACGATGGGAACTCCAGGACTATTTTTTTCATCACCCACCTGAAGACTCCAGGTGCATTTCCATCTCTTCACCATTGCCCACTCCATTTCCCAGCACTGAAATGTCCTTCCTGCAGCCTTGACTATATAGCTGAATCCTCCTTTGTTCAAGTTTCCTTCTAACCATCCTACTCTCTCCTCCAGATCTTTCAGCACTAAATTTTACTGTTTACTCATTTGGTAGTAATTAGATGATGCCCTAAATATTTATCTATAGCTTAGCTTTCTGATGGAGTTATAACTGCTTTATAGAAAAGCATAGGACCACATTTGTCTTTTTTCTTCATATGGCACAGTGCCTTGAAACAAATAAAAATCTATTTTCTTTTACTATAAAAAAAAAAACAACTATACGACAATATTCTAAGTTTGGAAAATAGAGGAACTAATTAGTTGCGTAATTGCCCAGTCTTTGGCCATTGACGTAATTGTAAATTGCTCACTGCAACGTCAGATCCTTAACATACTGAATGAAGCCAGGAATCAAACCCGAATCTTCATGGATCCTAGTCGGGTTTGTTACCACTGAGCTACAACAGGAACTCCCAAGTTGTTCTTTATCCTTGTGTTTTACACAAGGTATCATAGAGATTTCCCAGAAAAACAATAAATATCTTTGAATAATAATAAAAAGTACCATTTACTCATGGTATATCAAGTACCGTACTGTTTTTGTTGTCTCAATTTGTATATGTCCTTTTGCCAATCCCATGAGGTAAATAACGATAGTATTTTGGGAAATGGAGATACTGAGCTCAGCTCCTGAGTTGTACTGCCTACCCTTTGGGTAAATTTGGGCACATCTTTTACTGATCTAATCTTCCATTTCCTCATCTCTGAAATGGGGACAATAATAGTTCCCACCTTATAGAATTTGGTGGGAATTGGAGATGATGGACGTAAATAATGCCTGGTTTATGGCAAACACTCAGTATGTTAGCTATCATTGTTGTTACTGTTGCTGATCACATTTTATGGCAAGAAACTTAGAATCAATGACATCTCTCTAAGAGCATACAGCAAATATGTGACAGAGCCAGGACTCAAGTCTTTGTCTCAGTTATCTTAATTATACGATACAGATCATAGAACTGAATAGAATTTGGTCCTACTCAAGGTAGAGAAATCTCTTTTTGCCTTTTATCACAGAATCCCAAGCTGCCCAAGTGTTCTGAGCTGTCTGCAGCAGTACAGCATGTGGGCAGGACTCAGACTGGCACCCACCACTGCCTCCTTCTCAGCAGCATCATAACTGGAGCTTCTGAAGTTGGACACCTGGGCCCTCTCATCAGGTCTCAAATGTGAAGCTGAATTCTCTTTTGCTCTTTTATTAAGAAGAACAATTCCCACTATTCTCACATCTCATTAAAGCCATAATCTGTAGAGAAATAGATTGGCTTTCTGAAGGGTTTTGCCTGGAAGTATCTAGTCTTCAGTTTTTTAACTTGGAGAGTTAGCATAAAGATTAAAGTCAGCCTTATTAGTATTATTACTATTAAGAGTAGTTACCATGGAGACACAGTTTTGAGGGCACTAGCCTGCTGTGGCCCCCTTTGCCTGGTAAAACAATAAAGCTATTCTTTTCTACTTCAACTCCTCCTCCCTCCCAAAAAAAAGAAAAAAAGAAAGAAGAAAAAGAATAGTTACCATTTACAGTGCTCTTCTTGTTTGCCATAGACACATTACATACATTATTACTAAGCTCATCACACATGTTATTTCCTATAAAGCATATAACTCTGTAGCATAGCTATTACTGTCTCTGTTTTATAGGTGAAGCAACTGAGCATCTTAGTCATTACAACTACTGCCACTAGCATCCCTGTTATAAAAGTACAAGTTTTGAATCATCACTTCCAGTATTAGAATGATTTAAAATAATTCTGCCAATCTAATTTTGGAATTTATTATCTAGAAAGTTCTATAATCCTTATTTTTGATCTCTGTAAATTAATTAAACTATCTTCTTACTTTTGCAACTTCCTTCCAGCTACTTAGTAATATTTTAGGAAAAGTCAGAGTTCTGATTTTTAGTCAACTTAAATTGGTCAAATTTTTTTTTTTTTTAATTTTAAATGGCAGTGCTTATTAGAAAAAGACTTCATTCTTCTGATCTCTTTACTGGAAGGAAGTATTCATGAGGGTGAGTTCTGGTTACAGTTGCCTTAAATGCCAGTTTTGAAAGGTCTTTTGTTTATTTGAGCAATAAATTGGTTGCCCAATGGTACTATCAAACTGAAAACAAGAGGAAAGAAATGTCAACTTAACCTAACCCAAATGAGAAACATGTTTCCTGGGATGAGAATGTGTCAAAGGCAACATAGCATTTCCTAACTCCCTTGTGTAATTAGGATTGTATCATGTGTTATAGGTAAATTATCCATTTTGTAAGTTAGGCCAAATTGTGCTCCTTCAACTAACTGTGAAAGCATTCTTGAAAGCCCAGGAAACCTTATTATTCTAATTACCAACACAAGGGGTTGATAAATGAATGATGAGCCCAGGTATTATCGTCATTAAATAGACCTTGCTCAATTATTTATCCCTGGGTCTGGGGTTACAGCTCAGAGAGCTGTGTATATTGTACGAGGGCTTTGAGCTCTGAGACCTAGAGTCCGGATTACAGTCTTGGCAGGCAGCTTTTGTTGAATGCAATTCAAGGGGATGACACACATTTTTCAGTCAAATATTTGGATGGTTTGAGGCCAATAGATATTCTAAGTTTATCCACAAAAGTCTATTTCATTTTAGCCATGTAGAAAAAAAATCCCTTTAGATTATCCAAATCAATACAAATAGATAGAAAAATGGATTCATTACAGGAAAAATATAATTTTTTTTTTTTAAGTTTTCAAAGAGTTTGCTCTTTGTTCTCTTGCATTCTGACATCTGTCATGGGTACTTTAGTGTGTCAGTCAATGTTTATCTCCATATTGGGTAGTTTCTTGTTGTGTCTTGTTTCTAAAGGCATAGTGAAAGATGCTGTCTTCTAGTTAAGAAATCTGTTATCAGGGAAGATTGGATTGGGTGATACTAGATTTCTTTCATCCTGAAGTCATGCCAGCTCATTGCACAGGTCAACACTGAAAATAGTGTTTAGGTGTGATTTTTTTTTGTTTTGTTTTGTCTTTTTGCCATTTCTTGGGCTGCTTCCACCGCATGTGGAGGTTCCCAGGGTAGGGGTCTAGTCGGAGCTGTAGCCGCCGGCCTATGCCAGAGCCACAGCAACAAGGGATCCAAGCCGCATCAGCAACCTACACCACAGCTCACGGCAATGCCGGATCCTTAACCCACTGAGCAAGGCCAGGGATCGAACCTGTAACCTCATGGTTCTTAGTCGGATTTGTTAACCACTGAGCCACGAAGGGAACTCCTAGGTGTGATCTTTAACTGAGCTCTTCCACACCAGTGCCCCCTCTTCTAGGCCAAAAGGAGTAAGAATGCTTTCTTATATCCCAAGAGCATCAGATTAGGGGGAATCAGAATCTGTTCTTGTTTTACAGTTATTCTCTGCCCACTGCATGTTCCTGGCTTTGTTTTAAAGTCATCCCCAGGCTTCTGATGAGTTGAGTCTGGTGTTATTTTGGCCAGAGTGAGCAGTGGGGAGCAAGAGGAGCTAGGATGGCTGTTCAGGAATCCCTTTGGTATGAAACTTGGGGACCATCTCTTGGAGAATGAAAGATAGCACTAAGGCATTAGGAAGAGAAGAAATTCATACTTGAGATTATATGAAGTCCAGACTTTTGTTTGAAAACGAAAGGTAGGATATATATATTGAGGGTGGGGTAGGGTAGTAATCGGAAGAGAAACATGAAACTGTGTCTAGCATCAAGGAGAATTTGGCAATTTAAGAGACAAAAAAACTGGTTTAGATAATTCAAAGGCAAATTACATCTATAACAACTGACAAAAACCTTATGAATACTATGTAAATATATTTCTATATTGCTGAATTAATTTATAATTCATTTTATGGTGATTTAAGTTTGGTTATATCCCTGACTTCCCTCTCTCTTTAAAATCTTGCTAGTTTAATATTCCTATAACATAATCATTAACATACAAAATTAAAAATCTTGTTGAATATGGAGTAGAATAGCTATTTCTTTACACTTTTGACTGCTTATATCAGTCATGTTTTTTAATTGGCCACTCAGGTAGAGAGTAATATAATTCTAATAGGCCAAACTGATGCTCTTTAATTACCTGGTAAATATCATGAACAGTGGATATGCCCATAAAATAGGCACTTTATTACATTTGAAAAAAAGTTTTTGTTTTTACTACTAAGCAGAGCTTTTGAATCTCCACTTATATATGTTTATTGTAATCAAGAATTATGTGATAATTCCTATATATACTTGATTTTATAAATTTTAGAATTCTTGATGCAAAATAATTGCTATAACATGATGTATGGGTTCCTAAAATCATCATAAAATGCAAAATTGGATACTGAAAACTACACGGCTTACAGGAAAAATGGGGATGGGGTGCAGTATTCTGAAACATCATCAGTGACACATTAAAAAAAGTTACAAATTTAAGAGAATGACAGCAACATTTTATACATTTTATTTTTTTATTTTTTTGTCTTTTTGCCTTTTCTAGGGCTGCTCCTGCAGCAAATGGAGGTTCCCAGGCTAGGGATCTAATCGGAGCCATAGCTGCCAGCCTACACCACAGCCACAGCAATGCGGGATCTGAGCCATGTCTGTGACCTATACCCACAGCTCATGGTAACTCTAGATCCTTAACCCACTAAGCAAGGCCAGGGATCGAACCCGCAACCTCATGGTTCCTAGTCGGATTTGTTAACCACTGAGCCACAACAGGACTCCAACATTTGTTACATTTTAAATGGTTGAGAAATGCATAATCACGGTAATAAATATGGCAGTTTACCTTCAAAAAGACCTGAAGTTTGCTTGTGGAAATGACAAGATTGTGGTTTGTAAATTATTATGAAACATGAAAGGAGGGTCTTTTTAACTCTATCTCTGAATGGATGTGGATTTTCTAACAGGTGGGGTGCCGTGAGGAAAGTTATTGATAAATTGTGTATATTTTGCATATTCCTACACTGCTAGGTTTAGCTGGATGCAGTTTTTCACATTCACCCAGTGTTTGTTATAGATAAAACCACACATAAACAAACATACAATTTGTGTTCAAATTGTTCTGTAATATAATAATCATGTTAGAACAAATTCTTGCTTTCAAAATAAGTGTGAGCAAGGAATTGACAATGCAATAACCCCTCCAACATTTTCACATCTATAATCTTACCTTGTTCTTGCTATCACCCCTGCAATCAGGGAAGCAATTTCCCAAATTTTTGTTTGTTTGAGAATCGTGACCTGTTAAAAGCTTCATAGTAACTGAAGGAAGTTGTGCCAGAACTTGCTCACATGTGTGTGAGTCCTGAGCAAGTAGGCTTTCCTCTGAGAAGCAGGACACTTCTCACCATGGGTACAGAGAGTGTCAAAAACGTGGGTAAGAATATAGAAACAAATCACAGAGGCTGTGTTAGAACTCAGTTTACTTGGTTTGGAGTTTAGATCAGTTCAACATTTTATAAAGTGCCTGCTAGATACCACACTCACTCCTGCCTTATCTTCTCTATAATACATAGTTAAAGCTTAAATATGATATGTTTTCTTGATTTCATGGATCTAAAAACCATGAGAGCTTAGTTTATACTTGTTAATGTGGCTTTATTGAACATTTTAGAATGTGTAGAGTGTTTTAGAAACTGTTTTTCAATTAATCTCACAGCCCAGAAGTCATGTTAAATGTCAAGGTGTTTATCAAGGCCAGCCTAATAACTTTTCTTCATTTCCAGGAAGCTGCCCTATTAAGTTTCTGAGAAGATTAATGAGAAGGGTGTAATCCAAAAGTCTAGGAATGATTGTGCCTTCAAGCATTAATTGATGTGGAAAATGCATTATTAGAGGCTCTCCTGTCTCTATCTACCAGAGTTATGCCATTTGGGTCTATTTCAAGAAGATTTAAGTTTATTAAACACATCCTATGGTCAAAGTAGTGAGCAATGCTGTGGGAGATACAAAAGGAAAAGATATTGTCCCTGTCATCAAGAAAATGATGTGGGGAGTCTGATGACTGAAGAAAATCTATTCTGTTGTGCTTGTGTTTTTATGGCAGAACATCAGTGGGTGCACCTGCACAGGTGTGTAACTGAGCACCATTGTCTAGTTATCAACTAAGTTGATGTCAAGTACTGTAAAATTAGACGTTTAGCACTGATACTAAGGAACACAAAAAATCCTTCACCAACTTAAGGATGAACTTTTATCTTTCCATTTTTTAAAGAGTACTTTGTGTGTTTATTTACAGTCATGTGTTGAAGGGTCTTATCAGTAAAACCACACTTTCTAGGGGTTACCCAACTGATGGCAGCATTGTACCTATAGAACTGACACCCAGATTTGAGTTATCCCCTAGGTTCTCTTGAGTTATACCTTTGATGACCCCTGAGAGGTCAAGACAAGCCTGGACTGCCTCTGTCTTTAAAATTCTTTTCATATCTCAAACAATAGCAAAAATGACTATGAACGTTACAAAAGTTGTAGTATATTTAAAATGTTTACATTATCCATTTTGATGAATTAATGCTTTTTAACACAGAGAGACACAAATGTGACTACTATAAATGTACAAATACTTGGAAATAACGTTAAAGTTTAAATTTGAAGCCGTTTCAGAATGTGAGGCCAAAAAACATTCCTTTCCTTTTCTCCCCTCCCTCAACCCCATTTGCTTTACATAGTATGATTTTTCTGTTTTAAGTCATAATTGCTTTTATGAGATTAAATACCAGGTCAATAAATGTGTTCTATGTCAGTTTGTCCTAAACTCTCTGCCCTACTTTTAAAAGCAATCCTTGAAAAAGAAGAAAAGAAAGTATTTTAAAAATAAACATTCTGACTGCCAGAACCTGAAGTAAACTTCAGATTCAATTTTACATGTAGCAGAAATTAGAAGAACTAGGGCTCTATATTTTGACACTTAGCATAAATTCCTTGCTTTTCATTGACTCCAGCTGATTAATGAGACTAAAATACCTTATTTTTTCTGGCCAGAATTAGAAAACTTAAACACTTGGCCATTTATAAGTCCCAAGGTTATGAAATTCAGCTTGCATTCACTTGTTAAGCGCCTAGAAGGGTCTAGAAGAAATAAGACAGTAGATCTAATACAAGTAAATGTCCACTACCTTTATACTGTTTAATCTCAACCCATAACCACCCACCCCTTATTTTGTTTTATTTTTTCAGGGAAGCAAAAAAATTTGTGAGTGAAAATGAAGGGGCTCTTGGGAAAGGAAAAGGAAAACAATGGTTTGCATTTAAGATGATGATGGCCAAGGTAAGTATTTTCATAGCTCAGTTTGATGCCATCTATGGTCTATATGGTCAATAGAAGTCATTTTGCCCCCAGGGGATGGTAAAATTGGTTCTAGTCTGAGAGAATGAAATAAATCTTGTACCTTATGTATATATAACAGGTACGCGTATGGTAGGTACACAGCTATCTTGTTAAAATTTGGAGAAGGGGATGTTTTAGAAAAAAAAAATTATCTCAAAAGTCTCCTTTAAAGGAGTTAAAATGAAAAGTAAGTTGAGAAATATTGATTTATATTGAAAGACTGAATTGCGTGATTATATCATTTGCAAATGTAAGAAATGGTGCCTCTTTCATTTTCATTTCTTGGGAGTTAAGGAGTTCTGGGTTAATGTTCCTTTCTCAAAATGTCTGTAAGTTATAGGGCCATAGAGCTCTTCTCTACCAGGAACATCAACTATAAATTGGATTGAAAATAAAAAACAAATGATATGCCAACATAATATAGATATTTTGTAAAAGATAGATAAGAAACTAGCATTTATTTAGCACTTATTATGTGTCAAGCGCTGAATTAAATCCTTCTATAAGCATTGAATGCTTATATAAAAATCCTTCCATATTTAATTATTTTCACATTCAAAATAGATATGTAGATATTATATCTTTACAGATGTTATATCACCTAAAGTTAAATATATTACCATAAAGATGGAGTTTTATGAATAAAGTTCATATATCTTAAGTATGAAATATATAAATAGATCTATGATATGTATTTGATATACTATAGATTAGTTTTGTCTGCTTTTACAATTTAAATACATCGACTCATATAGTACTTATGCTTTTGTTTCTGGCTCCTTTGATGCAATATTATTTTCATGAGGTATATAATCATGCCGTGGGAGTTATGGTTCATTTTTATTAACGAGTTATATTCCATGGTATGAAGATACTACAGTATATTTATTACTTCTATTATAGATGAACATTCGGATTGTTTCTGGCTTTGGTAATCTTTTGAACTTCTCACTTGTCTCCTAACTCATTTAGGGTCCACATGCCTGTCTGGCTCCTACATCATCCCAGGATAATGTGTACATATGCAAAGTTCTTCCTAGTGGTCCTCTTGATCTTGATCTTGGGTAAAATGGAAGGAAGATCTTTTATAAAAACTAATTTATGATTCTTTTTTTTTCCCTTTCCTATAACATTGTGCCTTTCCATTTAGCTGACTATTCTACCTCTTCCAAAATGAAAGAGATTCCATCCTGTGTAGAAATTACCTGTTTATGTATAGTCTACTCAAGTA
Organism: Phacochoerus africanus; assembly: GCF_016906955.1. Classification (NCBI taxonomy): domain Eukaryota; kingdom Metazoa; phylum Chordata; class Mammalia; order Artiodactyla; family Suidae; genus Phacochoerus; species Phacochoerus africanus. Next base: position 228,118,375 of record NC_062545.1, read on the forward strand.
GATTCAAGGCAGGAACTATGTCTTATTTATACTTCATTAATTTCTTCATGAAATGAATATTTAATTTAATGCATACTATTTGCTTATCACTTTATTAGGTGCTAACTCAGTTCCTGCTCTCTTACTGTGTGACAGAATAAACAAATCTTTCTCAGTGTTCACTGTATTTTCTGTAAAACATAGTTAACTTTTTTTTAACTGCAAGTGAAACCAATCTTCCATTTTTTACAGAAAGCATTATGTGGTGCCAGAGAGATCTTTCCAAGCTCATTGTCTTGAGATATTTTGGGATTGGTGTGGGGGATAAACATCTTGACCAACAAATGGTTGGGTTTTATTGTTGTATTTGGCTTTCTTTTCAGAAATGGGCAAAATTTCTCCGTGATTTTGAGAACTTTAAAGCTGCTTGTATCCCATGGGAAAATAAAATCAAGGCAATTGAAAGTAAGTGTTCATCCAATCTCATTAGATGGGGAATGCTGTCCCAGATAAATGTCTTATAAGCTTCTCAGATGCCTTTCTCAGTTTCTACACTATTGGAAAGATTAAATACAATAAAACAAAGACATTTTTACATCCCCTTTGCTTGCTATGAAGATTTCTTAGCACTTACCAATCACAGCTTTGGAGATCCCACTCTGCCTTTCTACAGTAGACCAAATTGTTCTCATTGTGACTTTGATTTTTCTCCTATACATGGAAGTCAGTATTGAGCACAATGATACTGAGTCATATCATTGGGAAAACAGATTTTATTTTGGCAATGAACATGACATTGAAAATATATATTTACTTGGATATTAGACAGTAATTAAAATGAACAATATCTGAAAACAATGAAGAAATCTTAAAGCATCATTTTAAAACCTTAGAAGTAGAATAAGCAATAATCATCCAGGAACTCACTGTATGAATATCATACTGTGTCTTCATTTTATACAATATTCATAATGCACAGAGAAGGCAGGAGAATATGCCCAATCAAAATCCTATTTAATATAATGGTATAGGTTTAAAATAAGGCAAATAAAAATTTCAAAATATTGTAAATATAATAGTAAGTCTTTTTTTAAATAATAAAGCGTATAAAGAAAAGGAAATGATATTTAAAATAACTTTGAGCACAATCTTGCCATATTCTGGTTTTTAATAGTTTTGACTAGGATCTGATTTTCCTCCATGCCTCTCCAGATAGTGGGGCAGATTTTCCTGCTGGCTAAATGGGGTGTTGCCTAATTAAAATGGAGGCTCCATAGGGAGAAAACACAGTGGATGGATATTTCACTGACATGATTGGGCACGTTTTAGGAGTGACTATCCCCTAGTCCTCTCTCATTATCAGATGGCAATGAATTAAAATATAGCAGCTCATTAATTGAACTTCCTCTCACATATTCCTGTACCATCCCTTTCTTGCTTTATTTTTCTCAACGTTTATCACCATCCAAAAGACTGTATTTTTAATTTAATTGTTAAGTGCCATTTTGTTTAATTTTATATTTTGTTCATTTCTGCCAATAGGCATGAAGGCAGAGATTTTGTTTTGTTTACTCCTGGATCCCCAAACCTAAAACATCCTTGGCTTTAATGAATATGTGTTGAATAAAACTAAATAGCAGACATTTTCCAAATGTCTACCAATCTAGGAAATGGAAAAGAAATTTTAGACACATCTAAAAAAGAACAGATATCATGGAATTCTTAAGTTTTATCTGTGTAACTAAAATATAGTACCTTGAGAGCCATTGCAAAACAGAAGGCCATTTAGAGCATTAAGATCTTGATACGGTTTGTGTGGTAAGAACTCTGGATTAGGTTCTTGTTTTACTACAGATTCACTGTTTGATTCTAAGCCAGCCATTTAATACATGTAGACCTCAGTCTACTCATTTATGAAACAATAAAGATTCATCTTGATCAGTTATGAGATGTATCCCAAGAAATTTGTAATTAGTGATAGTAAAATATATACAGTTGCAAATTATTTGTTTTTGAAGTACTCTAGAGCAGATTCCAACCTATCTCAATAGTAATGTCATGCTCACTTGTGTTTCAGTAGCCTATCCTGAGTGGGATAGAAACAGATGGCATTATTTTTATTGCCAGAAATTGTACATAGGAATGACTTACACATTTGACCATCATCTATCATGTGTGTCACAGTGGGAAAAACAGATTGAGTGCTACTCAATAATGCTTTCAGTCATCTTCCCTCCTCTCTTCCCTCAGAAAATTTGGAGCAGTTAACCTGGACAGTTCAAGAAAATGTAGATTATTTTCCAGATTTATTATTTGATTAGATTGCCCTGATTTTTTTCACCTTTCATGGTGCTTTGCCTCACTGTGGAGAATTGACCCTTATTTTCCATTTTGTCGACAATCGCCATAACCGTCATTTACTGAGTGCCACTCAGACAATTTGCAAATATTATTTCATTTAATCTTTAATATGTCTGCAGTGTGCACTTTAGTTTTCTGTTTTAGACTTATGATTAAATAAATACGTCTACCAGAATTAGTTAGAAGAACCAAGATATAAGGTGAAGCCTATATGGGCCCAAAGCTTGTGCTTTTCTCAATGTAACATGCTGATTTTTACTTTGAAGATTTTATAAACTTTTTCTTTTGCACCATGTCCTAGAAAAGATTAAGCTAGGACAATGGCAGGATAAGTGGTTATAGATTTCCTTGATAGTTATCCTTGGGGAATTATTTTTCATGTTCTCATGTAATTATTTTTGAATGAGTTATTTATTTACTTAGTATTTCATATTCTACAAGATACTCAATGTATTAAGATCTTAATGATAATCAGAAGTGCCACCATATGCTTTTGGGCTATTGTGTTAGTTGAAAAGTATGAAACTTATCCAAGAGTAACTCAGAGTCTTTGAATTGGACTAATCATCTCATAGAAAGTACTTTACCACAGATTGGGAAAGCATGTGTCTATGGTGGTCTTTGAAGCTGAACTGATTGGAAAGTGGAAAGAAATGAGACATACAATTAGTTTTTGAAAGGTTGAGGTCTTTTTGCCCCTTCTTGGCTAATAATTTGGGCAATCCTTTTATATTTAGGGCCTTCTATTTCCACATTTGGAGTTTCCACAAAATTTAGTTATAATCAGTTTGAGATACGTGAACATGTGAAGTTGTTTATTCTTTTGTGTTATAAATTACTGAAACAGTTAAATGGAAAACAGACTTATATTAAAAGAGTCCTGCATAATTCACCTTTCCTGCAATTTTTTTGAGAAAAAAGTAGGTTAAGCATGTACCCTATTCATAAAATATATACTTTATATTATAAAACTAGTATGAATGTTTTTTCTCATAAAGAAATGGACATTTACTATTTTAAAAATTTCAGAAAGGTTATTATATTCCCTTTAAAAAGGATCATCTAACATCTCATTTATTCTTCTGAATAAGTTCGATTGATTGATTAATCAACTGAACAAATTTATTGAGTGCCTATCATTTATTAGGCATGTTTCTAGGCACTAAGGATGCAATACTAATAAAGACGGGCAAGGGTTGATCTTACATCCAAATGTGTTGATATGTGTGGGGGGGGTGTGGAGAGAAAGTTCACAAAGTCTAGGCAAATAATATAAGTGATTATGGATTATGGTTAAGTGGCAAAGAGAAGCACTCTCTTTGTGCTCCCCTCCCAAAAGTCATCATAATCCACCTTCTTCTTACACATTGCTCCACATCTAGATAAATACTAAACAAATATTTTTAAAATCTAATTTTGAAGGAGTCTCAAATTACCACCCTTCATTAAGTTTCCACAGAGCTTTGTCCTGTAAATGGCATAATCACAAGGGGAACTCACATCATGTCTAAAACTCATGCTGTTTCCATCCTGATTCCAGTGGACCTGGATCCCTATACTACTATAGACCAGGTTCTCAAATGATGGTTCCCAACTTTTCTTTTTCATATAAAAACAGATTTGATCATTTCTACTACAGAGTATGCTGCAAAGTTCTACATCATATGGTGATGGCATGGAGTTTTACTGTCATGCCAGTCTTATAAAAGGGCTCTGCTAAAGTTCCATGGTTACTTGCAGAGATGCACCTTATTAACCACATTGTTTTGCATATTTTGCTGAGGAAGCTGTACATTTGTACTTCCAGGAAATATATTTCCATTGTGATTCCAACATTATTATTAAAACCATGTACTTAATCATTGAATGTCTTTCAATCTGGAGAATACAAGTCTTTCTCAGAATCAAAATCTACTTCTTCCTAATAATAAATTATAGGATCAGAATTTCTGTAGGCTTCCTGAAGGGAGGGACTGGTGTCTGCCCACTGGTAGGTGGAGCTGATTGTTATCCCTCTAGTGGGTGGGGCTTTGTCTCTGGGTGAGATTAGAGGCAGCTGTGCGCCTGGGGGTGTCTTTAGGCAGCCTGTTTACTGATGGGTGGGGCTGTGACCCACCTGTATTGTTGTTTGGCCTGGGGCTTCTCAGCGCTGATGGGTGGGGCCAGATTTTCCCAAAATGGCCACCTCCAGAGAAACATGCACGGATGAATATTCCCAAGAGCTTTGCTGCCACTGCCCTTACCCCACAACAAGCTACAGTCACCCCCTGTTTTCCCAGGGATCCTCCAAGAACTGCAGACAGGTCTGACCCAGATTCCTATGGAGACTTTGCTTTGCCCTGGGACCCGGTGCACGTGAATGTCTGTGTGCGCCTTTTAAGAATGGGGTCTCCATTTCCCCTAGACCCATGGAGCTCCTGCGCACAAGCCCCACTGGCCTTCAATGCCAGATGCTCCAGGGGCTCTTTATTCCCAATGTCATATCCACATGCATGGGAACCTGACGGGGTTCAGAACTCTCACTCCTGTAGGTGAGTCTCTGTGTTACTTTCCAGTCCTTGGGGCTTCTCACCAGGAGGTATGGGGTTGCTTATATTGCATAATTGCTCCTCCTACCTCTTTTTTTTTTTTTTTGTCTTTTTGCCATTTCTCGGGCTGCTCTCGCGGCATATGGAGGTTCCCAGGCTAGGGGTCGAATCAGAGCTGTAGCTGCCAGCGCCAGAGGCACAGAAACGCAGGATTGGAGCCGCGTCTGCAACCTACACCACAGCTCACGGCAACGCCGAATCCTTAACCCACTGAGCAAGGGCAGGGACTGAACTCGCAACCTCATGGTTCCTAGTCGGATTCCTTAACCACTGCGCCACGACGGGAACTCCCCCTCCTACCTCTTGATGTGGCCTCGTCTTTGTCTTCTGGAGTAGAATATCTTTTTGAAAGTTTCCAGTCCATTTGGTTGAAGATTGCTCAGCATTTGGTTGTGATTTTGTGGTTTTTAGGAGAGAAGTTGAACTCCAGTCCTCTTATTCTACCATCTTAATCTCTAGGATCAAAATTAAGATGTGATAAACCTCTTTTTTTTTTTTTTCTTTGAAGACCAAAAATAGCTTCAGATAGACAACCTTATGCACAGAATTTAAAATACATGTTTCCCTGCTGGCCTAAGGACTCCAGAAAATATAAATTAAATTTTCCACTTTTAATTCCCTACCCCTAGACCAATTTGAAAGATCTGGTATTGACATTGTACTTCATAGCAGGTGACTTAATTGGTCTTTTCCCATTTGGAAATGCTCATATTTGTCTACTTGTCTTATTACCTATCTGTTCAAGAGGAAATTATACATGATGACAGACTACAAATTACTCTGCCTTAATAATAAATAACTAGAGGGAGAGATGAAACTTTAACATTAATTTAAAAGAAACACAAGAAAATTCGGTAAAAGACTATTGCATAAGCTCAAGGCTTCACATTAATAAATAACAAAGACTTTTAATATATTAACAGTGCACTATGCATTTATTGGTTAAAGATAAAAAGAATTGATCATCTATGGACACCATTCAAATTTGTGAATTTGACCAGCTTTAGCTGATTGTTGGATATTATCTGTAGCTATTCTTTCACACACACAGATTCATTGCATATTTATTCTATATAGCATAACTTTTTTTAAAAAAGAAGTTTTAACTATGGGAGTTTCCATTGTGGCTCAGCGGTAACAAGCCTGACAGTGTCCATGAAAATGCAGGTTCAATCCCTGGCCTTGCTCCTTGGGTTAAGGATCTGGCATTGCAGTCAGCTGTGGTGTAGGTCACAGACCGGCTCAGATCCCACATTGCTGTGTCTGTGGCACAGGCTGGCAGGTGTAGCTGTGATTCGACCCCTAGCCGCCGGGGAACTTCCATATGCCACACCTGAGGGGCCCTAAAAAGCAAAAAAAAAAAAAAAAAAAAAAAGCAGAAAAAAAGGCAAAAAGAAATTTAACTATGATCATACTACATGAGGAGCAGTATGGATAAGAGAGATCTAGATTTGGAGCCAAACACCTGTAGATCAAGACTATCTGATTTATAACTCTGGCTCCATCATTTTCTACCTATGTAACCCTGGCTCCATCATTTACTTGGTATGTAACCTATGGAATTAAGTCTCTGTAAAATGGGTATACAAAAGATTCCCCTGGCAGGGATTTGATGTTGATTAAATGAATTAATATGTAGAGAGCAAATAGGTATTGGAAACAAAGATTAATTAAAAGTTATTATTGGAGTTCCCACTTTGGCACAGCAGGTAAGGATCTGGCATTGTCTCTGCAGTGGCCCGGGTTGCTGCTCTGGTGTGGTTTCAATCTCCAGCCAGATGCAGTAGATTAAGGATTCAGCATTGCTGCAGCTATGATGTAGGTTGCAGCTGTGGCTCAGGATTCGATCCCTGGCCCAGGGACTTCCATGTGCCTTGAGTGCAGCAGAAAAAGAAAAAAAAAGTTATTATTAACCAAGTCTTGGATCAGTCAACTACTGTGTTTAGGTTTTTGATTCCCCATCACACAGTTAACCTAATCAATTTGTATAGGCAGTAAATTGAGTTGATGCCAATGAAGTGCTTAGTGTATGCAATCGATCATCAAAATATATTAGCTCTTATATTATCATTGTCTCCAAGAATAAACCATTTTTATCTGAGAGACCACACACATGTGAATTACTATTCTTTTTAATTATGTTCTTTTAGACACACTGTATAAAGGTTGCCTTTTTAAGAAAATGTCTGTTTCAGTCAACATCCTGTGGGAGGATAGAACTGCTAGGATAAATGAACATGAAGAGGGAAAATGTCTTCTGTTTGATTTTTGTGTTAAGAAAGGGAAAGGGCATTTGAGCTTTGAGGTCAAACCAGTTGATTTATTTTCTCTTCTTTATGATCTTTGATCTTTCTTTGTTTTGTCATTGTTTTTTCCTCCTCTGCCATCGGTAGGTATCTTGGAGAAGGAACACTGTCTTCTGAATTCCTCAGTCTCTTTGACCTGTGCCGGGTCCTTTCCTACAGTCATTCTGGTTTTAATGAAATTTGTTTTCCTGCAATCCATTTTCTTTATACCTAGGATTCTTAGCTATCACTTCTGTATCCCCAGATAAAATTGTTATGAAGCCACCTTCAAGTCTAAAAACCAGAGGTTTGGAGTCTAAAGTATATTTCACCCATAATGAATAGGGATTATGTATAGGATAGGGGGTGCTTTCTGAAGCATTTTAATTTGATTCTCTTTTTTGCTTTTAGCTGTATTTCTACTCTATACTCAATTTAAGAAGCTCATTTTCTAGGGGTTGTGTCTGGGGAGGCTGGGAAAGGGTGGGCCATGGTACTAATTAGAAGAGCAAAAGTATAAAAAGCCAGTAAGGAAGGAAGGAAATGAAGGAGGGAAGGAGGGAAAGATGGGTCAGTATCCCATACTTAGGACTCTACCCTAGAGGGTTTCACCTGTATTTCTAGGGAAAAACTTGCCCTGGATACGTAGAGACAAATGTTCTCCTCCTGTGAATGAATAACTGTAATGACTAACAAACTGGAAGTCCACTGCCTTCAATAAAACATGATGAAGGCTGTGGCAGTTCTCAGGTAGTTGTTACCAGAGAACATAGATAACAGCCATGAAATGATATGAAATCACTGGGAGCCAGGTGGATTATCGGATGTCCTAGGAGGGGAGATCTGCTTCAGCATTTCTGCAGACAGGCTAGCGCTCTGGTTACAATGGAGGAGGGGTGTTTATCAACACCATACAGGTAGAAATCTTATAGCACTCTGTACCCCTCTACGAAGTGAAATGAATCCAGGTACTCAGACTTAAAAATAATTCATTTTGTTCAAAATGTCCATTTTGACATTGAATTCCCTTTTTCCTCCTTTCTTTCTTTTCTTTCTCTTTTTCTTTCTGTTCTTTTCTTTTCTTTTCTTTTCTTTCATGTCTTTTTTAGGGCCGCCCATGGCATATGAAGTTCCCAGGCTAGGGGTTGAGTCTAAGCTCTAGCTGCTGGCCTATACCACAGCCATAGCAACTCCAGATCCCAGCCACATCTGGGACCTGCACCACAGCTCACAGCACCGCCAGATCCTCAACCCACTGAGTGAAACCAGGATCAAACCCACATTCTCATGGATACTAGTCAGATTTGTTACCCCTGAGCCACAATGGGAACTCCTTGGATTCCTTTTTAAATTTTTATTAAAACTGCCACTGTGTTATAGAAATAAGCAAGCTGGTACCTAAAGGATGGACTAAGTTCTGGAAATAGAAGTCTGACTCTCATGTGAGCTTGGCCTCATCTTAGTAAGCAGAGGCTGAAATTTGCTCCACACAAACCTCGCTCCTCCTGTAATAATACTTCCCCATCAGTAATGTTTCAGAGCTAGAGGCCCCAAGATAACCAACGGTCCCTGGAGGTGTTTTGCTAAATGAGTCAGGACAAAGGGCCTGATGCTGTGGGTAGCTGAGGATGTTCACTGATTCTTCTAGGGTAACTGAAAATGAAACTTGGGAAGACTGTAAAAACTAGCAATTTGATGTCGAACTTTAAGTTATTATCAAAGAACATTGACTTAATCTATAAAATCTCAACCTGAGATTCAAATTCCAATTTTTTTCTTCCTCTTTCATTCTCTGATTTAAGAGAATGCCTTTGATTATTTTTCTTTTTCTCATTCAATAAGAATTGGACAGATCATTTCAGTTTTCCCTTGGGTGGGGGGTGTGAGTTGACAGCACACTCTTGTCAATCCCCTCCCAACTCATTCTCCAAAGCTGAAGTGGGTGTTTAGAGGTCAAGTTCCCCTGCCCCATCATCACTACTTAAGACTTGTCTATGACTTTAATAGCATTTAAAATTAAATTCTCACTTTTTGCCTTTTCTTAAGAGACCCTATGTATGCACTATGGTTTGGCTTCTTTCTTCATCTGCATCCATCACTACTTTCCTTTTTCTTTGTCCTTCAGCCACACAGCTTAGTTTTGTTCCTCAATTATCTTGAGCTCTTGCCGCCTTCGCAATTTTTGTTTCTGTTCTTTCCTCTACTTGAGCTGCTCTTTATCAGCTCTGGCCATTGCTACCCATACCTTCAACTTTGGATCTCTGCTCAAATGTTATGTTTTCTGGTATATCTTCATTGACCTATCTAAAGCAATCTCTCTTAATATTTTAACTTCTTCCCCCTAGGACCTGACTAAATTATTATATTTAATTTTATAATAATATGATTTTAAAAATTTTATATAATACATATATAATATATAACACATTCTATGTATATATTATACACTTACCATATACATCATACACATATATATATACTATATAGTACACATAATATATAGATATAATAGATGGTATGTAATATTGCATATAATAGTAAACATACATATAATATGTATATATGTATTATAATATATATTATAATGTGTATTTATTTCTTTTAAAATTATTGCATTTTTTTTTGTTTCCACATCTCACTAAAATGTAAGTTGTATTGTGATAGCAACTCTGTTTCTGATACTGTGTTTCACATCTAAGATAATTCTGGACAGAAGATACTTTAAATATGTGGAGAGTGAATGAATGGCCTTCAGCTTCTACACTGTACCTGTGAAATGCCACTTATGCAGAAGAACAACACAGGATGGACTATAGGATAACTATGCATAAAAGATGTAACTTTTTTGAGAAAAGCATTGTTGCTTGAGAAAAGGAAGAAGAAGTGCAATAACTATGATTATGTTTGCTAACTACTGGCCAAACATTGTAGTTACTGTAATAGGGAAGAAACTTTGTATTCTATTACAAGTTAATCACTACAGGGATATTGCCAATAAAATTAAATTAAACGTAATGGTCCATCTCTGGGAACCCTGCCTCCCAGGTAATAAGCATTAAGCCAAAATACCTTTGTTTAGCTCACAGGAAACATCCTAACCAGGCCCACTTGTTAATGACTGCAGAAAGAAAGAAATTAAGACATCCCCTCTGGAGGCTGACCAGAACCAAGAACTGTTTGACTTTCTCCCTTCCCTTTTAGTATAAAAGAAGCCTGAATTCTAACTCAGGCAAGATGGTTCTTTGGGACATGAGTCTACCACCTTCTTGGTCTGCCAGCTTCTGAAGTCATTTTTTCTTGCCCCAACAATTCATCTCTTGATTTATTGGCCTGTTGTGTGGTAAGCAGTATGAGCTTGAACTTGTTAACCACTTTATGTACATTTGGTCACTTAACGCTGTTAACTCAAAGGATAAGATGGATTCTTCAAATAGCAGTTCTGGGTGCTATGCAAAAGGCAGCTTTCTCTTGGATAAGCTCTAAAGATGTAGTCATTGTATAGAATGGCACTATAGTCATTCTACATAACTATATCTAGTTCTACATAACTTCCGTTATGTTAACATTTTCTCTTTCTGGATGGAAAAAGAAGAATTCTAGAAACTTTAAATGTGAAAATAACCAGTGTGTTGCAATGCAAAGACTTATTTTAGAAGGCACCAAGACATTGCTCTTATCTTGTTTTGTATTGAGCTCTCTTTCAAATTTTTATTTTATATAGGTCAGTTTGGCTCATCAGTGGCCTCATATTTCCTCTTTTTGAGGTGGATGTATGGAGTAAATATGGTTCTCTTTATCCTGACATTCAGCCTTATCATGTTACCGGAGGTAAGATTCTGACTTCCAGTTTATGAAAAAAGCTGAAACAAGCTTCTTCTGCAATCATTCTATTAGAAAAGCTCTTTTCTTTAAGAGTAGAATGACTAGCTGGCTACCTACATTCTTATTTGTAACAAGGTTAATCTTCAAAATGGTACTTATGAACCAAAGATCCTAATCTTTGTTCCATAGGGTACATGAGCCTTCTGAAATCATATATAAAATGTTATGTGTGTGTCCACATTTTTCTGTGGAAAGTTCATAGATTCATCAGATTCCCAAGGTGGTCCCTGTGCCCAAATATTAATTGCTCAAGAGTAAGACTTTGACACCTTGTGAGTTGCATGTATTTATTTTGCCAGGTTTGCTTTGAAAGAGATACTACTTAATGCAACTCAAGTTATCTAGCTTTTTTTTTTTTTTGATAGACAAGAAACGGATTTATTAAGATAGGATGCTTATGAGAGGTGCAAGCAGGCAGGCATGGAAGCTCTGCTCCGAGGATCCAGTGAGCTACAGTTTTATCATCCAATGGGAATTGGGGTTGGAAAAGACTGCCTCTTCCTTTCTGGGAGTAGTAGCGCCTACTTGGTATCCAGAAACAGGTGTATATTCAAATCAGCAAAAGATCGGTCCTCAAACCCCTGTTTTTTTATCTAAAGAAATAGAAAGTGAGCAAATTTTTCCAGGTATAAAATAAGATTACCTCTCCATCCCCTCTGCCACATATGGAATGGGGTGGCATGGATCTCTTGGGACCAAGGCCAGTGAGGAGAATACAGCAGATACTGGGTCCGGATTGAAGAAGAAAGCCAAGCCCTGAGCTGGGTTAGCGGGAGGGGGAAGATTTAATCAAATAAGACCAAGAAGCAAGACTGAAGTTGTGGACTTACCCATAAGAGTTAAAAGACATGGCAGGTTTAGAAAGAACCATGATTTTTAGTTTGAGGAAGAGCAGAATAAAGGAAAGCACAAGAGCAAAAAAAAATTTTGGCATTTATGTTCATGAGGAATATTTGACTTTAGTTTTATTTCATGACTTTGTCTAGTTTTGGCATCAGAATAAACTGGCCTCATAAAGAGAATTGGAAAGTGTTCTCCCTTCTTTTATTTTCTGAAAGAGATCATATAAAGTTGGTGTTAATTATTATTTAAATATTTGATAAGTTTCTCCAGTAAAACTACTGGACCTAGAGATACACTGGGAGGATATTTTAATTAAAAATTCAATTATTTTATAGTTATATTGATACTCAAATTATTCACTTTATATTGAATGGTTGTGGAAGTTCATACTTCTAGGACTTGGTCCATGTCATCCAAGTTGCCAAATTTATGTCTGTAGAGTTGTTTGTGATATTCCCTTATCATTTTGAAGCTCTATGATCTGTAGAGATATTCTTGGTTTCACTCATGATATGGATAAATTGTGCCTTATCTCTTTTTTTCTTTGTCAGTTTTGCTAGAATTTTCCTCTCAGCATTGTTTTATCTGTGTCCCATGAATTTTGATGTGTTGTATTTTTATTTCATTCAGGTTCAATGTATTTTTATTTATCATTGATCAATGGTTTATTTAGAAGTATGTTGTTTAATTTCCAAGTGTTTAGATATTTTCCTGTTATTCATTTCTAGTTTGATTCCCATATGGTCAGATAACACACTCTATATGATTATAATCCTTTAAATTTGTTAATGTTTGTTTTATGGCCCAGGATATGGTCTATTCTGTAAGTGCTCCATGAACACTTGAAGAGGATGTGTGTTCTGCTGTTATTGTACGAAATATTCTATAAATGTCAATTAGATGCTGAAAAAAAAAAGAGTTAAAAGACAGACTGCTTTGGATGCTTACCACCTAGAAGTTGAGTTAGGCTTTATTTAACCTACAAAGGATCTTTTCATATTATCAGTATTTTAAAGCAATTTATTCAATACAGTATTAACAACAGCCAAAACTCATTGTTTTGAGTGGCTTTTTATCCCCATGCTTTCAAATCAGAGCCAGCTTTTGTATCAAGCCGCTCCACAAGCATAATACTACTAATAGTGCCTTGTGTGCATAATGAGTTTTAGCTTTTAATAGTGCATAGCACCTTCACTTCTTTTACTTACTAAACCTCACAACAAATGTATGAGGTAGACTATAGGAAAAAAAAGTTTTTCTTCCTCCATTTTAAAAAATGTAGGGAGTTCCTGTCCTGGCTCAGTGGTTAACGAATCCGACTAGGAACCATGAGGTTGTGGGATCGATCCCTGCCCTTGCTCAATGGGTTAAGGATCTGGTGTTGCCGTGAGCTATGGTGTAAGTTGCAGACGCGGCTCAGATCCCGTGTTGCTGTGGCTCTGGTGTAGGCCAGCGGCTACAGCTCTGATTAGACCTCTAGCCTCGGAACCTCCATATGCCACAGGAGTGGCCCAAGAAATGGCAAAAAAAAAAAAAATTGGAAACTGAATCACACAATGCTTCTTGGACTTAGCTAATATCTCAAGTGAGTTTTTTTGTTTGTTTGTTTGTTTAAGCTGATCTGGGATGAGGACCTAAAATTCTTTGCAAGAAGGCTTTGCACCCTTACTTTAGAGTTTTGTGGTCTCTGAGATAATTTATAATCTCTGAGGTAATTCTAAGTGTTCTGTGCTCTCTGGTCATAGAAGACAGTGGATATAGATCCAAAGTCCTAAGACTTCTAAGGTCATAGGTAAAAACTTTCAGGCAGTGCAACAGAATGTACGTATTTCATCTCTTTCAAATTAACCTCAGCTTTGTTTTTGCTCCTCTCTCTTAGGAAATCTGAAACCCCATTACCAGTGACTATGACACTCCTCAGTGTCAGATGCAGGGTGTATAGGGAGTTTTATCAGCTTCATTTATCCTTTCCTGCACAGGGTGCTGCCTCCATGTGGAAGAAATGAAAGGTTGTAGCTAATTCATTCCAACCATAGGAAACTGCAGAATGCCTAATATGTACTGGAGGGAGCTAATGTGTGTTCCACTAGATATAATCCTAGAACAGGAACATTTATTGGTTTTTGATGCTTTTTTACAGGTTGTGTTAGATATTGAGGGGCATTGATTTCTGTTTTCTGGGCATTGATTACTAACTCCAGAAAAAGTACAAAAGAGGATGGCCTTCCTGCATGCTAAGTTTACAGAACCATCAGAGGCCAGGATTGATCACCTCCCAGCAACAGTGCTACATTTTTCAGCTGCCTCCACTGAGCAGCCTCACACGGCATTCTTCTGCTGCATTTGCCTTTTTGCCCAAAGTTCCTGTGACCCTGCACAAACTGGAGACCCCAATCTTCTTTGTTTACTGCGGCCTCCAAGTTTAGGGCAAAATAGTCTCAGTAGAACTCACCCTCTGTTCTGTATGGTCTCAGGAAGCCAGAGGGGATGCCAGGCTGCTGTGGAAGTGATGCAGATTGTTTGAAGAGCAGGGGCAGGGGCTGATTTACAGCCCTTGCCCTGTCAAGCTCTGCACCCAGATTTTCATTCACATTCATCCTCCTGCCCCAGCCCCAGCCCCAGCCCCAGCCCCAAGAAAGGGATGTTTTCCTGTCACATAAGAAGCAGCATCTGCATGGCCAACCACATGCCTGCCCTGGGGCTAGAGGAATATTTTTTCTGGTTCTTACCAATGCTCTTGGTATGACCCCACCCTTGCTCCATCACTGGCTGGCTCCACCCTTAATAACATCTCTTCTAATCTGATAGTACAAGATCAGGGAAGTAAACCTGAATCAGTGTGAAGTATATGTCACAGTTGGTGCTGTCTTCCCTCCTAGTTGACACCCTCTAATTGTATGAGTGATTCTGTCTCCTCTTCTCCCTCCACCCTCACCCCCAAGGGTTATTTCCATCTGAAGACGGAGGGAGTATAGTTTTCTTGAGCACTACCGTCCCCAAAAGGCCACCTCTCTCCTTTCCAGACCTCCTAAATGAGACCACTTTGGAGGTAATGAAGGGTAGTGGGGTTCTCAGCAAGCCTCTGGGGAATGTGGTTGGCCCCATTGCTGGTGGTCTGCTAAAGTCAGAATGTAGGGTCCTTGGCGTTCCCTTTGTTCTTAACTCTGGATTTAGTAGTCAATTCCCAGAAAATGGGACCCCACATGGAGACTCACAGAGTCCCAATGAAAAAGTTTCTCAAGTGCTTTCAAATAAAACCATTTGTGATCAAATGTGTGGCTCAGACTTTGTTTCCAGTTGTTAACTGCTTGCTTTCTTTGTTTCTCCATGTAGTACCTCTGGGGTTTGCCATATGGCAGTTTACCTAGGAAAACAGTTCCCAGAGCTGAAGAGGCATCAGCAGCCAACTTTGGTGTGTTGTATGACTTCAATGTAAGTGTTTCTACACAGCTGTGCTCCTAAGAGGACAGATTTTTCTATATTCTGAAACTCCATGGCATGAAGACCTTCTAGGTCTAGATGAAGGTCTTAAGAGAGATGTCTCTGTCCCCTTTAAAAAAATGAAAGAAAGAAAGAAGTGAATAGGGTTTGGGAATATGATAATATGATTAAATGGGAAGATAGATATTGAATGAAGGTGAGCTCAGAGTTCAAAGACTTAACATGAATATTATTATCTCTGGCTTTGGAAAAGGACAATGGAGGAGTCTGCAAATGTGCTCTTTGAAAAATCTTGTTGGATTCTTTGGGCTTTGATATTTCACATTAACTTCTTCACTTCTTAAACAAGTCTATTTAGCATTACTGAATAGTCATTACTAAATTAAGCTAAATAGTAAATACTAAATATTAAATTTTAACTTCTATATTATATGAAAATCTGTATCATGGTACCCAAATGTGCATTATTCCATTATAGCACTGAATTGAATATTACCTTTCGAGCTGCTCTGGAGAGGATTATCATAATGGCAGGGACTAATTTCTGCCCATTGGAAAATCATTTTGGAGTATGATCCAAGTCTGACAGCTATTCAATTCCACACATTCTTTTAAAAATGGTGAATAGATTAGAGATGTTTGGAAAAGTATAGATTGAGAAAGTAGCATGGTAGAGATTGGGAAATTGATAATTCAAGGAGTTTTTAAAGAGAAGCAAGTGTGAATAAAATTTTATGTAGATTGGGAAAGAAGGAGGGAGAGAAAAACAATAGTCTTCATGTTTATAGTATTAGTAGGCATGTTTCACAGATGTTTTGAATTCTACCTTCAACCTGTCTAAATTGTGAGCTTTGTAGAGGGGACCACATCTGCTACATCTTCTTTGAAGCCCTTAATATAATACTGAAATGAGAGAGGCTTAACGAATCTTGTTGACTGGGAATCCTGAGCAAGGGGGAAGATTTGTAGAGCATTGAGATAAGAGCCAAAGAAATTAATCTATGTGAACAGTAGCAGCAAATGTAAACTTTAGGAAAGGTTCCCAGTCTCTAAGTAAACCTGGCAGCTATAGAATAAACATAAGGTGGAGTGGCCGCCCCGACTTTGTGGTCTTTGGAATTTTAAATCAGACCTATCAGTTGGAATTTTCATTTCATTTCAGCATGTATTTATTGGATATAAACATGCACTGGTTTTACAGAGATAAATGTGACATGGTTCTTGACCTCAAGGTAGTCATGACAGTAAAAGAAAGATACATAGATAGCTAGTATACAGTGTGTTCTTCATTGAGTAAAACAGAGAAAGAAAAAAAAACATACTGGAGAGTTCTGAGGAAGCCAGTTGTTAATTTTGCTAGTGTTTGGGTTTCAGAGAGCAGATGGCTTCTGAGTTAGAGTTTACTTCTTATCTTTTTTTTCTCCTTTGTATCACTTCTGCTTCTTTCATCTCTGTCTCCCCCCCCACCATTTATATTTAAAATAATTTATTACTGTGTACCCCCAAACTATTTTTATTTCTCCTCTCTCTCTCTGATTAGCAAAATAATAACCTTCCAGTTTAGTTAATAAGAACAAAAACTAATAATATTATTGACATTTTTTGATGTTTTAGTCTTACCAGATAAAGGAAGAATTTATTTATTTATTTATTTATTTATTTTTGTCTTTTTGCCATTTCTTGGGCCGCTCCCACAGCATATGGAGGTTCCCAGGCTAGGGGTCTAATCGGAGCTGTAGCCACCGGCCTACACCAGAGCCACAGCAACGCAAGATCCGAGCCGCAACTGCAACCTACACCACAGCTCATGGCAACGCCAGATCATTAACCCACTGAGCAAGGGCAGGGACCGAACCCGTAACCTCATGGTTCCTAGTCGGATTCGTTAACCACTGCGCCACGATGGGAACTCCAAAGTAAGAATTCAAAATATGAACTTAAGGCCTTTTGACTTTTAAATGTTTACTTTTGAAGTTTTTATACTTATAAATTTGTCAACTAACAAAGATAAAAAGTTTTCAAAAAAAAATGTCCAATTGAGGTTTTGAAGGTATTGATTATTTGAGAAAGACAAAGAAGAAGGTGGCACTGAGAGCTGCTAAGGGGAGGAGTAGAGAGTCTAGGAGATGAATACAGGAGAAAACTAGAGGAAAGGTTTGGGTGATAAGTGTGCTCACCAAGACTTAATTATAGCCCTCAACTGCTCTCTCATATGCAGTTTGGTGAAATATTATTCATAGTGGATAGAGGAAGATGGAAACTGGAGTATCTTATGATATTCATTTTCCTTTATAACTCTAGGCTGGCCTGAAAATGATTCTAAAGGCAATGAGAGATGATTTTTAAAAATTTTTTTATTGTTTTGTCTTTTTAGGGTCAGACCCATGGCATATGGAGGTTCCCAGGCTAGGGGTCTAATCAGAGCTGTTGCGGCCGGCCTACACCAGAGCCACAGCAATGGCAGATCTGAGCCATGCCTGTGACTTACACCACAGCTCACAGCAACAACGGATCCTTAACCCACTGAGCGAGGCCAGGGATTGAACCTGCAACCTCACAGTTCCTATTTGGATTCGTTCCCTCTGTGCCACAATGGGAACTCCAATGAGAGATGATTAAAAAGGTTAAGAAAAAAGTCACTGACATGATATTATTCACCTATTTCTTAATTTTTCTGCATACTGTGATCACTTGATTGACAAGTTATCACAAATAGAGTTTTAGATATAGAAGTACCCATAGAGATCGATCCCATGTCCCACATTTTAAAGTTAGGGAGGAGTTCCTGTTGTGGCACTGTGGTTAATGAATCCGACTAGGAACCATGAGGTTGCGGGTTTGATCCCTGCCCTTGCTCAGTGGGTTGGGGATCTGGCGTTGCCATGAGCTATGGTGTAGGTTGCAGATGAGGCTCAGATCCCGTGTTGCTGTGGCTCTGGCATAGGCTGGTGGCTACAGCTCTGATTGACCTCTGGCCTGGGAACCTCCATATGCTGCAGGAGAGGCCCTGGCCCTAGGAAAAAAAAAAAAAAAAAGACAAAAAAATAAAAAAATAAAAATAAAAAAATAAAGTTAGGGAAACTTTGAGTCACAGAAGCATGTTTTAAATCTTATGGCTAATAAAAGCCTCCTAATTTGGCATTCTTTCTATGTTTTGTATCACATTAGTAATTTTCCTGTCATAATTTTCAACAGCCTTCTCACTGACAGTTTGTGGAACATAGACTGACTCCATTTAATGCAGTAGTTCACAAGGGGAGCGGTTGGGTCCCATTTTCCCTTTTCATAATAAACATGAAATTCCTAAATTAGCTTTTCAAATGGGAAGGTTCAGTATTTACCCTTGACTTCTTTGCTTGATCCTCTGAACAATTACCTCATAGCAGTGCCCATGCTGTATTATAAGACGATCTAAGTGGACAGCCCAGCATTCCATCTGTCGTGACACCACGGAGGCAACCATTGACTAGATGTCCTTGAGATCCCTGGAAACTCAGAATTCTGTACTTTTTTTTTTTTTTTTTGAACATATATACATTCTTTTTCTCACATTATCTTCTACTATGCTCCATCACAAGTGACTAGATATAGTTCCCAGTGCTATATAGCAGAATCTCATTACTTATCCATTCCAAATGCAATAGTTTGCATCTATTAACCCCAGATTCCCAGTCCATCCCACTCCCTCCCCCTCCGCCTAGAATTCTGTACTTCTAAAGAGCCCAGAAATGCCAGGAGAATAAGACATGTTTCAGGCCTAGAGTAGAAATGACTGGTACCTACATGGTCTAATTGGAACATGAGGGATTTTTTGCTTGTTTGTTTGTTTGTCTGCTTTTTGCATCTTAGAAGATTAATATACCAGCTTAGCTAAGCAATGCCTTATAGATTCAGGTGAAGAGAAGCAGAATCAATTTATCAAACACTGTAAAATAGATGCAAGCATGACCTCTTGTGGTAGAAGGGCCTATAGGACAGGAAGGATCAGAAAACCTTTAGGATGGAGGTGGTGAGGTTTCGAGGAGCTGCTTCTCAGTTGAGTTCCATGTTAGAACCTTGGAACTTCTCTCTGGACCCCCCTGGAAGTATTGCCTTGGAGCTCAGTGCTCTGTCACCCATAAGCATGTATCATAACTCATCCAAATTCCCTTTAATTAATAGCTGACAAGTACCATTTGATATACGCAGAGTTAGCCAGTCTTATGGCTTTTCAAAAATCACCATTTATAAAGCACCATATTTTTAATTTTTTTATTGAGTACCCAGTGATGGGTCTTACTGAACAGGAGGAAAATATATTTTATTAAAATAGTTGAGAAATAGGGATATTGTCTAATATGCATGCTAAGAATCAAATTGGATAAAATACTATTATTTAAAGCAATAGAATTAGAAGAATGAGTTTGAGTCAGTAAGAGGATGTCTGTAGGCAAGATACTTGGAGGCACAAGAATGATGTAGGAATGATAAAGAAGAAGAGACTATAAAGCTTTGATATTCTTGTAAGGAGGGGAGGAACTGAGGGGGAATTTGGAATGAGCTTGAGCTGATATCAGACAAAGATCATATGGGTAAAGATTTTGGTTGTGAGTAAAGGGAAATGCATTTAGCTCTCCAGCTTGAGGGCATTTTGAACATTGCATATGGAGATCAGTGGTGGTGTCAACTTTGCCTCCTCTTTTCTGCTGGTTGTCATAGATGTGGGAGGTGGTTGGGAAGTCTTAGAAGGGGCAGGAGAGGAGAGTTAACTGTTACGTGTTAAGCAGACACATACACTAAATTTTATCTTCACAACCCCTCAAGATGAAGATTAATAATCTTTTTATAGTTGAGGGAATTAGGACTCAGAGAGGTTAGTTAGTTTCCCAAGTATGGATAATTAAAGGAGGCACTGAAATTCAGACTAAAATGTGGTTGATTTGAATGTAAAATTGTTTTACTCTAACAGGTCATTCCAAGTACCCACTTCTGCCAGATCTCGTTCTTAAGATTCCTTGTACCCACTTTTGTCAGATGGCATTCTTTTTTTTTTTTTTTTTTGGTCTTTTTTGCCATTTATTGGGCCGCTCCCATAGCATATGGAGATTCCCAGGCTAGAGGTCCAGTCAGAGCTACAGCGGCTGGCCTACCCCACAGCCAAAGAAATGCAGGATCCAAGCCGTGTCTGTGACCTACACCACAGCTCATGGCAACACCGGATCCTTAACACACTGAGCGAGGCCAGGGATTGAACCTGCAACCTCATGGTTCCTAGTCAGATTCATTAACCACTGAGCCACGATGGGAACTCCCAGATGACATTCTTAAAGTCTGTCCTCAGAGGAGACTGTCAGAAGACAGTCTAAATGTTTTTATTTTTGGTTGGTTGGTTTTTCATTGTTTGTTTTTGTTTTTGTTTTCCAAGGCATGCAGAAGTTCCCAGGCCAGGAATTGAACCCATGCTACAGCAGAGCGACCTGAGCTACTGCAGTAACAATGCCTGGTCCTTAACCCAGTGATTTGCAAGAGAACTCCAGAGACAGTTTAAATAATAACAAACAGCAATTCAGTTCTTATTTTATCCACATCAGCAGTTCTTTTAAGTAGTGATCTCTCTCAGGTAGTCTCAGTTCTTTTCAGTTCCTTCATCTCTTATTATACTGGCCGTATTTAGAAGAGAAATTTTTGTGATTTGCATACATAATGATATATCTTTTCTTTAGGAATATTTCAGTAGTTCAAATGCATCTTTGTTTTTAGGGAGCTCCCCTTTTTTTATTGAGGAAAAATTGACATACAACATTATATTATGTTGTATAATGATATATGACATTATATTATGTTATATAATGATTTGATATTTGTATATATTTACAAAATGGCCACTACAATAAGTCTAGTTAACATGTCACCATACATAGTTACAGAATTTTTTTTTCTTGTCATAAGAACTTTTAAGATTTATTATGTCTACTGAAAACAATGTACAACCTAAAAATTGAGATTACATTTTATTTGGCAGCTTCACTGAGTACTATAACCTGGGGTGGCAGTTTCTCAGATAGCTCTGAGGGACTGCTCCAAAAGATAAGGAGGAGTCAGGATATATAGGAATCTTTGCTGAAAAAAAAACAAAACAAACCCATTTGGTGGAATGTAGAAAGATCACTGCTAATCACAAAAACCAGACATCTCAAGTTAATAATTTTTGTGCTTTTCTCTGTATGGGAAGACACAAGAGTCTGGACTGACTGAAATTATTCTTTTGATCTGCATCTTACCTATCTAGGACCAGGATCCTTTTTTTCCTCCTTCCTGGTGTACTGTTGGGGGTGGCTGCAGTGGCTAATGTTTCGATGGCTGAAACATCCTCTATTTACTGAAATGGCAGGCGGCTTTGTCCACAACTCTTTTAGCGGCTTTCAGATATGCAATACAGCATTATTAACTATAGTGCCTTGCTTATGTTATATCCCCATAATTTATTTATAACTAGGAGTTTGTATCTTTTGATTCACGCTACCCATTTCACTGTCTTTTGAAGATCTGAGCAGCACACTTACATGGCTGCTAAATTGTTGTTATTGAGTTTCAACAAGCTTCAGAGCATGGCCTCTTTGCCAAATCTATTATCTCAGCCTAGCCCAAGGCTGACTCAGCAGAAATTGAACTCCTAGGTCATGAATAACTTCTCAGTGAGGGCAAAAGAATGGCCTCAAGTCAACCTTCTAAGCCTCTTGTAGATTCCCATGTCCATCCCTGGAATGGAGATCCTGAGATTGGAAGAGGTGAGGAGCCTCTTATCATAATGAGACTTCTTTAAAGACTTCCCTGAACAGAGGCAGGCATTGCTCAGGTACATAGTGCTAGGATTGGCAGTACCTAAGGGTTGTTCATCCCTGGCTCTCATATTTGCTTCACTTCCTTAATGTCCAGTGCAAGTCTTTTTGATTCAATAGGCTCCTTAGGTTTGATTTTAAAAAGACATATCATGGAGTTCCCTGGTGACTTACTGACTTAAGGATCTGGAGTTTTCTCTGTTTTTTTGCAGCAGCTTGAGTCGAAGCTATTGTTTAGATTTGATCCCTGGCTCAGGAACTTCCATTTGCCATAGGTCTGGCCAAAACAAAAACAAACAAAAACAAACAAAAAATGAAAACAATCCTTTTTTTGAATAGACAATACTAAGGTGTTCCCAATACAGTCTATGCCTAGGTAACAACGAATACCTCTTTTCATGTATGAATTCACATGTCATAACTTTAAAGAACTACTAGGCAGATTTACATTTAACAACAAAGCCCTGTAACAGTGTCCTTTTAATTTCTACCTTGTAAATTTCCCCTCTTTTCTGTGTGGGAAGAAATCACACATAGCATCTCATTTTATAGCACTGAGATTGTTTCGTTTTGTAAGAGCTTTAGCAATTAGTAGGAAAAATTAAATAGTTTTGTCAAATACTTTCTTGGGTTTTGATTTATTTAATCCTGATGTAATATTATTATTTTCATGTTACACTCTTGAATGATTTACTCTGTTCTATTAAAACTGGTAATAGGAGAATAATAGAAAAGGCTGGCATGGATGATAATTTGAAGAAGCTTAATCTAACTGAGGATTGCTAATGACTACTAGAAGCAGTTTCTCTGTTCACTTAGTCATGCTGCAAACATAAACTGAATATGAGATGCTAGGAATACAAAAGTAATTGATATATGTTCCCTGTCTACAGGGATCTTACGGTCTAACTGGATGTGCAAACAAACAATTGCCATACAATGTGACAATCTCCAGCTAAAAATATATGTCATAGGCACATGGAAGCATAATGAAGGGAGGAGTTGGTGTTGAAGTTTACTGGAGTTCTGAGAAGATCCAGTAAACAATAACTCTGTTTCTCATCTGAGTTCAAAATAATTTGTTTGAAAGGCAAGCCCAGTTAGTTTCATTTACCAATCAGAAAAGTCACTATACCTTCCCTGGGTGGAGTGAGTGAAGAGCTAGAGAAGGAATGGGATGTATTTCATTTAGTGGAGCTCTGTGCAACTGAAGGAAATGACCATGCATTTCCCCATAACAACTGTCTCTGGTATAGAGGTTAGTAAAATCTTTACAGTGGTATCTTGAACTAGTTTTAAAGGAAGAGTAGGAACAAGCTAGGTTCTGAAATGGGGAGGATAACTGGGAGCCGTATTCTAAGCAGAGGGATCAATATGCACAAAGGTATGGAGACAGTAAATGGTGCTATGCACTCAGTACCCATAAGTGATTCAGCAAAGCTGGTATTCAGGGAGAGATTAGAGAGGCGGAAGATGAGTGCGTCATACAAAAACAAGTGTATATGGAGTTCCTGTCATGGCTCAGTGGTTAACGAATCCGACTAGGAACCATGAGGTTGCGGGTTTGATCCCTGGCCTTGCTCAGTGGGTTAAGGATCCAGCGTTGCTGTGACCTGTGGTGTAGGTTGCAGACGCGTCTCGGATCCCGCGTTGCTGTGGCTCTGGCGTAGGCCGGTGGCTACAGCTCCGACTAGACCCCTAGCCTGGGAACCTCCATATGCCACAGGAGCGGCCCAAGAAATGGCAAAAAGACAAAAAACAAACAAACAAAAAAAACAAGGGTATAATCATGGAGGACAGTTGGATTCTTTATGCTTAAGAGTCAGAGCTTATTCTCTAGGCCATGTAGAACATAAAGTTTTGAAGCAGGATGGAAATATGGTCAGAGTTATCCTTTAGAAGATTCTTGTGAGTATGGAATGGGTTTGTTGGTATAAGGTGGAGGAAGACAGGCCTGTAAATGGCAGTTATGTACAGAGAGGGGATCGGTATCAGATATGGGGATGAGGCATAAACTACAGGATTTAGCAAGTGACTGCATGTGCCTTATGGGTGAAAATGGGAAGATAATGGCAATATCCAAGTTTCTGGCCAGGGTGAGGATCATTTCCTGAGACAGGAGGAACAAACAAGTTTTGGGAAACTTTTAAAATGTACCGAGTTCAAGGTTCCTGTGAAACATCCAAGTGGACTGCAATGTGTAATGGACTTTGAGCATAGGGTCTAGAATTCCCCACCATTAGTGTCAGTTGTGGATCATGGCACAAAAGACAAATGGAAGTTTTCTTTACGGAAGTGAGCATGGTTAAAAAGGCAGTGGAGCGTAATGAAAAGAACTCAGTCATGGAATTTTAGACAGACCTGGATTTTTAACCTACCACGTACTTTATGTATGTATGATATTAGACAACTGCCCTGAGCCTGTGATGCATGGATGGGCACCAAAAGAAATTGTCTACTTGACAGCTTTTTGAGAGCCAGTGTAACATAGACAGGTAGAAGTTCATTTCCTCTATTAAAAATAAGAAGATCTGTGAGGACTCAGCCCAGCTTCTTTGCTGTACTTGACATACTTCCTAGCCAAGACCCATATAACATCAGTTTTATAACTCTAGATCTCTGTTGGAGCAAAAGAAAAAGAAACTCAAAGGTGAGCAAAGCATGAGGTAGAAGCTTGGTGAGTCTAGTTGGAGAGAAGGTGGGTGGCCAGGGACTGGACTCAGTGTATACTGCGAAAGGGGTCAGGCTGCCTGCTGTTCTTGTAAAGGTATTTGAGGTTTGTTTTGGGTGTTGTTAGCTATCTCAGTCCTTGCTTCTCTCTTGTATTTCCACTGGATCAGATTTTTGTTTTTCTTTTTGGCTGTCCCCATGGCATGTGGAAGTTCCTGAGCCAGGAATTGAACCTGTGCCACAGCAGTGACAATACCGGATCCATAACCCTCTGAGCTACAAGGGAACTTCTGTATCAGTTAGGTGATGTAATTCTTTATCTTTTATCACACTTGAAACTTCCCTTAACACGAAGGTATAAGTGATAATAACTTAGAGAAAAGTAGAAATATAGTCCAATTATGTGGTACCACTTCCCCTTCAGCAGGCATGGTTCAGAAATTATAGCTTCCTTTCTAATTTTGACTTCATATATATATATATTTTTTTCAGAATAATGGCTTGACAGTTACCACAAACTAAAAGGGCTTACTAAGGATGATGAAACTCATTTATCATCCTGGAGATAGAATGTTGTCTTTCACAGTGAATATTTATTTGTAGTGAGAAACACCAAAGGGATGGAATTCTGATATAATTTCAGGTGATACCTACTTGTAAAGGGGATATTTGAACGCAGAACTTTTTTAGGGGCCTCTGTAATTCAGTCTTCCACTCCATCTATGTATAGTATTTGGCAAATAAGTTCTCAATAAAAGCTAGTTAGGTAAATAAATACATGAGTTGATTCCTAGTGACCGCATCATCAAAACATTCTCATAGATGTGTGTCAATGACTAAGGACTAGACCAGCTGCAGCATTCAAACAGAAATTAGTGTCTTAATAGACAATTTGCAAGCATGGAGCCCAGAGTTGGACAGGACTTTTCTGTGCTCATTTGAAACTTGGCTCCGAATGTGGTTTCTCTGTCACAGATTTGGGATGGGAGAGTGCTCCCACAGGGAAAGCCATGTGTGCTGACATGGAAACCAAATGGAACTTTGGCTAAGCCAGGAGTTGTTTCTATTTTTGTCACTTCCAGATGTCTGCTGTTGGAGTTTTAAGAGAAAGGGAAAGATGCATAGCGTGTGGTGGGCCCACCGGGAGTGGGGAAGAGGCATTCCTCTTTTAAGCCTTTCGAAGTGTTTAAAGCTACCCCTCGATATGCTACTGAGATGGATTGGAGAAAGCTCTTAAAAATTGTGTGCTTCAACAGTACCTCCTCTTTCTTTCATATAATTCGCTGTATATGTAGAAATAGGTTAACTGAAGAAACCTTTGCAAAATAATCAGGATTCCAAAAACGGACCCTTTCCCCCTTTGGTTGTGATCTAATATTTATGAAGTGCCAGTCATTGAACATATGCTGAATGGTACATACACCAGATGAATTAGCTGCCCCAGTAGCTATTGTGCTAACCTAACAAGCTCACCAGATGTTTGTTATATGTTTACGTTTCCCTTTTATGTTATTTTGGAGGTGTATTTTAATCCCAATGCTGCCATTATGAATTAGAGAAAAAATTTAAGGTTGTAATGTTTATGTATGTAGAGATGAAGCCCTTGGAAATCTTTCAATAGTGGTGTCCAGGTCCTTTCCAAGAGGTCCTGACACCACTCTGGATCCATGCAGAGTGGTTCCAGGGTTTTTTTTTTTTGTTTGTTTGTTTATTTGTTTGACTGGGTAGATATGACATTAGTATGATACAGGGCCTGGTAGGCAAGGAAAGGATAGGCAAAGCATTATAGCACAGTGGTTAAGTATATGGCTTTGAATTAGACAGACCCAAACTCTGCTACTTCCTAGCTAGGTGAACATGGACAAGTTAGTTAATATCTCTAAAGCTCAGTTTCTTCATCTGTAAAATAGGCATACAGCTCGTAGCTATTCAGCCTTTTTTGGATGGGGTAGTTATGGTATATAGCACCTTCTTGAACTAGGATGTGAGCTCACCAGAAATAAGACAAAGAGTTAGAGATGAGGTCAGCCTGTCACCTTTATTGTTAAAACTGATGTTAAAGAATGCAGCATCTTGGAGTACCCCTTGTGGCTCAGCAGAAATGAACCTGACTAGTATCCATGTAGGTAAGGATCTGGCATTGCCGTGAGCTGTGGGGTAGGTTTCAGACGTGGCTAGTCCCGTGTTACTGTTGCTGTGGCAGTGGCTGGCAGCTGCAGCTCCAATTCAGTCCCTAGCCTGGGAATTTCTGTATGCCATGGGTGTGGCCATAAAAAGCAAAAAACAAAAAAAAAACACAAAAACAAAACAAAAAACCCCACAACAAATTGTTGATATTATTACCGCAATTATCTTCTTACTTCACAAAGCATAATAGTTATCGTTTTAGGTTATTGCCCGAGAGATGAAGTCAGAGAGAACTGGGAAAGTAGATATATAGTAATAGAAAAACAATGCTTCCAAAGGAAGAGTGTAAAACACTGAATGAGAGGAGATAAAGATGAAGACTATTATAAGGGAAGCAGCATCAAAACATGCCAGTTCTGTGTACAGAGAGCAGTTACTCAGGTGGCCTTGAAAGATGGTGATTCCAACCCTGGCAGATAATTTTTGGGAAAGAGCATGTAATTGAATGAATAAACATGCTTTTTAGGGGAGAATGCTATAATAGTCCTGATAAATAGACGGTTGTGCATTTGGTTCCAATATCATCTTATCTGCTCCTTGTTTTTGCTGAGTGTAATCTGAGACATGGCCTCTGTGATTCACAGAGGACCAGTCTAGCTGTGGCTTAGGTAACTGGAAGTGGAAATTTGCCATGACACTTTGAGGAAGCATGTTTCAGATCCTTCTTCCAATATTAAGCAAGCTCTTAAAGTTGTAAATCTAATGATACCATGAAGTGTGTTTTGATGTTTCAATCAATGGGAATTTCATGGTAATGGCTCCACAGCTGAGCAAGCCTATATTTGGTCTAAAATAGTAGTCTATTTAGAAGTCCCTGAATTTCAAGTAAACCAAGA